>NC_142635.1:5861893-6164924 GCF_059453375.1 Lepisosteus platostomus | reverse complement strand
GTTCTGTTTGCAACAGAGGCGCTAGATGTAAGTTTTAATAAAGATAATCTCCTTGCGGAAGAAAAACTGTGCTAGTGTTTGTCGGCTTTAAACGCTTTTCCTGCCTCGTTGCAGAAAAGGGAAGGTGTCGTTGTTGGTTTTATTTCCTTGAGCTGTCTTGTGTTTCAAGTTCAAAGTGACAGACCCGTTAAATCTTTCTTGTACTGGTTGCTACGTCGATGCCCTTCTCTCGTCTGCGATATTTTCCGTGTTTAGGGGAATGTTATTTAAAAAAATAAAATCTATCAAACCTCATTAAAATGTTAGCCACCTCTTATGAGATGCAGCTTTTAAGTAAATCACATGAATCAACACAAGCTGGGGAAGGTCTCGTTTTTGGCTTTGACGGTTTGTAAAAGTTAAATAACCCAGGTCAAGTTTCCTTGCTCTTCGTCAAAAGAGCAGACACCGTCGTTTTAAGTGTGCGACGGCAATCTAGTGTGGACTCCGTCTATAGCAGGGGTTCGCAAAGTCTCCATACGTCGCTTCTCGTTGTTTTAGATCTTGACCAGACCCACCGATGTAAAGATTGGCCTGTTCTAAAGTAACCCCACCTTAAAACCTCAAATTTAAAACGACACCAGAGGAGCGAGCTGTCAGTAACCGGTGGCTCAGCTGTTATACTACAGTAATTGCTCTTCAGTGAAAGTAGTAGAGTACACGGGGAGTAACGCGAGTGCTTTGTTTTCCAGCTCTGCTTTTCTCGAATTCCCTCCTCGCCCGCCCGCTGGTTTCCACAAGGAAGAGCCGCGACCCCCCCACCCTGCTGGCCGCCCAGATACACCTCTCCCCGGCACACCATGGTGAGTCCAGAGTCTGCGGGTCAGGGGTCAAAGTCTGCCGGAACTGGGGTGCCACTCGTTCCCGAAATCCCAGCAGCAGATCTTGTTAAAATCTTTTAGGGTTTAATGGTGAATGAAAACAGGAGTGAAATGCATCTTTGAGAACTGTATAAACCCAAGAAAGGCTATGAAAAAATGGGCACATGTGGTCAAAGATGCTCGTCTGACACCAGTTGTGGTACGTTAACTCGCGAGTCACTGTGTGGGCAAGAACTGTGTGTTCGTGTACATCATCATCATCATCGTCAAGCTCCATAGCGGTGTCTACAATGCGTCGCCAGTCGCATACATCATCATCATACGTCATACATCGCAGCATATATCATGGGGGGATTTTTAATACCAAATTCTGCTTTACTGTTAAAGTTTTGTAGTCAGACTTCACATATATGCCCACAACACTGCCAGAGCTGTCGGATTGCCATCAGGCAATCTCATCGAAAAAGAACAGATTCTTTGGAGTAGTGGTGATGTTTTTTTGTGTCCACTAGAGGGCATACTCGTGACATTCAAAAAAACCTACTACCTGGCTTTTTGTCCCCAGAAGTGTTTATCTTTGTTTGCTGCAGAAACCAGTCTTCTCACTGAGATTGGTTTCACAATATCATGGATGCTGTAATTTTTCCTCCGGTTCAGAAGCTCTTTGACTCAGTGACTTCATTAAGCACAAGGTATGTGCTTAATGAGCCAGAGTGTAAACCCACAAATTGATTGGGCACCGGTTTTGCGTCTTTCCCATTGTAAGACCCATGATGTGTGACGGTGTCATTGATGCCTGAGTCAGCCCCTGATATCTTCAGGTTGCTAGAATGCCAGCAAGCAGTTTGATGTATCTGTGTCTGGTGTGTGTGCGGGCTGTTGGGCAGAGGTGGAGGGGTGTCTGTACCAGCCCTCTGAGCCCAGACTGCTTTCCTGTGCCCCTAGCAGCCGGCTCGAAGGCGGCGTCTCTGCACTGGACGGGCGAGCGAGCCCTGAGTGTGGTCCTGCTGGGCCTGCTGCCCGCGGCCTATCTGTACCCGGGTCCGGCCATGGACTACTCCCTGGCAGCGGCTCTCACCCTCCACGGGCACTGGTAAGACCGCGATCTGCACTCTGCATCCCCGCTCCCCGCGATCTGTGCCCCATGCCCCGCGATCTGCGCCCCGTTCCCCGCGATCTGTGCCCTGGGATCTGCATCCTGCACCCCGCTCCCCGCGATCTGTGCCCCAGGATCTGCATCCTGCACCCCGCTCCCCGCGATCTGTGCCCCAGGATCTGCATCCTGCACCCCGCTCCCCGCGATCTGTGCCCCAGGATCTGCATCCTGCACCCCGCTCCCCGCGATCTGTGCCCCGGGATCTGCATCCTGCACCCCGCTCCCCGCGATCTGTGCCCCGGGATCTGCATCCTGCACCCCGCTCCCCGCGATCTGTGCCCCAGGATCTGCATCCTGCACCCCGCTCCCCGCGATCTGTGCCCCAGGATCTGCATCCTGCACCCCGCTCCCCGCGATCTGTGCCCCAGGATCTGCATCCTGCATCCTGCACCCCGCTCCCCGCGATCTGTGCCCCAGGATCTGCATCCTGCACCCCGCTCCCCGCGATCTGTGCCCCAGGGTCTGCATCCTGCACCCCGCTCCCCGCGATCTGTGCCCCAGGGTCTGCATCCTGCACCCCGCTCCCCGCGATCTGTGCCCCAGGATCTGCATCCTGCACCCCGCTCCCCGCGATCTGTGCCCCAGGATCTGCATCTTGCACTCCGCTCCCCGCGATCTGCGCCCCAGGATCTGCATCCTGCACTCCGCTCCCCGCGATCTGCACCCTGCAGCCTGCACTTTGCGCCCCGTGCCCTTTGATCTGCACTCTGCAACCTGCGCCCTTAATCCTGTGCCCTGTGATCCCTGCGCCCCACACCACTGCCACACTCGTCCTGTGTTCCCCTCTTCCTCCGCCTGCTGGGCTGGGAATCCTAGGTGCCGGCTGCGGTCCGCCCGACTCCTTATCGTGACGCGGCTCTGGAGCTTGGGTTGATGGTGGGTTTGCTCTCTCTGTGGTGCCCGGGTGCCTGGAGGACAGTGGACAACCTGCTCTGCCTGGAGAGCCCTTGTCATTAGTCACAATCCAGCACAGGAAGGGCAAGCAGACACACTCCCAGGATTAAAGGGATATCCCACACTCCCAAACTCGAGGAGCTCAATCTCAGGAGTCCTGAGCAGTGATGAGGTACAAGGGGACCTGATCCCAGTCTTCAGAATCCACAGAGACGTTGGCAAAGTGGACCCAATGGACTTCTTGCGGATCAACAGTGAAGCATCAACCACAGGACCCAAATGGACGTTATTGGGAAGTGTTTAGTAAACCTGGAGGCACGTGTTGGGAAAGGTGCTATATAAAAACAAATTGAATCGAACTTCTTTACACAAAGGGCTGTGGGAGTGTGGAACCAGCCGTAGATGGAGACGGTAGCAGTCAGGTGCGTTTTTTCAGGGAAGTTTCCCAATCTGGGCTGAAAGTATGAATGTCCGCTTCTGAGTTTAACGGCTGAGGGCCTCCGGGCTTTCAGGGGCTCCTGACCTCTGCTGTGTGTGAAGTCTAGTCCACCGGGTTCAGCTGTTTGTTGCTTCACCTGGCCCTGTCTTAAACAGGCGGGTTGAAAGTTAACCCCCGTGGACAGGTGCGCCAGGGGAGGAGCATGGCAGCAGAAAGAGCTGGGTTGCTCATGGCAGGCAGGAGGAAGATCGGGAGAAGACCAGCAGGGAAGGGAATCAGCGATGCTCAGGCTTCGCTACAGAATGCTTGGGTCCTGCTGAAAGGGGGAGAGAGCAACAGCTGCCTTTCCTTACTTCCCAAAACCTGGCTTTGAAGCCGAGTTTGAAACGGAGTTTGTTCTTTTTCTGGGCTGGGGGAGTCTGTGTGGCAGATAAGTGGTGATCATGAGAAGGTGACAGGGTGGGGAGCAAGTTGTATCATGACACCGATACCTGTTTTACAGATTCTTTCTCTTGGTCGAACCGGGTGGAACAATTCAGCACCAGTTCCACGCTAGAGGCTTGGAGAGCCTGCAGCAGCTCATTCCTAGGTGCACCAGTGTTAGTCTGACTGGTTTCCAGTTGCTCGTGCAGAGTCTTGGGTTGCCGTTAATAGATGAGGAATAGGGAAGTTACAGAAAATACCGTACAGGTGCAGGTCAATATTATTAATACACTTGTGTACGTGTGGTGTGCTGTGTATATATATATATTCATGTTCTGTGTGTAACACAGCATGCACGCAAGGCTTAGATAGAATTTAGGTAGTTACACGTGTGGGTTTAATTTCATGTCTATATTTTAGAAAAATTCCAGTAGCTGTATTTTCAGTAATGCTATTTTTTCTTTTTATAATTTTTTTGTTCCATTAGAGCAGGAAATCAGCAGGGTGCTACGGTAGGATGCCTGTTACCTCTGAATCGCGGGCTGGTTCTGTTTTGTTTTGGTTCTGGTTCTGTGTGGGTTTTCTCTCGGGGCCCCGTGACTGGTTTTGTGGGGCCGGATGGGCCAGTGCCGAGGCTGGCGCTGACCCGATCGTGCCCAAGACTGTGCGTGGAAGTGGACGAGACCGTCGAGGTGTAGCCATCTGAGCCGGTTCACGTCATACCAGCTGCCAGTTTCCTGCCCGGTATCTGTGACAAGTATGCTGGGGCCGCTGTGTGGCGTTAAACTCTGCTGCCTTTCATTTCCTTCAGTAGAGCACCTATCGTAAAGCCCGAAGTGGATCACCTCACTTTGCGGTGGAAGTCTTAGTCCTGTCAGGGCTGTTAAGCTCGGCCTGCTGCCTCGGGGGTACCGCGCTGTGAAGACTATCAGTACCGCGTATCAGTATCAGAATATCAATATCGGTATCGACAGCAGCAGAAGCCAACCTGTCTGTGGGGGGAAAATAATAAGTAAGATGCAGTGTTGAACCCCGTGTGTTATTTTTGTAATATATGTAAATATTTTATATTAAAAAAAACTCTTTAGTTTCCTAGCTAAAAATCGGAAAGTCCGAAAGTTTGCAAAACAGGCAGGAAGCCAGTGAAGTCCAGCAGTAAGCAGAAGGGGACTTGTTGCAGGAGCTAGACCACCTGAACGGGCCACGCAGGCCATGCTTCCTGGTCGGCGTCCGAGTCGAATGCCTGGAGATCGGCAGCGTGCTGGGAAACTGGGACTGCCCTTCCTGCAGAATCCGAATTGAGAGCTGGGAGAAATGTCTGGACCTGCTGCCTGCTGTTTCCCTTTTTACACAGTGAGAGTCACACAGTCGTATAAGAGGAAGCCACAACAATTGCAGATATTCCAGCAGAAAAAACATCAGTAAGATATTTTCTTAGTTTCAATTGTTTGCGTACCAAGAGATCATTGTTTCAAAACAGAACGTCTGTTACCTGATGAAAGGGAGGCGTGAGCGATTGCAGCGATCAGTCAGATACTCACCAAGGCTCAGGATGATTGTGAGAACAGGGCCTGTTGTTCTCTTCTCAGAGCACAAATTTCTTTACTGCCCTCGCCCTCAGACAGCCTTTGCAGCCGAGCTGCGTTGCCTAGCCGACGGCGATGAGCTTACGGAGCACCTAAGCGCCGTTGTGGTTTGCCTCTGGATCCATCTGGATCGGCAGATTTCTCACAACCAGACACCTGGGTTCACAGCGCCGACTGAAGGCCCCCAGCGCCGTTACATTCTGATCCATGCTGGCAGCCCCAGCCCGGCAGGCAAAGAGAGGGGCTCTCCGGAACGCCCCCAAAACGCACGAGTCTGGATTACTCTTGGGGTGCGGAACTGGTTCAGCCGGGAGCAGCCGGCCGCGATCCTCAAGTGCCCTGTGATCTTTCCATGACGCGCTGGTGCGTTCCTCACCTCCTTCCCTCCCTCAAACACGTCCGTGCAGAAGTGCTGATTTGCATGGAGCACCTCCCCGACGCCCATCACCCATGTGCTGGGCGTTCAAGCCTGTGCAGCACCGCCGGAGGTCCCCATCCACCCAGGGAGGAGGGCGCTTGGAGGTGCACGAGCTCAGAGTCAGCCGCCAGGGAGGGCGGTTGTTTTGCGTTTCCTCTTCTAAGATTGCTTGGCTCACTCTGGGCACATGCTCGCCAAGCTGGCGCTGAGCCGGGCACAGTGCAGCTGACTCTAATATGAGGGGGCCTGTCCTGGCCTGCCCTGTGAAAGCCCTCTCTGCTCCATAGCCGTATGAAATGCGCTGTGCTTTCTGGGTCCCTCCCCCCCCCCGACCACCATCACCAGTTTTGTCTTGTTCGCAGGGGTTTGGGCCAGGTGGTGACGGACTACGTCCACGGAAGCAGCTCCATAAAGGTGGCCAACGCCGGCCTCCTCGCCCTCTCGGCGGTCACCTTCGCCGGCCTCTGCTACTTCAACTACCACGACGTGGGCATCTGCAAGGCCGTGGCCATGCTGTGGACCCTGTAGCGGCAGGGGGCCGGGCGATCAGGGCGCGTGACCCGGCTCCAGCCGACGGCACGCTCCTCCTGGGCCTTGCCCTCATCACGTTCTCTTTGGACAACCTCCACAGCGCTTCAGACGTGATTTGTCTTTCTTTGTTAATGTTATCCGAGATTGCTTTGTTTAAACGTGAAGGAAGTTCGCCAATCAGGTCCGTCTCAGGGGTCCGTTTGGAAATCGTCTTGCGTTTCTGCTGATCAGAAGTGGGGTGGGGGGTGGTATTTAAGAATTGAAAAATGCTTTAATCGGCAGCAGCAGCAGCACCAGCGAGAGGCAGGAAATAGCTGAGCAGACAGGAAACGCAGAGTCGTTCTTTGTTAAAACACACTCCTGCGAAGGGAAATCAGTGGCGCATGGTCATATACATGCAGCACCTCTTCATGAAAACATGTACAGCAGATCTAAACATTATTTGCTTTTTGCAAATCATTTGGGGGGGTTTTAACGGAGCTCAGTTTAGGACCGACATCCTCTGGCGTTTATTTTTCTTGATTTCTGATTCGGATACAGCGTGGGGGGTATCGTGTGGCCGCGGTTTCTAAGCGAGTGACAGCCACACGGGGCGTGAGCTCTGGCTGTCCAGCTCGCTGCCGTCCCTGATCGCCGTGTTGATGTTTTCAGCAGCTGGCCAGCAGTCTCCTCCTCCTGTGGTTCCTCACGGCCCCCGCCGAGTGCTGGACTGCAGCTTGATTGTTCGCCTAAGGTGTTTTCAGGATATCGGTGTGCAAGCTGATTAGCGGTACCAGGGATTGTTGGGGAAGTAGACTGCATTTGCACTGCACTACATTATTCATCAGCTCTTGACAACACACCTCATTTTGCAAAAGCAGAGCCCCTTCAGCAGGCTCCCGCCTCGCTCGGGGACCGTTTGGGTTCCTAGGGCTCGCTCTGTCATCCTGTGGAGCGGGTCTTGGGCGGGATCGCGGCGTTTCCAGAGCGCGGAGGTTTCGCTGGATCTGCGAGCTCTTCCTGGCCACTGAGCTCCATCCATCTGTTTTCAGTGGCAGCTCCCTCCTTGGAGGGTGTGTGTGTGTGTGTGAGAGAGAGAGAGAGCCCACGTGGACACGGGGAACACGCAGACTCCACCCATTCGGACCTAGGACCCTAGAACTATAAGGCACTTAATGTCTCACCGCCATGCTTGCTGGAAACCACAGTATACGCTGAAAAGCTGCAGCGTGCCCACTAGAGGAGGAAAGCAGCAGAGAGCTAGCAGTAGGAGTGTCGGTTTTCGTGTCTTATGATTGTTCGCAGGAACCTGCGTCTTCGTTTTTTCATTAAAACGTTTCAGAAAGTCGAGCTCGTCTGTGTGCAGTGGCTTTCGTCTCGCGAACACAGGACCCGTCTGGTCATGCCAGGAAGGGTTTGGTTCGTGTTCTCGCGGTTGTTCAGTTCCAGGAAGGCAGTCCCCCGTCCCCCCCCCATTGGCCTGGTCCCAGAGGAAGCAGGGAGAAGCCCGGAGGAGCGGTCTGGAGGCCGGGAAGCAGGCCCCAGTGCGTCGGTTCTGCTCCCGTCTCGGTGTGTCTCCGGGCCTCCTCGCAGGAAAACCGCCAGGGCCCCGCCCGCGTCCATCGTGGCTCCTCCGCGGTGGGCAGTGCCAGTTGTGTCCTCTGCCTTGCCGGTCTGTGAATCTCTGTTGCGACTCCAGCGAGGCGGCTCGATCTTTCATGTCACTCCAGGTTAGAACAGATTTCGCCGGGGCCTGGTCTTACACCGCCGCATAACTCAAGTGTGCTTACACCCGTTGGGGAGCGGACCGTGCCAGCGCCTTCGGCAGGAGCGCGTTGGCGTCGCCCTGTCTGGTCTTGAACCACAGCGCCACCAGAAGCAGAGGGAGGAGGGAACGGGGGCCAAGTGCTGTGCTGTGACACCACCTCCAACGTTAATGCATTTCATGGCGCTTGTGCATATGAACAGTAAACTGACTGGAAATAAGTCATTTCCATTGTGGGGACCTGCTGGTTTAACAGAGCGGTGGCACTGTGGCTGAGGATCCACGCTTGATGCCGGAAGGTTGCCGGTTCAAATCCCACGGCTGGCAGAGGAGTCCTACTCCTAAGCAAGGCCCTTCACCCCAACTGCTCCAGGGTTGCCGTATAAATGGCTGCCCCTGCGCTCTGACCCCCAGCTTCTCTCCCTGTCTGTGTGTCTCATGGAGAGCAAGCTGGGGTCTGCGAAAAGACAAATTCCTAATGCAAGAAATTGTATAGGGTCGATAAAGTGATCTTATCTCTCTTATCTTAAGATGCACAGTAGAACTCAGCAGAAAGCTAAATACACCTTAGTTCAGGCAGGGAGCTGTGAGGGCTGCAAAGGAACAGGTAAAGGTTAATTCCATGAGGAAAGGAAAAGAAAACAGACATAACTTCTCTTTAGTTTTCCTTTCGGTATGAAATAAACCTTTATCTTTATCTCCTTTAAATACACCTGAGTTTATTTTGATGTGTCAGTTCTGAGCCTCGGCTTGCTTGTTTGTTTTGTACCATGGCAAGCCTCCATCCACACTTCTAAAGGCAGGAGAGGGAAGTGAAAGTCATTCACCCCTCTTCAGTAGCTTCCTCTTAACTCTGAGCTGTGACGGGGAACTGGCATCTGTCCCAGTCAGAGCGGATGGGACAGGGACTTGGAGTGCAGGGGCCTGTAAGCTTTCAAGAGGTGTTAGTGGGGCCAGTAGGGAGCGCTCACCCTGCGGCCTATGTGGGTCCCAATGCCCCAGTATAGTCCTTAGGTCCTCGGTTTTATGTCTCATCCGGACTCTCTGTGGTCATTAAAAATTCCAGGGTGTTTCTCGAAAAGAGTAGGGGTGTAAACCTAGCATCCTGGCCAAATTTCCCCTGGGCCTTTACCCATCATGGACTCCTAATAATCCCCATCTCTGAACTGGCTTCATCACTCTGCTCTCCTCCCCACTGAGAGCTGGTGTGGGGGGAGAGGACTGGAGCATCATCCAGGTGGGGCTGCACACTGGTGGGGCTGGAGGGATCCCCATGACCTGTTAAGAGCTTTGGGTGGAGTGTCCAGAAAAGCGCTATATAAGTGTAAGCAATTATTATTATTAATTAAGGTTTCCTATCGTGAAAGAAAACCAAAGGCTTCTCTTCAGCCGACTTGGCTGGGTGGCCCGTTCTGTTTCCTGAGACATGTCACGGCCTCCGCCCTGCTGAGTTCCTGAACGAGGGCATCACGCCCTGCTGTTTCTGTGTCTGTTTCTACTGTAGCCCCCCAGAACCGAGAGCAGCATGGGCTGGAGGTGACAGGCGCACCCCCAGTATGACACCTGAGCTCTTTCGAAAACACCTGTTTGGTTTGATTTGACTTGACTCCGAATTAAGGTTCCTCCCTTATAGATTCGGGCAAAAATGAATCCGGAATATCTGGAATGCTGAAGGCAGAGTCATTTTCCCATCTAGCCGCAGTCATCCCATTTTCATTTTGCAGAGGCTCATGTCTTAATGTCATGACTGATTCTGCTGCTACAGCATTCTTGCATTCCGTCTGCTTTGTTACTTCTCTGAGTAGTCATGTGGGAGCACAGCTAGGAAATCGGCATTCCCAATGAGACTCGGATTTCAAGTGGGTGAGTTTTGATTGGGGGGAATGCTATTTTTGGCAGCGTTACAAAAAGCAAAGACACTGGCAGAGTTAAATATTTATTTAATCACGCTGAACGGCAAAAAAAAACCTGCGTCAGTCGCATGCTGTGCATTGTACGGCGTGGATCACACATCGTGGAAAGAATGTTTTAAAAAACATTTTTGAAACTGTATAATGCCTCGCATACAGTATGTTGCAGTTTAACGGACTGCTAGACCTGTAAAAAGACTTCGTTCTGAAGAGGAAACCACGAGCCTGTTCTGACAGAAAAGAGTAATCTCTTTTTCTGAGCACAAACTATGGAATAATTTCCATAAAAAGGCTACAATCAGGAGCCACAAATGTGAGACCCACACTACTAAAACACCATTTATTTCTTCTTTATTCCTTATTACTTTTGGGCTCATGTTACTGGAGAATATACTTATTTCCCAAATACTCCTGCCTAGAGGAATCTCCCATGAGGAGCTGAAATCTACATTTCTTTCTAGACTTTCATTTTAACTTGTGCAGGGCATTTAATCAATAAATTAATCCCTTAATTTCACTCTGTGAATTGATTTAATTGTTGCCCTTATCCAAAAGCAACTAAAAATTCATTTCAAACCAGACAAGTGTAATAACTTGGGGGCAATAGTGGGGGTACTGTTCCGGCACGGACAGGGAATTCTGACTCATGGGTCCTCATCCGAGCACGATTCTATTGTAACGTGTTGGCCTTCATCTACCTCATCCGTCATCTTCTTCAAAATGAGTTTGTAGCAGGGGCCATCTTGGTAGCAGAACAGGTAGCTGCCCTTGTATTTTGACGACTCCAGCGTGAAAGTGTTGTCCTGGATCCTCCTGAGGTAAAAGATACTCTCGTGAGAGTCTTCGGGGATGGTGTCGGCCAAGGCCGTCTCCTGCAACAGCGAAGGCAGCGGTTAGTGGAGGAAACATGCGTGCATTGGCCAAAACTTCTGTTCCCTTTTGGAAGTTTTTGTTCACCTAGTGGCTGTGAGGGAGGGGCGGGGTTCCGGGACGAGCTGTCCGACTGTGCTGGTGAAGCGAACAGCACCGCTTCGGTCAGGAGGGGGATCCTGGTATCGGCTCACACTGTGAACCGCAGGAGGCTTGCAGCCGAGCTCTTATGCTGGATGGGTACGGTACCCAGGCTCACCTTGTAAGCGACGGTGCTCTCCTCCTTGCAGTAGAGCGCTCGTGTTCTCCCCTTGCCGTGCAACTCCAGCGCCACGGCCGTGTCCCTGTGGTCCTCCGTGTTGTCGAATACCTTCAGCAGGAACCTCATGTCGTCTGCGACACAGAACACAGTGGGCTTTTGCAACAGGGATCCCCAGTCCCGGCCACGAGGGGTCAAAGTGTGTCCACAGGTATCGGACTGCCCTCGCCGCTCCACCCCGCCGGTTCGTCCCGGCTCATCGCCTGGGGCGCGAACCCAGGAGCCAGCCGAGTGAGCTAAAGGAGACCCCCCCTACCCCCAGTTCCCGGCTCTCCAGGTGCCACTGCTGTTAACAGAATCTGAACTCCTGCATGTACTGCAGTATACCGCAGACTATTTTGCATGTTTATGTATGGAGACTCTCTCATAGTTTGATTTCATGATTAGTAAAGCAGATTGATAAATAATGGAAATTATGTTGTTGTTTCATTGGAACTAAAGAACTAGAAATAACACTGAACAGTGTAACAGAACAATTTAACAGCATGCACGTTTTTGTCAGGCCTTAAAAGATTACATTTTTTTTTCCCCACAAGGTATAAGAGGTTAATTTGGCTTAGCAAGATAACAACATAAAATTCCAGATTTGACAGGTGCTTGAAAGTTGACGTTCACAACTTTATGAAACACGTTCAGCATGTTCGATTGCCCTCGGCTATTTCAGCAAAAACGTCAAAGAATCCTCAACATGTTTAAAACAGTGTCGGGACACGACATTCTATATTGACTCAAACAGCTCAAGACAATCTTGCTTGCAAAAAAAGAAAAAAACTCTGAGCTTGTCTAATGGTAGTAATGGAATTAAAAACATGATCAAGACCAGACTTCCTTCCCGACTAGAGCTACAGTAGAATCAGAAACACTAGAAAAAACAGCACATGTTCAATGGGTCATTGGGAATGTCCGTATTGGTGAAAATCAAGGTCGTTCTGAACCAATCAGCTGCGATTATTTCTGCGTGGTTTCCGAAATCACGTCATATTTCTAAACGTACTATACTAGCCAATGATATGCGGGGAAATACTTTTAGTATGCCTTTTTTTCTCACCCTTTTAAAGTTAACGACATTTAATCGCAGTCATTTTGTTTTTTGGATCAGATTGGATTTTATGAATGTAAACAGAGGAAAATCTTTGTTAAAATCGAAAAAAGAAATCCGCTAACGGACATTGCCGGAAATTACCGAGCGAACCGGTACGGCGTAAAACGTACCACGGTACGTACCGCGTGACTAAAGGACCGCGGTTTACCGGTTTTACCGCGCAGCTCTATGTGCCCTGAAAGGAACCGTCTGTGATTCTTGGTGCTTTCCTACGACAGCGTGCACGGCTCGGGCCACTAAGTCCCCAGGTCTGCATCTCGGAGTCAGGAAGTCAGTCTCGAACACCTTGTTTGTGAATGGACTTCCGGGTTGCTAGGCGGTGTTTGGCTGGTAGGTTATAGGTGAAGGCGATTATAGAGGCATGTGATACTGATCCGCCCATCTTGTGCATTACTTCACTGTGCCCTTTGCATTGGCACACTGTGCATTGCTACACTGTGCCCTGTGCATTGTTACTTTACATGTTGGATTGCTATACTGTGCCCTGTGCATTGTTACTGTACATGTTGGATTGCTACACTGTGCCCTGTGCATTGTTACTGTACATGTTGCATTGCTACACTGTGCCCTGTGCATCATTACAGTCTGCGTTGCTGATGGAGCAGGCCAAGGCTTTGACCAAGGCCTCCTCTGGGAGTGAAAACTGGACATGCCTAGCTTGATAGCCTGATCAGGATCCTGTGGGACTGGAAGGCCACTGCAGGAAAAGGAACTGATCTGTTTGGCCCAGGTGATCGCACATTCCACAGGATTCGTTTTTACTGACTGAAGGATCTGATTCGTCACGAGGGTAGATTTCTAAACATTGGGAAGCTCCCAAGTCTCTAAGGGCAAGTTGATTCGTGTAGTTTTGTTTCAATCTGGATGTAAGAGAGTTAAGCCAGGTCATTCGCACCAGAAGATCAGTGTGTTGTGCATATTGTATTATGTATTGCTTTGTAATTTGCACTATCTGCACTTTGCACCTTGCACTATGTGTATCCTGCCTCCAATGTCTGTCAGTGGTCTGTCTGTCCTGTCTGTATTTGCACTTTGGACCAGGAGGAAGGATATTTCATTCCACAGAATACCTGTCTGGAATGAAAAATCAACAAACTTGAACTTGAGATCTCTGAGGAGACCTTTGACGTGTGTCTCACAGAGAAGGGAAGCCAGACAGTGAGGGGCAGAGCCAGGTTCTGCGTGTCAGGCTGTTCCAGGACAGGATACTGAAATGTTTATTTTTAGTAATGGAGAGTTTTTCTTGGAGCCTTGAAGGTCCCTCCTCTGGGACCGACTGGTCCTGGGACTGTGCTGGCTTCTCCACAGCGGGGCCACTGGCACCTCAAAGACGCCTGGAGGGGCTCCGAAAGCCAATAACCATGACAGACCACCGAAACGTGCACTGTTGAACTGGAGGCATCCTGCCTCCCTCATATGTTGTGGACTGTGGAATTCATCACCCACTGCAATACTGCGCCTTGTTCATTGTGACAGTGTGCCCTGTGCATTGCTACACTGCACCTTGTTCATTGTGACTCTGTGCCCTGTGCACTGCTATGCTGCATCCTGTACACTGTTACTATGTGCCCTGTGCATTGCTATGCTGCATCTTGTTCATTGTGACTCTGTACCCTGTGCATTGCTGCACAGGGCCCTGTTCATTGTTTCTCTGTGCCCTATGCATTGCTTCACTGCATCTTGTGACTCTGTCTCCTATGCATTGCTACTCTGCATCTTGTTCATTGTTACTCTGTGCCCTGTGCATTGCTACACTGCATCTTGTGCATTGTGATTCTGTGCTCTGTGCATTGTGTTTTGTGTGTTTTGTGACTCTTTGCCCTTTGCATTGCTACACAGCATCTTATTGATTGGGACTATGTGGCTGTGCATTGCTACGGTTTGCCCTGTTCATTGTAACTCTGTGCCCTGTGCATTGCTACACTGCGTCTTGATGACTGTCACTCTGTGCCCAGTGTCTTGTTACTCTACGCCTTGTGTGTTCTTACACTGTACCTGGGAGTGGTCCAGCTGGAGTTTGTGCGAAGTGAATGTTGGGACATTCCACTTTAATCTTTTCTGAGCCTGAGGCGGCACACACCTGAGAATAACTGCGGTTGAGCTGAGTTATTCTAGCTAAGAATAGAAGCAATTGAAAACCAGTATGCTTTGTGTGGGTGTGTCTGTGATAGTTCTGTAGAAGGTGTGACTGGCGAGCCAGAATTGAAGAAATTTGTTTCAGTGTAAAGCGTTTTCATAACGTTTACAGAAAAAATGAAGATTCAGTTCTCTCTGACTTTGTGTTTGCTTTCTGGTGGCAGTCAGTACATCACTGCAAAGCACTGAGCTTTTACCTGGCAGTTAAATAAAAGCAGATCAAAAGTTACTAAAATAAGTGAATCCAGACTTACCAGATTTCCACTGCTTTGTAGTTCTTTTTTCAAAGTGCAGGCACTCAGACGTGACCACCAGAAACATGTGTTTGGAGTTGCGGATGAAGCAGTAGTCCGCTTTGTCTGAAGACATGAAGCTGTCACTTTCCATAGCGCCTGAGAGCAGAAACATGAGGCATCTTCGTGAGACTATGTACACCCTGTCCAAGCCTTCGAATACACCTCTGTCTCAGCCCCTGACGAAGGCCCTGTCACTGAGGGCTGCCCTGTCCCACAGGGGAAACAGTTCCAAGGCCAGCCTTGATCTGTAGGAAAGTCTTTACACCAAGGGGTTGTGGGGGTGTGGAA
The DNA here is from genome assembly GCF_059453375.1 of Lepisosteus platostomus. Taxonomy (NCBI): domain Eukaryota; kingdom Metazoa; phylum Chordata; class Actinopteri; order Semionotiformes; family Lepisosteidae; genus Lepisosteus; species Lepisosteus platostomus. Next base: position 6,149,952 of record NC_142635.1, on the reverse strand, counting down.
CAAGCTGTCCAGCCATACTGTCAGTAGTCACATTCATGTTGGTGCAAATGTCAGCACTACATTCAAAAGACTACAACTCTAATGTAGTACAATGATCCATCCGATCAATCTGTATTTTTTGAAGCTGTTAACCTCTCTTTTTTCATAACGACGGACACAGAAAATACAAACTGAGAAAAAGAGAAGTAAAGGGGGCTCTGCTCAGGTACACATGGGTTTCAGAATAACACAGGCAAGTTTAATTCATCACATAAATATCAAAGCCTGAACCGAGTGGCCAAGAAAGGTTCCCAAACGTTATAAAAGTATAAGAGTGTAATCAGGTGGGGAGCTGCGTCAGCAGGCACGTAGTCTGCAAAGGCGCAAGCAATAGGTTTATTCCGTGCTGAAAAGAGAAGACAGAAAACGCAACGTTTTGGCTGTGAAGCCTTCTTCAGGTGTGAGAAAGACAGGGCAGACAGCAAAGATTAAAGAGCACAGGAGAACAGAAGCTGGGAGAGGGGAGGAGGCAGAGAGGCCACTCAGGAAGTGAGAAGTGGAGAGGGGTGTGAAGTCAAACCTGGCAGGAGAATAGAGAAGATCACACGCAAACAAGTCGGTCACTGAGAGAAGAGAGTGTAATCAGCAAGTCAAGTGGCCCAAAGGGACATACTGCAGTGTGATCCTTTGCCAACTTACTATACTACAGTACTATTATTACAGTAAGCATGTTCTCCCAGATCCACAGGAAAAGGCTATTCTTCCAGGCACAGAATGTGAGCATATTGTAGAGCTTTTCTCTGTGCTCTAATTGATACGGCTGCTTGGCAGGCCAAGTAAGAAAGACACCAGGTCCATCATCTGTATTTTTAACAGTCGGCAGTATTTTATTGTTAAACCAGTAATATTAATCAATACGATCCTGAGTATTATTACCACTGTTGTTTGTGGCTGTGGATTTTGCATTGTTTGGCAGTGCAGGGCTCTTGATTGCAAGTGGTCGATGTGGGGTATTTGATTCTCAGTTCCTGTTAGACCAAGGCAGCGATCATACAAAGCTTTCCGGACGAAAAGAAGAGGCTAACAGCCGGCTGAGCCGAGCGTCTCGCCCAGCCATTTCTTAAACCTGACACTCGGGCCTCTTTCAGCGTCACGGCCAGCTGGCTTGTTCCACACCCCGGCCACCCTTTGTGTAAAACAGACTAACTGTGCCCTCATCTTTTCAGTCACTGTGGCCCCTTTTTTTCTATCCTTACCATTGTCTTCCCCTTGTGTAGCAGGCAGGAAACACGGCATACCGGCAAAAAAGAAAGAGAGAGTTAGTGCAGTGTGTCAGGACTGCTAGAAGAGGTCAGCGCATCGTCAGTAGAGCCGACCAGTCCTGTGTGTCTGCGTGCAGGTCTGTGTGACTGAGTGTCTGTGTCTGGTGTGTTTGCATGTGTCTGTGTGTTTGGTGTCTCTGCATGTGTGTCTGGTGTGACTGTCTTTGCGTGTTTCTGGTGTGTGCGTGTGTTCTGGTGTGCTGGTGTGCAGGTGCTTGCATGTGTCCTGTGTGTGCGTGTCTGTGGTTATTTTCTTCTCTGAATTCTGCATCTAAAAATAACAAACCATTAATAATGATTAAAAGAAGAAAAACACGTGTTGCTGTTAACTGTAACAACCCCGGACTCCGTGCACTTTTGAGACCTCCTCACCTTCAAAAAAAACCCCTTGATCATTGCAGAGAGCAAACTTGATTTTCTCGCCTGTGACTGGAAAACAGCTCATCTTTGGAACCTGAATCGACAGGAATGGACGTAGTATTAGGGCACGTTGACAACACGGGGCAAACGTGTCGGCAAATCACGAAACTGGAGAGGAGGATATTCTTGCAAGTCGCAAAGCCTCCGATTTTTGTAAGCCTGGTCTGCTGTTGCTTTCCAGTCATGGGACACACTGCTTGTCGGTCTCTGTCCCAGGATGAAACTTCAGGAGAGGGTCTACAGAAAGCATAATGTGCCAGGACAGCATGGCACCCATCTGGCAAGTCTTTATTATTCTAGCTGGTATTTTCATACTGAGGAAACTGTAACCCTGAACCACAGTTTGAAAAACACTAGACTGTTTTGTGCTTTAGGCACATTTTAGACAGACCAGTCCCCTCCATTACGGACCTGCGCTAGAGCTGGCTTTTCAACTACCACATTCAACCGCAATGACAGACCACGTGGCTTGAAAAGGAGCTGCAGACTCGTTTCGGTGCAGGTATCTAAGTTTGACGAAACACCATTGTTATTTATCTAACGCCAGCATCGACCTTGAACATATATAGTCGAGCTCCAACATTTTACTTTTGGATCCAGTTAATATACAGTATGTTTGTCCAAGTTTATGTCTATGGTTAGAAGCCGCCGTATTCACATAACAAAAAAAGACGGGAGGGCTCCTTCGTCAATATTCGGATGTGCTCTTTTTTTGTAAAAAACCCCACTTGCTCTCGGTACGAGCAGCGCCTCTCTGAGCTTTGCTGAGCTCGCTCTTGCTTCAAAGCTGCTCATATTTGTCAGGGTTATCGCTGACTAACGTGCTGCAGGTACGCGATAATGCATTTTCACAGTCCCGCAAACCCGAGGTCCACATCAGAAAGTCCCACTTCCCCACTATGAATCGTGTTGGGAAGCCACGTCGAGTGCCCGACTATGAAGATGGTGATGTTAACTCACCCCTTCGCGTCGATATTAAAAGATTGCGCAGTCTTCGGGCAAGTGTTTTTTCAGATATTAAGAACAATTTCCCCTCTTCCCTCCGCTGCCCTTTGGCAGCATCCTAACGGCGCCCGTACCTGGGCGGAAAATGCCTCCCGCTTCCGTCAGGCTCCTCTCACTTCTGTTTTCTGTTTTGCATATCCACTAAGCAAAGGGGGAGGCGTCGGCGAACCGCGCGTCTTCGCCTTACCCGTTGAAGACCTCGAAGGAAGATTTATCCGAGAAGCGCCGGCGAGGTCAGGCGGCGGTTGCGCGCCCGTCACGCCCTGGTGTGTCGGAGGCGAAGCGGAGCCGCGGCCGCAGGAGGGACCCGGGCGCTGTCTCTGCCCGGGCGGTGCGGCGGTTTAACGCGGAGACTGCGCTCGACGAGCCGGCGGGTCGGGGGGGAACGGAGGTGTCGCTGCAGGAGCCGTGTCGCCATGAACAGTAGGGGCACCTCCTGTCCCGTGTGTTCTGGTCGTGTGTAGCGAGGGGGGGGGGGAGTCTGAATTAGGACGGAGTTTCGGGGCGGAGGAGGAGCCGGAGAGCTGAGATGTTTGCGATCTAGCAGTGCGCCTTGGTTCCCCAACTGCTCACCGCGAAGAATTGGTTAGACGTTCAAGAACCACAGCGCAAGCATGAACGAGTGGTGGGCCCCAGATAACACCTCCCCCAGTCCTAGGATAATTCACGCCGGCGAACTTTCGCGGGGATCTAGTCCAGCGCCTCCGTGTCCCTGGTTCCGATGATGATAAAGCTTTTGTGTCCGAGAGTCTTATTAACTCCACCTGAGTTCTCAGATACTTACCGAGTAATGTGGACGCCACAGCTGTATTCATCTGCTGAGCCCTCAGAGGCTACATCTTGTAAACCGCAAAAACCATCTGATTTGTAAGAGGGAGACGACTGATGCCAAGAACCCTCTGTAACCTGAACTCAACGGGGAAAAAAACATCGCGACAATCGAAGTGACCTTTTCCTACCCGCAGATGGCGCCGATACCAAGCGTCTGTGTGACGGAAGAACGCGTGTGTGTGTGGTGGGTGCGTTAGCGCATGTTATTATGTTACCTGCATGTCAGTATTGGCGATTCTAAAGGCCCTCGTCTTGCCTGGATGAATAACTCTCTTCGGGCTTGAGGTGAGCCGAGCACGGCCTTGTGTACTTCACGTGCGGTGGGGGAGTATTACCGCGAATCTCTCCACGCACACACACACACACCCCTGTCCGAGTGCCTGCTTTCGGGTGAGCTGCCCGTCCGCTCTGAGGAATGAGCTCGCAACGCACGGGGCACCAGGCACAGGGGTCGGGTCCGCCAGCTTAAGGGAGGAGGAGACCCCAGCCAAACTGTTGAAGCGCAGAAAGACAGTTAACCCTCTCCTGGCTGGTGCATTCCACTCGTCAAACCACTGTCTGGCCATATACAATATACAGGAACGAGTCTTTTCGCAGACCCCAGCATGCTCTCCATGAGACACGCAGACAGGGCGCTTCCCAGTAAACCTAGACTAAACCTAGCCCCCTGGCTTCCTTCGCAAAAGACTTTTGAGTGGAAAGCGACAATATTTCCCCATATTTTCAGAAGACGGGGGGGCGGCAGTCGCTGCTCGGACCCCTACTCGGTGACTCCAGCATCATCCCGTTTTGCAGATGACGGCCTTTTAAACTGCTTTTGTAAAACACAGAAAGCACGCACCTGCTTGAAGCTCTTTGGAGCTCTTTACAGGTCATGGGGATCCCCTCCACCCCCACCAGTGTGCAGCCCCACCTGGATGATGCCCCAGTCCTCTCCCCACACACCAGCTCTCAGTGGGGAGGAGAGCAGAGTGATGAAGCCAGTTCAGAGATGGGGGTTATTAGGAGGCCATGACTGGTAAAGGCCAGGTGTCACGACCGCCAGCCAGCGGAGACCAACTCTTGAGCGATCTAATCAGCACCAGTAGCGGGTTATTATTAACAAGCACGCCGCGCTATTTAGACCCTCCTTACCTGTTTCCCGCTGCTCGGTATTGAGTCTGCTCCTGGAGAGCTCTACCTGGCGGTTTTTCCGTGCCTCGTTTATCCTGGATTCTGGACTCCCCTTCTGCCTTTTCGACTTTGAACCCCCGCCTCTCGTCTCGGACTGTTTGCCTCCTGTGTTTTCTGCGGGTTACGACTCAAATTGCCCCTTTTGACCACGACCTTGCCTCTTGCTTCGGCTTGTTCGCTTCTATCGCTCTTTGGACTCGCCCGTCGTGCTCACTACCCTCTCCTGCGTCTGCACAGGATCCTCGTCTCTCTCCAGCGGGGATTCCCTACAGGACACCGAGCCTCAGAGGTGGATCCCGCGGACCCTCAAGCCTTTCGCTCACTTCTCAAACCCCACATTCCCAAGCTCTCGCCCAGCTTCAGTCTTCGCTCCAGCTTCTCTCTAACCGCGTCTCTCCGGCTCCCGCACCGACCCCCGTGGCCCCGCCCACCCCTCCCGTAACTTCACTGTCTGTTGTCCCGGAAAGAGAAGACGGCAACGCCGCGGGCTGCAGGGGTTTTATTTATCCAGCTGCACCCCGAGCGCTTTTTTTTTCTCTCGCCGGGAGCAGATCGGTTTTGCCCTTTCCCTGCTCACAGGCCTGGCTCTGGCCTGGGAAGCTCTGTTGCATGCTAGGGGAGGTTTTCAGTTTGCCGATTTTCCAGCTTTTTGCAGACCGGCTCCAGACACAGGTTTTTCTCTGGTCAACCCGGGCCTGACTCATCTCCGGCTGTCCTCGCTTCATCAGGGTGATGGGTCACTGTGTGAGGATGTGGCCGAATTCCAAGCCCTCGCCACGGAGTCTGACTGGAACCCCGAAGCTCCGATTTGACTTTTTTTTCCACTAAGGGTCTCTCGGAAGAACTAGAGGACCACCTGGCGCTCTCTCTCTCTGGGCGGCGATCGCTCAGGTGGTGGAACTGGACACTCGCATTCGGCTGCGGAGAGCAGAGAGTCATCCAGGAAGCAGTCCCGGGCGTCCCCGAGGGTACTACACCCCACGGTGCCCACTCTGCCTCATGCACCCCTGTCCTCGGAGGAAAAGGAGAGGCGCCGCCGGGAGGGACTGTGTCTGTATTGCGCTGCACCTGATCATCTCCCTGCTTGCCTCTCGACACCCCCCCCGCCGTATCCCTCTCGAACCCTTCCGCCGAATACTGTTGGAGTCAGTAGTGCTGTTTTTTTCCTCAAACCTCGTCTGGGTCTTTATTCCCGGCCGAAGTTTCTTGGACTGACTTCCACCTTCCCCCTTTTGGTTTTTGTTGACGCGGGGGGGGCAGCGGGGAACTTTGTGGACACCAGTTTTGCGAAGAAGTGGAATATCCCCCTGGCTCCGGTCTCGCCCCCTGTCTGCATTCGAGCTCTGGATGGATCACCGCTCGCTCCTGGGCGGATTACCCGGCAGAGGTATATTTCACTCCTTCTCCTGGACTCGCCTGCCTGCCCAGTCATCCGGGGTCTTCCCTGGCTCAGGAAGCATGATCCTCCCATCTCCTGGGACTCCTTCCCCGTCGCCCCTTGGTGCGCCAAGATCTTTCCAAGCTGCAGAGGACCAAACGGCGAGGACTGCTCTCGCCAGGTCGTCCCGGCGCCAGGCCAAATTCGCCAACCGGCACCGCAGACCAGCCCCCCCGTTTTCGGAGAGGAGAGTTCGTAACCCTACCTCTACGCCTGCCTTCCAAGAAGAAGAATCGGCCCCTTCCGGATTCTCTCCCGGATCACCCCAGTTACCTCCCGTCTTGCGGCTCCCCAACGTTGCCTACCCTCTCCTGCGTCTGCACAGGATCCTCGTATCTCTCCATCGGGGATTCCTGACACCAGGGGGAAATTTGGCCGGGACATGAGGGCCTTTTATCCTGCTTTTATGGGGGGGAAAAACCCAGAGTCTGTGTCTGCTCCCAGAGCCGGCCGTCCGTGTCCGGTCTCGGGCAGGGCAGGGCAAAGGGCAGAGGATGGGCTCCCTTCCTGCCAGCTGGTTGCCCAGCGCTGAGGCAGTGAGCCGCACGTTCTGGCTGGTTTCCCAGGCCGGAGCTCTGGATATGTCCCCCCCTGCCTCCCGCCTCCACGGGCAGCGCGACCGAGGGGCCCAGGCAGCCTGGGGGCTACCCCCTGCCGGACCACCGCTCCCAGCTGCTTCCCAGTCTGGGGAATGCCGGCTTCTCCCGCCTGCTGAGCTCGGAGCCAGCGCCCTCCGTTTGCCCGGTGCTTCTAACCTGCTCTGCAAGCTCGGCCAGCCGCCCTGGCGCCCCTCATCCACCTCGCGGGGGGGTGGCAGAGGTCCAGCAGAGCCTCACTGTGGACACTGGAGCCACGCAGGGGTGCCCAGGCCCGGTTCTGGAGGGGCACTGGGGCTGCAGGCCTGCGTAGGTCCGAGTAGGGGCACCAGGAGCTCACGAGCCACATCAGGCTCGTGACGTGGAGGCAGGAAGGAGCTGGATTTCGGACGAGAGCCGAGCTGGATCGACTAGTCTAGAGATCTCCAGGAGCCGATCCGGGCCCCCCTGGATGAGCTGTAGCTGTGGGATTCCTCTGGGAATGAGCGGTGTGTGTCTAGAGCTCTGGAGCGTCACCGGCTGGGCGGAACGGGCTGGATTTTTAAACACTGGGGCTGGGCGAACCACCAATCACACAGGCAGGGCTGGCTCTCAGCATATTTAATGGGCGCCACAAGCTCGATGTACAGAATGGTAAATGAAAAGTAACGGTAAAAATAAACCAGTACAAACTCTCTTCAGAACAAGAAGGTCAAACAATAATTTAAAAGTCACAAGCTCAAAATAGAGCCCCCCGCAGGATGTGGGCCGGGGCCCGATGGGAGAGCCGGGTCTCTGGCGGCCTGGGCAGGACCCGTGGGAGTATCGAGCAGTCCGAGGAGGAGGAGGAGGAGGGGGTGACCGCAGAGCTGGGCCCGCTCCGAAAAGGGCCGTGTGATCCCGGCGCGTGTGCTCGGGGCCTCCCGAGGGGGCGGCGGCGGCGGGAGAGAGGGGCGCACCCTACTTCTCCAGGGTGAAGAGCTGGCACTCGTCCACCTCGTCCGCCCGCGGCTGCAGGACCAGCTTGTAGAAGCCCCCCTCGGCGGAGAAGGCCAGGAACCAGCGGCGCCACCTGGAGGACTCGAACATGAACTTGTTGCTCTGCCCCTCCACCGCCTGCAGGAAGAACACGGCGTCGTTGCAGGAGTCGGGCACGTAGTCGGGCACCTGCTCGGGCTGCGGAGGGGCAGAGGGCAGAGGCGGGACGCAGGTCAGTGGGATGGAAGGGAGACTCAGATCCCAGGACCGGAAGCTCCCCCCCCCGGGACAAACCTGGGCTGGATTGCTGGATCTCTCCCCCCCCCCCTGCCCCTCTCAGCCCCCCCAAACCCAACCCGCGCCAGGCAGCTTCTCCAGGCGCGTGCCCACCCCATCTCTGCCGGATCGGTTCCGGATCGACGGCAGGAAAGAGGAAAAAAAATCGCCACACGCACACGGAGCGAGGGAGGAGGGGGGGCCGCCGGGCTTGGCCACGCCTCTCGGTGTCGTTTCCCCCCACCCCGTGCCCGGGGCCCCCGGGGCCCACTCACCGAGGCCTCCACCTTCTTCCTGCTGCCCTCCTGCGTGCAGCGCACCACGTGCCAGCAGCCCTCGCTGAAGAAGCGGATGACCACGGCCACGCCCCGGGCGCACTCCGTGGTGCCGTACATCTCGATGGAGAAGCGCTGGCCTGCGGGGGAGAGACAACACAGGCCTCTGGAGACGCGGGATTCCGAAACGGAGAAGATTTGTTCAGCGTGTCCCCTGCACGCTGCAGGGATCGGAGCTGCGTGGGCTCTGGTCTCTGTATCCCGCAGAAGCAGGACAGAGGGGTGCAGGAATTGGAGCACACACAGGGATGGGGCGACGGGACGTTACCGAAAGGGGCCTGCTCCACGGGCCCGTTCTCGAAGACCAGGCCCTGGTCGGCCACCAGGAACTGGTGGTTCTTGTTCCGGATCATGCGGGACAGGCACTTGTTCATCCTCCTGAAGGAGTCCTCCTCGATGTCTGCAGGCGAGCGGAGAAATGGTCTTAGTTCCGGCGGAGCCTGACCACGCCGCAGGGTGGCGTGGGATAGCTAGCCGCCCTGCTCCCGACTGCTGACCGATACTCCCGGGCCTCGAGTCCCGCGTGCGCTAAAGGAAGATCTCCGTTTCTTTTTTAATCTGGAAAGGCTCCGAGGAGCCCGTGGGAACCTGTTTCTAAAAAAAGGGGGACCTGCAGTCACCTACTGCAGAAAGGTCTACGATCCCTCAGTGCGCGAATGGGAACGTGTAGGCAGGCATCTCTCCCCCTCGCTCAGATCATTGATCACTGCTGATCTAAAATAAACTTTTGCACTTCTCGAAAGAAATGGCCGCTCTCTTTGAGTTATGGAGGCTGGAGTTGAATCTAATTAATAGTAATTAACGGAACGGGGTCAGGGCTGGTGTGGCTGAGCTGTGGATGGAGTGGCTGGGGAGGGGAGAGTTCATACATTACCTTGGTCCTCAGCTTGCGAGGCCAGCAGCGAGAGCAGCAAGCACCAGCAGGAAGAAGGGGGAAAAAAAAGACAAAGTGAGTAGGGATTCCTGTGCCGGATCTGAAAAGGCTGTCGAGTCAGGGAGGGCTTCCCATAAAACGCACTCTGTCTCTCTCCTGGGAATCTGGTTTGTCCGTGTCCATCTGCAGATTCTTGGTTACTACGAGGCTAATGACCCCCTCTTCCTCCTGTCCCACACACACACTCGTACCGCTGAAGATAAGATCACTTTATTGGCCCTATACATTTTCTTGTATTAGGAATTGTCTTTCTGCATACCTCAACCTCAACACAGACAGGGAGAGAAGCTGGGGGTCAGAGCGCAGGGTCAGTCATTTATACGGTGCCCCTGGAGCAGCTGGGGTTGAGGGCCTCGCTCAGGGGCCCAACGGAGTAGGATTCCTCTGCCGGCCACGGGATACGAACCTCACAGGTGCAGGTCCTCAGCCACAGTGCCACCACACCAACACCAGAAGCACTGACACGCGCGCGCAGATCGGAGCCGTGCCTCAGCCGCTCGCTGCAGCTCTCCTGTGTGCATTCTCTTCTCCCTCAGTGCTTGACTGACCATGATAAGAACTCCTCACACTTCTAGAGCTCTTTTCTGGACACTCCACTCAAAGCTCTTTACAGGTCATGGGGATCCCCTCCACCCCCAGGCTGCAGGGTGCTATAGTTACTGGCAGACTAGTGATGAGTGTCAATTCGAAAGTGCCTGAAAATGCCCCCACGATGATTGTTCTTAAAATTTACGAGGAGGGTACCGTCCCCACCCCTCTGCAATTCATTCCTCCACTAAGTGGAAGTTACACGGAAGTGCACTTAGATCTGAGAACATGCGGCATCACTTTACGCAAAGGGTTGTGGGAGTGTGCGACAAGCTACCGGGCCACGTGGCTGGTTTGTTTCAAGAAATGAGAACCTGGGATCAACGAACTACCAGCTATCAAACAGGCCAGATGGGTAATTTAGCCCTTCGTCCGCCTACCTGCGAAAAAGATCTCGTTCTCCAACACGGCAGCGAACTCCATGCACTGAAACTCGGACATGCCCACGGGTTCGAGGTGAGGCTCCGTCACCTGGCTGCTGCTGGGGAGAGAAGGATATTTATTGGCCAAATACAATTTCTTGCATGAGGAATTTGTCTTTTCGCAGACCCCAGCTTGCTCTCCATGAGACACACAGACAGGGAGGGAGAAACTTGGGGTCAGAGCGCAGGGGCAGCCATTTCTACAGCGCCCCTGGAGCAGTTGGTGTTAAGGGCCTTGCTCAGGGGCCCAACGGAGTAGGATTCCTCTGCCGGCCGCGGGATTTGAACCGGCAACCTTCCAGCCACGGGCGCAGATCCTGAGCCACAGAGCCCCCGCTCAGCCCAATGCCATGGGCCTCGCCCCAGATGATCTGAGAGAGATCAGAACAGCACAGTTGGGGTCCCCCTAGCAAAGAGGGGGGAGTGACCCGTCCAGGGGGTCGGAGATCATCTGAGCAGGCGTGGACCAAGCGATGAGGAGGAGGGTGCGGAGAGGGAGGGCACAGACCCAGCTGGCAAGGCCTGTACTGCGACTTTTGGGGGGGGGGGGGGGGGGCATTCTGATGTAGTGGTGTTCAGTCACAATCCTTAACCCCACAGATGGCTGCTTTTCGGAGCGTCGGCTCCTGAGCCCAGCCACAGACGCCAAGTGAGCCGCTGTCCCCCCCCGCCGCGGACATCCAGGTGAAACAGCCAGAGTGGGAGATCGAATCTCGGCAACGGGAAACTGGAATCCAGCGGCCTGCGATGAAGAGGCACCAGAGGACAGAGGGTCCCCCCATAGGACCAGGGCAGGACACCCCCTGCTGCAGTGGTGCGAGGAAACCAGTCCGAAGGGCTCCCGGCGGAGCTGTAACTGCAGTCTTGAGGAATCGCTGATGAAGCAGGCACGCTGATGTTACTTTCACGTGTCCTTCCACTTTGCTTTGAACACTGTGAGCCTGACAATCCGTTTCAAACGGACATTTTGTCCGGCAAAGGTGAATTACTGCTTTTCCGGAGCTCTGCTGCTGCGTGTTTTCCGACTGATCCCTGGAACTTGCTTCCCTAAAACACCGAGCGCCTGGAAGACCGGTGCCACGCGCCGGGTGTCGATAACCGCACTTGCGATTTCATGCCCTTCGTGCGAGGGTGCCCGCCTGGCCCCTGCGAGGTTTCGGGGTGTCCCCATGTGTAATTTTATGCTTCACAGGGGGTTGGTGCTCACGAGCACCCCCAAGCGGGTGCCCTTTCATGGGGACTGTGCTGAAGGGAATCTTCCGCGATTCCTGGCAGAAAGATGCCGTTTCATCTCAATGGGCACAGAAGAAACGCCCTGGGATTTTTAATGACCACAGAGAGTCAGGACTTCGGTTTTACGTCTCATCCAAAGGACGGCACCTTTTTACAGTGTAGTGTCCCCGTCACTATACTGGGGCATCAGGACCCACACAGACCGCAGGGTGAGCGCCCCCTACTGGCCCCACTAACACCTCTTCCAGCAGCAGCTTAGTTTTTCCCAGGAGTCTCCCATCCAGGTACTGGCCAGGCTCACACTGCTGAGCTCCAGTGGGGCTGCCAGTTGTGAGCTGCAGAGTGATATGGCTGCTGGCGATGTACTTCGATGGTACTCTTTGAACGTTCAGAGAGCGGTACGGCCATGTTGTCCTTATTTAATTGAGTTCCCCCTGCTAAACACTACTAGCCGCAGACCAAGGAAAGGAAGCGATCGGCTGTTGGTCTTTACAGGAAAGTCACCCCTGTGCCCTTTTTACATTTGAAACCGATCGCACTTCCTTTTCTGTTTGAGAAACCAGAAGCAGGAATGAGGCACGCTTCCAGTCCCGGACTTTCACCGGAGAACCGACTGAACTTTTCTCTGCGGCTGTTCAGCGAAGCCGGACTATAAATACGAGGGAGGAAGCTGAGGTCTCGGCTCCAGCGTCCTGTGTGAAAGGAGGCAGCGATCTTTACGGATGGGGACAGGGAGGGGGGAAACGGCACAGGGTCTTACCCGCGCTAGGCCAACAGGGGAACAGTTAACAGGGCGGGGGGTTGTCTGCCGTTTTTAAATGGGTATCGGCAATGAAACACTCAAGGGAAAAAAAAATCCCGCTTTGCAGAGTTACAGCGGCACGTTTTGTAGATGAGGAACAACACGACTCGTTTGCACAACAAGATCTCACAGGACCGGTTCAGATGTTCAGCTCAGGTGGTGAAACACGCCCTCTTCCTGGTGCAGGGTTTTTTTTTTACGGGAAGAATTAACACCCATTGATCTGGCCATGCCTCTGGGCCCGAACCCCACTGCCCACTCGCACCCGTCCCCCGTGGCGCCCCCAGAAACAGAGCAGACGGTCAGGGCAGGGCGAAGACCCTCCTCCTCTTCCTGGCCCGGCGCACGCGGACAATTTTGTACTTTTCTTTCGGGGGTCCGCGGCTGGCAGGAATTCCAGTCCGTGTCGCCGAGCGAGGGGCGGGCCGTGCGTGGTTCTGCTCAGGGCCCGTGGGGAGGGTGTCCAATTTTCTGCTCCCTGACTGGCCACAAGAGTCGTCGTGTCTCTTTCTCCGGTGCTCGGCCGGCAGGAGTGCAGCTACCTTGCAGGGCGGAGAAAGCCGAAGGTAGCCTGTCCAGTCTGGGTCCGGTCCGGTCCGCCAGAACTCGGCCCGGTCAGCTGCACCCTGCCCCTTGGGTACCGCCCCACAAACTGAAGTACTGTAGGTGTAAAAACGCACTGCGTGTGCGTGCGCGCACCTGCACACCGAGTATTTTGAAAGGATCCCCCGTCAGTGATCCTAACCCAGTGGAAATTAACGCTCTTCGGGAGCGCGGATCCTGTGCTGTCGGAGATTAATTGCATCCCGATGACATCATCCCTCCTCCAGGTCTGGGGCCCACACTGTGAATTCTTGTACTGCCCCCATCCAGCGGGATCAGGCCAGTGGGGCCGAGGAATGATCATTTCTGAACACGACTCCTTGTGCTGCCAGCAGGTCCACTGGACAGTCAGGCTCCGGACCCAGGTGCGAATCATGACCCCTGCCCAGCGCCGGGTGGGCTCTCCCACTGCTGGCTGTGACCCAGCCTGGCTGCAGCCCAGCTGCTGAGAAGCTGCCTTCATACTGGTGTAACAGCAGAGAGACGTGCACTAAGCCCAGTGAAACTGAGGCACAGTGGAGGAAAATGCTAACAAACAGCACAGGAACGCTGTGAGTAAACAGTGCAGGAGGGCAGCTACCTTGCAGAGCACAGAAGGCCGAAGGCAGCCTGTCCGGTCCGGTCCGGTCCACCAGAACTCGGCTCTGCTCGGTCAGCTGCACCCTGCCCCTTTGGAAAGTGGGGGTGGGCCACTCTGCACCCCAGGAGCGGACGGGCTCAGGTTCGCCCTGCGGCCTCTACTCACCTGGGAAACATCCTGAGGCACCGAGAGACGGGGAGCCGATGTTTCCCCCCTCCCCCCCCCAAATCCGGAGGGCGATGCTCCAGAGAGCAGATTCGGAATCCGGCAGGCCCTTGTCCTTCGGGAGCGTCCCGGCACTTCCACCCAGGCCCGAACTGCAGAGAGAGCAACAGAGGCGGGAAACGTCACGAACGAGAGGCAGTGAGGAGCCCTGTTCTGGTTCCGGTTCCGTCGGCAGCGAGGGATCGAAGGGAGGGGGCAGAGCAGAGCCCTCCCCCCCCCGAGGAAAATGCCAGCGGTCCCGAGCGCCTCCGCAGGCGAGAGAGGTTCGACTCCTCTCCCCGACAGCGCAGGGGCTTCCCCCTCTTGCCCTGGGCTGGGCTCTGAAAACGGTGATGTAATTCGTACTTCTCGTAACCCGCCGCCGCCGCCGCGATTCCTGAGGTCACTCGGGGTGGGGGCGGGGCCGCGAGCTCTGTGTGGGGCGGCTGGGAAACCACGTGTGAGAGTCTGCTTCCTGCGCAGGGCCGGCACTGCGGTTTTATTGTTATGGATTGGGGGGAAGCATCTTCTGGAACGAAAACACCTTTTTTCACACGCGCACACGCACGTGCACACACACACACGCACGTGCACTTAAGTCTTAACAATCCGGAGCTACATCTTGCGCGGGTGAAGAGTGTCAGCGATCTCCTCAAATCCCCCGCTGACGCTTTCCAAGACCCTGCCTCAGCCGCGACTCTGCGAGCGCCCAGCTCACTCTGCCCAGAGTGCAGGCCTGGCGTTGGCGCTCTGGGCCGAGGGCGTCGCGGACTGCAGATCGCCGTCTGTTACTCAGCTCGGCTGTGGGGCGGAACGGAGTCGGGCTTGGAAGAGTCCACAGCCAGTTGAACTCTGGGTCACAGGACCAGCTGGGGGTGCTGGTCGGGTCGGTGACCCTTCAACAACCCCGAACTCATAGAAGCCAAACCCAATCCACCACACTGTTGTTGGGTTTGTTTTTCTTCCAATATCCATCCATCCATCTATCTATCCATCCACCCACCCACGCTCGGAGGGTCCCGGCGATTCCACAGCCTCTCCCGGAAGCAGAGGACGCAGGGAGGGAAAACTCCCCGGAGAGGACTGCAGTCCGTCTCGGGACACGAGCGAGGGAGCGAGCGAGCGCACGGGGGGCCACTGCAGCCAAGCCGCCTGGCTCGGACACAGGGAGAACATGCAGGCTCCACACGCAAGGCCTGCGAGGTTCCTCCAGCTCCCAAGCCGCCCCACAAAGTGAAGTACTGTGTGTGTGTGCGTGCGTGCACACCGAGCATTTTAAAAGGATCCCCTGTCACTGATCCTAACCCAGTGGAAATGACCGCTCTCCGGGAGCGTGAATCCTGTGCTGTCGGAGATTAATTGCATCCCGATGACATCATCCCTCCTCCGGGTCTAGGGCCCACACCGTGATTTCTTGTACTGCCCCCATCCAGCGGGATCAGGCCAGCGGGGCCGGGGAATGAGTATTTCTGAACACGGCTCCTTGTGCCCAGTGAAACTGAGGCACAGCGGAGGAAAACGGCACAGGAGCGCGAGAATAGAGCGCAGCTCTCCCTCGGCGCAATGCCTGATGGGATAAAGGCCTTCCGCCTGTGCCTGTTTCTGCTTCCACAAGCCCCTGAGCTCTCGGGCACCGAACCCCAGGGGTCTGCCTAGACCACGCACAGACAGGTGTCGCCCGCACGACACGAATCAGTCGGCCGACCTCCGGCGGGCGAGGGAGCGCTTTGAACCCGGCAGCGAGGCTCTGATGACCTGAACTCTGCACAGGACGTCGGGCAGGAAGCTAGGTGAGTGGTTTCCGAGCCGCGTCTTCTTGTTGTTAATATTATTACTCTTCCTGTCAGCCGTTCGTCTCTCGGCTCACGGAGGTGGTCTCGCCACGTGCTGAGCGACAGCGAGGAGGCTCTGTCGGCGCCCGGAACGGTCCGAGCAGCGCGCGCTGGGAGCAGAGGCCGGGGGGTTGGGGTCTGTGTCTGCGCTGCTCCGAAACCCCATTCTAAGCCGGTCTGAAAAGAGGAACGGGGCTGCCGCAGTACTGCAAGAGCAGTGACGCCAACTGATTTTCTCTCACGCTGCAAACGCGCGGATATTTAGTTTGGATAAAGGCCAAAACCAAAGCGCATTCCAGCTCCCCCGCGGGCCCGCCTGCTCGGTCACTCCTACCGGCGGTCTTTGACATCGAAGTGAGTCGAAAGAGGCTCTTAGCAAACCATTTCTCCTCAATGGAAACTCTCAAGTAAAAAGGGAGGATTTAAAAAAAAAAACCAACAACATTCATGCATACAAACGCTGATGCTGACTGCCGAAGCAGAGACATCTCTGGAACTGCACGTCTCCAGTTCGGGACGAATTCACCGCGCTCCCAGGAGCAGGCGCGAGACAGGGACGGGCTCGGGACAGTTCGGGCGCAGTTCTCCATTCAGGTTGACGGGGTCTGTCCAATAGTTTTTCAACCGTACCGCCTTTCCAGTCACAAGCCCTTTAGCGCAGGAGCCAGCGCCCGCCCAGCACAGCCCCCAAGCTGTGAAAATCACAGCGCCTCGTCCACGCACGCCGTGGGGCGCAGAAACTGCACGGAAACCACAGGGCGGCGCAGGAAACGTTTAATACAGTACAGTACTCGCAGCGCCTCTCCAGCCAGCGCCTGCAGGCCCTGGTTTTGTCCCGAGAAAGCCACGACTCAAGAGCTGGAGCACAACACACCGATCCCGCTCTCGGCGGCTTGTAAAAACCCGCAGTGTTTTCTATCCGACATTTCTGCTACTAAGCGTCATCGGCGCTGGTCTGCAAATCAGTTCCTGGTAATTCTTTTCACACCCTTTCTACAGAAGAAATGTCAGGTGAAACATGTGGCCTATTGGCAGAAATACTGACATTTCTATCTCGGTTACTTATACTGTTGTACGTTTTGTTTTGTTTTGATTTTCTTCCATCCTGTTTCTGTCAACTGCGAGAATGACGTCACGTGGGCGACGTCACACCTTCCTCGGGACGGGAGCACGTCGCTCTTCAGCCGCGGGGACTTGCAACATCCCCGGTCCCCCCTTGCGCCCACGCGTGGAAACAGGCACACAGCCCCCCCCCCCAGGCTTGCTCTGATGTAGTTCAAATGGAACTCGCTTCGGAGAAGAGGGTCCGCCAGCAAGGTTCTTATTGTCCTCGTCATCGTCGCCAACAGCAGCAGGTGCGAGACGTGCACGCCTGCTTCTAGACGAAGCGGCTGAGGTCAGCACACGAGTCACGAGAGCCGGTTGCAGGTTCTCTGACATCACGGGCTAGTCTTATTTCGACTTGTGCAATCTGTTAAGTAAGCGGTCGGTGTACATCGAGCGCCGAGCCTGCTCTGCGGAAAGTTACACAGAACTCGCCGTGCGGTTTAAACCCATCACTTCCAAGAAACCCAGCCCCCGCTCCCCCGGCGCTGCCAGTAAGATCTCTCCGCATTCTCAGACTCTACTGACTGTATTGTGTTGTTGTATCATTGTATCATTTCGTTACACTGTGCTAAGCTGCTGTTGCACTGCAGTGTCCCCTCACGGGATCGATCTTATCAACAGTATCTATTCGCGGCGCGGCCCGGACTCACCCCTCCGTGTAAACACGCCTGTTCCCTCGAGACGGGGAGCCAGCGCGCGCCGTCCTCTGCTGTCACCACCCCGCGGCCGGGCTTCTCCTCGCCGCGAGCCGGCGTTGGCGCTTTTATGGGGCAGGCGCTGTGACGTCAGCCCCGGCGTGGCGTTTTGGGAGGGTGGGCGCGAGGCGTTTTCGCGTGTTTGCCGAGGCGACGCCGCCGGTTTCAACTCCAAACCGAGTTCCGACTGTGTGAACACCTGTTAAACACCAGACGCCCTTATGGTCTGTTAATATTCCTTGTGAATCGGGAACAAAAACACATACAGCACGTAGACGTACGGATTGGATAATGTCTCTCACCCAAACAGTTCTAATGATGTTTTATTGTTTCTATCATAGCAGTGCACAGACATTTATGACCGGACGCTATTCACATTATCGTATAACATTTTTATAGACCTCTTCACTCAGACAAGTTGATCCTAGCTGGAGTCTCTCAGGCTCTCTTGCGAAAGTTCCTGTCACTACGGCTGTCTGTGCCAGGAGGTTGTTTCCTCAATTATCGCAGGATCCGGTGCCGTTGTGAAAGAAGCGGAAATCCTCCCCTTACTGCGCCGATCCGGACAGGCAGCGCTCGGGTTTCTGAAGTCAGCCAGCAGCCCGGCTGTCCGATTTCATATTTTCCGAAGCAGACGGGCTTTTCCGAAGAGAAATATTTTGACAAATGTGGCTTATGAAAGGGCATCACAGTGGCTATCAATAATAATAATAACAACTCTTTACACTTCTAAAGCTCTTTCCTGCACACTCTACTCAAATCTCTTTACAGGTCATGGGGATCCCCTCCACCCCCACCAGTGTGCAGCCCCACCTGGATGATGCTCCAGTCCTCTCCCCACACACCAGCTCTCAGTGTGGAGGAGAGCAGAGTGATGAAGCTGGTTCAGAGATGGGGATTATTAGGAGGCCATGACTGGTAAAGGCCAGGGGGAAATTTGGGTTACAACCCCTACTTGTTTCGAGAAACACCCTCACCCTTAATGACCACAGGGAGTCAGGACCTCAGTTTTACGTCTCATCCGAAGGACGGCACCTTTTTACAGTGCAGTGTCCCCGTCACTATACTGGGGCATTAGGACCCACACAGACTGCAGGGTGACCGCCCCCTGCTGGCCCCACAAACACCTCTTCCAGCAGCAGCCTCAGCTTTCCCAGGAGTCTCCCATCCAGGTACTGGCCAGGCTCACACCTGCTGAGCTCCAGGGGGGCTGCCTCCCCACAGCCCAGATCGTCCTGCTAGTTTCCAGTTTCCACCCTGAAGCCTGGGTTTGGAGCTTGAACAGGTGGTGCACCTGAGCACAGCAGCACCACAGCTCCCAGCAGGATAGCCTCCAGGAGCTGGGATTATGTCGCTCGAAATCTCTGCAGCCTGCAGCGGCTCGCTCAAAATCTCTTGCCGTTCAAGAGCCGCAGGCGAAAAACATCGTTCCAGGCTGCCGTCTTCTTAGCTAGATAGGGCTCAAGAAGCGGATGAGAGCTCAGCCAGATTCGAAAGCAGCGGACACTAGGGTTACCTGGACCAGTGCTGGGAGAGCCCTGGGTTAAAGTCTTTGCCCTGTGAGTGCTGGGAATTCTGGGAATGCTGGGATTGCTGGGTTCCCGTTTCTCCTCTGGCGGTGCTCACCTGACATGCAGCAGGAAGTGCAATTCTGCCTCCGGCCTCCCGTGTTTGTGCTTGGCATTGGGCGAGGTCGCCCGAGCTGAGCCCTGCCTCCTCGTGTCTGGGCTCCCACCTCGGACGTCTCGATCAGATAATGCGCTGGGGAAATCGGCTATTTACGCTCTCCTCCTGGAAACTGCCGGGACGAATGCTGCATTGGCTGGAATGTGGTTTTCTAACCAGATAATGTTCGGAACTTCTGGGACCCGCTGCTGTTGAGGCCGGCTTGGATACAGTCAGTGGCTGCATCTCACTTTCCCACTCTGGGCTGACAGAAATGTTGGATACAGGAAGGAAAACAGCTTGAGCAGCTGGACTGCGTGAAAGAAGCAAGGAGGTTATTTAGTTCATTAACCAGGGATATGAAGAGCGTCTGGACCCTCAGACTCTCTGACGGTGGTTGTTTTATAAATAGGCTGTTTATTATACACGTTGACGGGCACACCGGTACGACTAGTTTATAAATATAAATAATAAATAATTAATAAATAGTTTATAAAATAAATAATAAATAATTTGATGATCTCCCTACAGGATCTGAAAGTTCAAGGTGAAGTAGCAGCTGCCCCTGCTGAAGCTGTGCCGAGTCGCTGCATGAGAGACGTTGTGCTGAGTCACCGTGTGAGTCTGTGTCAGCCTGAGCTGTGATGAGTGTTTTAATGAGCGCAGTCTATTACTAGGCCATTGTGAACAAAAGTGGCTTTTGCCTGCGAAACGTGCAGAATCTGATGAAGCAGACCCTCTCTGACACAAAACCTCCCCGTTTCTGTCAGCGGATCGTGTATCTGAGCCGAGGCTTGTGAAAACAGTACTGAAACTCGTCCTTTTGTGCTCTGTTCCTCTTGAGGCTCCTGGAGGCTCCTGTGTGGAGGCTCCCTGAAACTGGGGCAGGTGGTGTGCAGCCTTCCTTCACCTGTGACCTTATTCAGTAACCCTGAGGAACACTTTGCAGAGTAAGATCTGGGTGCTCCCAAACTGTAGACAACTGTCCTGCTGCATTGTGACTGACGCAGATAGGCAAAGTGCTCAGTCTGAAGGTTTGCAGTGGAGAGAGCTGGGGGAGAGTGTATCCGGTGTGTATATGTGGTATCTGTGGTATATGTGTGTATCAGTGTGTGTGTCTCTATATATGTGGTATCTGTGGTATATGTGTGTATCAGTGTGTGTGTCTCTATATATGTGGTATCAGTGGTATATGTGTGTATTT
Source organism: Lepisosteus platostomus (assembly GCF_059453375.1). NCBI lineage: Eukaryota > Metazoa > Chordata > Actinopteri > Semionotiformes > Lepisosteidae > Lepisosteus > Lepisosteus platostomus. The sequence continues at coordinate 6,129,751 of NC_142635.1, read as the reverse complement.
GTGTGTACCTGTGTACATCAGGGGTGTATCCGGTGTGTATATGTGGTATCTGTGGTATATGTGTGTATCAGTGTGTGTGTCTCTATATATGTGGTATCAGTGGTATATGTGTGTATTTGTGTGTACCTGTGTACATCAGGGGTGTATCCGGTGTGTATATGTGGTATCTGTGGTATATGTGTGTATCAGTGTGTGTGTCTCTATATATGTGGTATCAGTGGTATATGTGTGTATTTGTGTGTACCTGTGTACATCAGGGGTGTATCCGGTGTGTATATGTGGTATCTGTGGTATATGTGTGTATCGGTGTGTGTGTCTCTATTTATGTGGTATCAGTGGTATATGTGTGTATTTGTGTGTACCTGTGTATATCAGGGGTGTATCTGTGTATCTGTGGTATCTCTGTGTGTATATCTGGTGGTATGTATCTGTGTGTATATCTGTGCGTATCTGGTGTGTGTATCTGTGAGATCAGGAATGAAGCCGACACAAAGAGCCTCCAGGGCAGGATCAGATTTTCTTTCTCTAAATGCCAACCGGCTGATGCCCCCTCACGCCGAGAGAAGACTTTTATTTTGACATCTATTCCGTGAGCCGCACGTGAGGCTGGGATCAGGCTCATACTGTATGATCCCAGCCGCTGCGGCGCTGTAACGCTCCTTATCCGTCGGACGAGCCTCGCTCCCTGCAGCCGCCCTTCCAGAGCTCCGCGCACGCAGACCACGCCATGTCTCTCTTCTCGGCAGCACTGCAGAGTGTCCCAGGTAAGCTGGTCTCCACGGCGGGGCCCTGTGTGTTGTGCGTCTGGCAGCGTGGTACCTGAGAGGCAGACGTGAGCTCCTTCCTCCTGACAGGTGGCAGACGTTACAGAGATGCAGCTCGAGCCGCTGACTGTTCTCGGCATTATTAATATCCAGCTGGTACACCTCTAGGGCTGAGACGCATTTGGCACTTTCGGGGAGACACTGATCAGTCTGGGGGGCACAGCTCTTGCTGCTGGACACCCCAGCGTGGGGAGAGTATGGCCAGATGCTTCACAAGATCTGACAAACAGCTTGGGTCTTATCCATCCATCCATCCATCCGATTACTAAATGCTTCTCCCAATTCAGGGTTGCAGGGGAGCCGGAGTCTCTCTGGACTGATCACCAGTCCGTCACCAGCCACACAAACACACACACTCACACACACCAGGGCTGATTTTTCCCAGAAGCCAGTTAACCTACCTATATGTCTTGGGACTGTGGGAGGAAGCCCACACAAACACAAGGAGAACATGCAAACTCCACACAGACAGCATCCCAGGTCTGGAACTGAACCCAGGGCCCCAGCGTTGCCAGGCAGCCATGCTAGACACTAAGCCACCCTGCCACCCCGCAGTTCTTATGTTTGTTGGCAAACCACATGCTAAGGACAGCAGTGACTTTGTACCTGTTCTTAGGATCCATTGAGTATAAAGTGAAGCCAATTGCTAACACAAACTGTTGTGTTGTTCAGATAAAGCTATGCAGTTCTCTTGCACAGTTTTCTCCATTGCTGTGCCGGGTTGTTCCCTGAGATGATTCCTTTATGTGCTTTTGTATGTTTTGTCGGGGACCTTGCCAAACGTGCTGCACGCATGCTGAGATCGGAGTGAGTGTGGGAATTATTCAGCATTGTGTCCTCCCCACTAAAGAGGTTCAGTTCCTTTATCCATCCCCGCCACAGTGATCACAGCTCCAGCTTCATGGGCTGTCTGAGAAACCCGGGTGCAGAAGAAAGTGAGATCTTCCACGATTGTTCCATGTGCCTGACTTTAGGGTTAAGCCCCCCGAATTCCCCCCACTGCAGCCAGCAGCCATGTCACTCCGCAGCTCACAAACTGGCAGCCCCACTGGAGCTCAGCAGTGTGAGCCTGGCCAGTACCTGGATGGGAGACTCCTGGGAAAGCTGAGGCTGCTGCTGGAAGAGGTGTTAGTGGGGCCAGCAGGGGGCGCTCACCCTGCAGTCTGTGTGGGTCCTAATGCCCCAGTATAGTGACGGGGACACTACACTGTAAAAAGGCGCTGTCCTTAACATGAGACGTAAAACTGAGGTCCTGACTCTCTGTGGTCATTAAAAATCCCAGGGTGTTTCTTGAAAAGAGTAGGGGTGTTACCCCGGTGTCCTGGTCAAATTTCCCCCTGGCATTTCCCAGTTATGGCCTCCTAATAATCCCCATCTCTGAACTGGCTTCATCACTCTGATTGTAGCTTTGAGTGGAGTGTCCAGAAAAGAGCTATTATTATTATTAACTGTTACAGGTACTACTATTACAGATACAAAGACCCATTGCTAGATTGAACATTGCTGAGATATCGTGATAGCATACTTGTAGACTGTATTTGGGGATTCCATCATTCCAGAGCTGCAAAATAAAGGAGTGACTTTCTCAGTGCCTTGGCTGGGGTAGTTCAAGCTTTACGTTAAATACCCCTGATTTCCTTCCAGGGAACCCCAATGGCCTGGGCTCTGAAAAAAGCTCCAGACACCCCTAGGGTTGTGTCTGATTTATTTTCTCACATCCTCTGGAAGTCAAAAGCCTGGTGTTCTGAATGCCTGATATCTGTGAGGCAGCAGCATCATATTAGAAGGAGAATGGAGGGCTGTCGAACCTGTGTTCGACATGTGACGTCTGTCGAGCTCCAGATTTCCTGCTTGGCCTGTCCTGCATGTGTTTCCTCGGCCGTTGTGGCTCAATGGCACTCTGGCGCTGTACTAATACAGGGGGACGGTATTTTAACTTAAAAAAAAAAGAATGGGGGAGCCGGTGGGGGATAATCGACACTCGACACACGCCTCCAAAGTAATGCATCTTTATTACGTTTCCTCATCAAAAAAAATAAAAACTCTCTAGTTTTTTATTAAACTTCTTAGTTAACCTTTAAACAGTTGCAGGGCTGCTATTTCTCCTCCATAATGGCAAACAAGGAAAAAAAACAACAAAAATCTAGCCCTATTTTAAACATCAAGTTGTTGTTTTTTTCCTTTTAACACAACAAGAGTCTTGACGTCTGAGGGAAAAAATGAAGACATTGTAACTTTGGTGGCGAAAATGCTACATTTTAACAACACATTTTGAAATATAATGAAACAAGTTAAACATTGTGATTTCTCATGGCCATGAAAACAGCTACAGGCACAAAAACCCTTCTCAAGCTACGCTGCGTGTGAGTTCAAAACATCTACCGGTAACGCACGGAACAAACGGAAATATGTCTGCTTGTTTACACAGTCTGAGTAACGAGCAAAGACACAATTTTTGTTTGTGGCAATTTTAGAATTTTATAAAGCCCGGTCGGACCGATGTTTTAGGTCTCAAAAAGAGGACGTCTGGTCACCCTGGCTAATATTCCCTCTTCATCCCACGGGATCTTCATCCTGCAGAGCTCTCTCTGTTCTCCCCCGATCTGCTGTGGCCAACATTTTACCAACCAGCCTCGTGTTTTCTGCTGGTTAACTCTCAGTCTGGAAAACGAGTACAGATCATTCAGAACTTTCAGAAAAGCTGATCTTTTACCGCTAGTTCCTGCACACATAAAGCGGTGGTGCTTCACTGAGACGGCGGATGTCGCTAATTGATCCCAGAATCTCATCCACCTGCTGCTTGAAAGAAACCAGGCTGTCAGTTTTGGTCAACACTCCCACCACTCTTTGTGTAAAGAAGTGGCTCTGGTTCTTCGTTGTAAACTTACTTCCATATGGTTTTCACTTGTGTCCTGCAGTTTCTGTCTCACAGACAGATGAAACAAATCCTCTGTGGGCTTTCCTCTGTTTCAAGCAGACTTTACAGCACTCAGGGCCCTGGAATACTGTCTGTGCGGAGTCTGTATGTTCCCCGTGCGTCTGCGTGGGTTTTCTCCAGGTGCCCCAGTTTCTTCCCGCAGTCGGAAACAAAATAAACTTTTTTCCCCCCACAATGTATACCAATCTTACAACAAGTACAACTCTGACATAACATAAATCTCTGGTAAATTCTAGTTCTTCAACAGGTGATTGTCCCTTCTCAATCAGTTCACTTTCCGAGTGGCTGTTGGCGCTGGGTTTGCACAATACGGGCCTCCCTCCGTGCTTTCCCACTTGGCTGTAGACCACGTCTCCTTCGCCAGCAATGGCTCTGAACCTGCGGTCGTCCCGTACAGGAGCCACGGTCCTTTCCTGCGCTCCTCCGCCGTCGAGAAACCCCACTTGGTACCACGCCCCGGTTTATTCTGGGTGCGTCCTGAGGCGGACGGGGGTCCTGTCTAGGGTAACTCTGCTCTGCGCCAGTTGCTCGCTGGGAAAGACTCCGGCTCCCCCGAGGTCCCGTGGCTACAAAAGGGGACGAATGAACAGGTGTGAGCCATTCCGTGCCTTTGTACAAATCCTCCATCGAGGAGCTCTCGGCCTAAACCCTAAAAGACGCGTCAAACAACGGGGAATGAAAGCAGAAACCACAAGCTTTATTTTTATCCTTTTTTTGTTGTTGTTGAAAACCCTACTATTAGAATAAGCTCACGCAGTTGAGCAGCGGGGAAAGTGAATCTCCCACCGGCGATCATTCTCGCGGCGGAGTCGCACAGACCACTGCGCACGCGTCAAATCCCCCCCCCCTCCTCGCTCGAGGCCGAGCAACCAGGGGAGCCCGTACTTTCATCTTAGAAACCGGCCAACATGGTGGTGGAGGTATCGGACACAATCTGGAATTCGGAACCTCCGTCCGTCCATCTCGTCACCGCAGTGTAAATGTCGCATCCAAATTCGTGGGGTCGCCGGAGCCGATCAACAGGCGCGGGGCTGGACCCGCCCTCCACCTACAGGACAGTAACAAGAAGATAACAAGACGTGAGCCAGGGTGGGATTTGCCTGAGTTCCTTCCCCCCGCGGTCACCCTGAAGAAGCTCTATAAAATCAGTCCCCGTCTCGGTGGCTTCCAGGACTGCCGGCTGAAACCCCAGTGTCCCGAACTTGACGCGCCTGAGAGCATGTTCAAACTAGCGAGAAGTAAGTGCGGGGTGTTTTTTTTTTATTTTGAGATCAGCACAAAGGAAGATCGCTGAAGTCACTTCGTTCTTGAATGCAGTCAAAGATGGAAAGTTCTGTATTTAAAAGCCTCAGCTTCAGACCTCAACGATAAAGCGCGAACAATCAGATCTCATGTGGATCTCGGTTCCCGGAGGGACTCTGGGTGACAAACTCGATAGCACCGTTAGCACTAAAGATTCCGTTTCTTAGTTATTTAAGAAGGCTCAGCATTTTTCATCAGTGTGCAGAAGTCTGTTCTCAGACATAGCTTTTGTCCAAAGTGTGTTGGAGAATAAGTTGTCATTTTAAAGTCAAATGCATTGAACCTGCGTCACTAGGTGTAGTTTCTATATGAAGTGCATTGCTTGTGTGTCTCAGAATAAAGCATAGTTGTCAAGTGAAGTGCATAAGAACTGTCTTGAGCTTCCTGGTCTGAAAGCAGGGATATCTCTGTTCTGAATTGTTCAATAACTGTGAAACAGTCCAAAGTGCTGTTAAGGTTAATGACAAGCTGTGCTTTTCATGGTTTAGCAGTAAAAAGAAAGAGCTGTAAAACAATGAGTGCCTGAAAAGATAATCTCAGTTAGACCCACACCCGTCAGGTTAGGTGACTTTTTTTAAAGGTTCAGTTTGCCTGTGATTGTTCGAAATGTGTCAGGGTGTTGGAGTGTTTGTCTGGGACAAGGGAGTGGTGCCCGCAAACCTGGCACTCCCAGCATGCTGAGGGCAAGGTCTCTGATGGCCTGGTGCCCGCACACCTCACTCCCAGCATGCTGAGGGCAAGGTCTCTGATGGCCTGGTGCCCGCTCACCTCACTCCCAGCATGCTGAGGGCAGGGTCTCTGATGGCCTGGTGCCCGCTCACCTCACTCCCAGCATGCTGAGGGCAGGGTCTCTGAGGGCCTGGTGCCAGCACACCTCACTCCCAGCATGCTGAGGGCAGGGTCTCTGATGGCCTGGTGCCCGCTCACCTCACTCCCAGCATGCTGAGGGCAGGGTCTCTGAGGGCCTGGTGCCCGCTCACCTCACTCCCAGCATGCTGAGGGCAGGGTCTCTGATGGCCTGGTGTCAGCACACCTCACTCCCAGCATGCTGAGGGCAGGGTCTCTGATGGCCTGGTGTCAGCACACCTCACTCCCAGCATGCTGAGGGCAGGGTCTCTGATGGCCTGGTGCCCGCTCACCTCTCTCACCTGAGCCCCTCTCCTCTCTCCGCAGGTCTCGGCAGGCTCTGGCCTGCCCCCCGGCAGGAGGCCCGGTGCTCCAGCTCAGTGCGCGGCCTGGAGTACATCGCGCCGCTGGTGCGTACGGTGGAGGAGACGCCGGAGCCCGTCGGCGCGCGAGTGCAGGGCCAGATCCCGGCCTGGGTCCGCGGCAGCTTCCTCCGCAACGGGCCGGGCAAGTTCGAGTTCGGCAACCACGAGTGAGTGGGGCTGGCGAGCCGGCTGGGACAGGGCAGGGCGTACACTACTGACTGGGGCGTGCCGTTCGCTGCTGGGACAGAGGAACAGGTACTGAATGGTTCGTTCTGTGCTGAAAGGTCAGGAAAGACAACGTTTCAGCTCTGGGACCATCTTCAGGTGTGCGAGAAACTGTTCCTTTCCTTAACTTCCAGCAGGGAATAAACCTTTCCCTGTTCCTTCACAGCCTGCGCCGCGGGGTCCGGCTGCCTGTTCTGCACAGAGTCTGACTGGGAGACACATTGCCACAGGGTTAGGGTGCATGTCATTGGGTTGGCTTTTTAACAGGGCACCCATCCTCACTGCCTCCTGGAATAATTCATGATAATTACACTTATATAGCGCTTTTCTGGACACTCCACTCAGAGCTCTTTACAGGTCATGGGGATCCCCTCCACCCCCACCAGTGTGCAGCCCCACCTGGATGATGCCCCAGTCCTCGCCCCACACACCAGCTCTCAGTGGGGAGGAGAGCAGAGTGATGAAGCCAGTACAGAGATGGGGATTATTAGGAGGCCATGACTGGGAAAGGCCAGGGGGAAATTTGGCCAGGACACTGGGGTAGCACCCCTACTCTTTTCGAGAAACACCCTGGGATTTTTAATGACCACAGAGAGACAGGACCCCGGTTTTACGTCTCATCCTAAGGACGGCGCCTTTTTACAGTGTAGTGTCCCCATCACTATACTGGGGCATTAGGACCCACACAGACCACAGGGTGAGCGCCCCCTACTGGTCCACTGACACCTCTTCCAGCAGCAGCCTTAGCTTTCCCAGGAGTCTCCCATCCAGGTACTGGCCAGGCTCACACTGCTGAGCTCCAGTGGGGCTGCCAGCTGGGAGCTGCAGGGTGACATGGCTGCCAGCCTTATCGGCCGGGAATGGAGATCCAGGGAAGACGGAGCCTGTGAGGGGAGGGTGTGACAGAAGGACGGGGAGCTGGTTCTTCTGTACAGGTGCTTCGTTCTTCCCCAGGTACAACCACTGGTTTGACGGGATGGCGCTGATGCACCAGTTTAAGATCGAGGGCGGCACGGTGACCTACAGGAGCAGGTTCCTGCGCAGCGACTCGTACTGCGCCAACAGCGAGCACAACCGCATCGTGGTGTCCGAGTTCGGCACCCTGGCCATGCCCGACCCCTGCAAGAGCCTCTTCCAGCGCTTCCTGTCCCGTTTCGAAATGCCAGGTGAGCAGCCGGCCTCCGTGGTCGGGCAGTGACGCTGGGCACTGGCATCACAGCGACTTAAACATAGTCGGGGGTTGGCGAGTCTTCTGGGCGCTGGCAGCAGGTGAGACAGAGGCTGTTGATGAGATAAGATCACTTTATTGGCCCTATACAATTTCTTGCATGAGGAATTTGTCTTTTCACAGACCCCAGCTTGCTCTCCATGAGACACACAGACAGGGAGAGAGAAGCTGGGGGTCAGAGCGCAGGGTCAGCCATTTATACGGCGCCCCTGGAGCAGCTGGGGTTAAGGGCCTTGCTCAGGGGCCCAACGGAGTAGGATTCCTCTGCCGGCCGCGGGATTCGAACCGGCAACCTTCCAGCCACAGGCGCAGATCCTTGGCCACAGAGAAACTGCTCCGCCCCCGAATATGACCTGGTTTTCTAGTGGGTCTCGGCTTGCGCCTGCGCACTGAGCTCAGCTGTGCTTTGCAGGCCTGCAGCGTGGTCTGTCAAACGCCAGCGTGGCTCCTCCTGAGAACCTGGGAGCTCTTCTTCTGAAGCCCAGGTGTGCTGGCCCGCAGCCAGCCTCGCAGGAAAGCACGTGTGCTGAGCGCCTGTCGTTCCAGAAGGGGCCGCGGAGGCAGAAATTCAGGTTCTGCCTGTTGGCCCTGCCCCGCGGAGATGGGGGGGGCGGGAGGGGGGTTAAAAGGGGGTGACGATGGCGCTGCCCTGCCTGCCACCCTCTCTCTGGTCCGCCCTCAGTGGCCACGGACAACGCCAGCGTGAACTTCGTCCGGTACAAGGGCGATTACTACGTCACCACCGAGACCAACTTCATGCGCAGGGTGGATCCCGAGAGCCTGGAGACGAAGGAGAAGGTAATAATAATAATAATTAATAATTGCTTACACTTATATAGCGCTTTTCTGGACACTCCACTCAAAGCTCTTTACAGGTCATGGGGATCCCCTCCACCACCACCAGTGTGCAGCCCCACCTGGATGATGCTCCAGTCCTCTCCCCACACGCCAGCTCTCAGTGGGGAGGAGAGCAGAGTGATGAAGCCAGTTCAGAGATGGGGATTATTAGGAGGCCATGATTGATAAGGGCCAATGGGAAATGTGGCCAGGACACCGGGGTTACACCCCTAATCTTTTCGAGAAACGTCCTGGGATTTTTAATGACCACAGAGAGTCAGGACCTCGGTTTTATGTCTCATCTGAAGGACGGTACTGACCTGACTCGGCCCCCCCGCCGTTCAGGAAGAGCGAGGTGCAGCAGGTGGGCACAGGCTGACCTGCTCATGCCCAGCAACCAGCTGGCTTTGCTGTTGCGGGCGCCTGGCTTAGTTATCCAAACAGTATATTCCGTCACGTCACTCTGCTTTTATCATGGCATCCCACACTGCACCACTTGTAATCGCTCCTTTCCGCCAGGATATATTCAGTTCAGTTCAATTTATTTTTATATAGCGCCTTTCACAACAAGGTTGCCCCAAGGCGCTTAACAAAGCTGTGTGGCAGTACATGACGTTCCAATCCAGAAAGAGAAAAGGCCAGGAGACCACTGAGGAGAGGAACCAAAAACCCCTCCGTAAGGAGAAAAGAAACCTCTAGGGGTCCAAGGTCAACTGGCTGCCCAACCCCTCTGGGATATACTGTCCAATGGAAACTCTTTGGACATCAGGAGTATCTTTTAATGAATTAATTATTTATAAAACTTTGACTTGATCATCTGCAGAGCACTTTCACATCCAGATCACTTGAGGAAAGATGAAGGTCAGTTAATTGAGAGCCGCGTCCGCCAGAAACCCAAGTCCTTCCCTCTGTAAGACCGCGACTGGGAACGGTGACACCTCAGGCGCGTTATTGCACCTGTCGGGGGACAAGGTGGAGTCTGACAGCTTGTGTGTGTGTCCAGGTGGACTGGAGCCAGTTCATCGCTGTCAATGGGGCCACAGCCCACCCCCACTACGACCCCGATGGCACAGCCTACAACATGGGCAACTCCTACAGCAAGCAAGGTGAGTCTCAGCCGGCGTCGTACTGTGTCTTGATAATTTAACTGAGGGGCGCTATGATAAAAGCATGCCCTTGTTGAGAGCACGGTGTTCAGTTTTGGTCATGCTGCTAAAAAAAATGAGGTATTTCTGTTCTGGAAACAGTCTAGTTCCTGGGGCCAAACGGATGCATGACTCTTCTCTGCTCTAGGGTTTAAGAACTGAAGGGCTGGACTTTTGAACAGAACTCCAGCAGAACACAGTCCACCCACTCCGTCAAAATCCTAGTAGGAGTGTCCTGCACAAACCACATACACGTGCACAGTTACGCTTCATAATAGCCTCCTAATAGTAATAAACATTCACCTTGGAGGAAACGTTTAATTTACATTCATTTTCCTGTGGATCGGAATTGAAGCCTGTGCAATTCTCTCAATGGTAAACAGCCGGTTCAGGACAGTAAACAGAGTGATAATACATCATGTTTCCAATATTTTATTGATGGAGTTCATTTTGTTTTGGGGTTAGGTTTATTTTTATCTAGGTAATCATTTCCACAGTTTTATAGTTTGCTTTCTCGACAGCGGTGCGCTCCGGTGCCCGCGCTGGCTGTGATAATAAGGCCCCCTTTTCCGCAGTGCCACAGATGGTTAAGCCGCACCCTGATACATATGAAAGATTTGCGTCCTTGACCTGATGATCGCAGGGATGGGCTCACACATGGGATTGCTGGACATCTGTAAACGGCGAGGCCATTTAGCCCCACAAGGAACACCAACCAAGGAGACCAAACCGTAGCTGGCACTAACATTGCATTCTTTTCGGAGTTAAGTAGCAGATTTGCGATTTAATCCTCACTGCGCCCTCTGCCAGAACAATGCAACTCTTTTATTAAGGTGTCAGGACAGAAGGGCGTAGTGAGGAATGCTAGTTGCAGAACATGTGGGTCAGGACACATAATCTGTTTCTGATACCAGCGGTATGGCGCTGTCTGGCGTGCCACTGAGCCCCGAGCGCCCTTGTGAGCAGGGCAGGTTGACGTTGGTTGGCGGATCTTGGCCTCTGGGAAGTTATGGGGCCCACAGAACTGCTGAGGCTTTTCTGCCAGTGAGGGAGCAAGTAGTGACTCTGCCAAGACTCGCACACTGTCCTCAGTCCCTCTTAAAGCTTCCGGCCGTTAGCATGAGCTAGATGAGGGGCAGTAGGGTGTGTGGAAACCGCAAAGCCTAAGACGGGACGGGTGAAGCGTGATACAAGACACAGCTTGGGAGCGCCTGGGGCTCGTGGAGGTGTTATCGGATCATCCCATTGGAACAGCAGCGCGGCAGGGGGAGGAGCTGCAGGGGACTGCGGTAAAAAGTCCAGATGCCCCATCCGAGGGGGCAGAGGCACAGGGGGCGGGGGGCACAAGAAAAACGAAAAACGCGGCGCTGTGCAAAGGCGGCGTCCAGACGGGACGCACGCTGCCAGCCTGGGGGAGAAAGCCACCGCTGGGCACAGCGGGATCCGGACCGAACTATCCCTGTTTAACGGGGTCCGTTCTGGAAGAGCAGGGAGCTCAAGGCCACAACAAAAGGAGAGCTCAACCCTTCCCTGAAAACGCGGCCTTAACGCCCTCTCCACACCCCTCCGGGACTGTTGCTGGAAGGATCTCCCCTTGCGGGGGTCTGCTCGTGCTCAGTGTGTCTGAAAGGGTCCTCACAGCTGCGGCTTGTTTCTTATCAGCCAGGGCAGCTGTGGTTGCTACGGCAACGCATCCAGGGCTCCGCCTCCACACTGGACACGCCCACCCCACCACCCCGCCTCGTGCCACACCCATTATTTCACGCAATTAGAGACTTGGGTTTTTATTATAAAACCTAAAGGGCCCCAGATGTTTGCTCAGGGCCCACACGGTCAGAAACCTCCTCCAGCTGCCCGTGCGTCGTTGCAGGTTCCTTCTACAACATCATCCAGGTGCCCGCGCTGAAGGGCGGGCAGGACGAGGCCCTGGAGGGGGCGCGGGTGCTGTGCTCCATTCCCGCCGCGGACAAGGCGAGGCCCTCCTACTACCACAGCTTCGGTGAGCAGGGAGCAGGGGTGGGGCGCTGGGCAGGGCGGGGCGTGGTGCTGAGTGGGGGGCGGGGAGCAGGGCGTGGTGCTGAGTGGGGAGCAAGGGGGGCGAGGTGCCTAGTGTGGGACGGGGAGCTGAGTGGGGAGCAGGGGGGGGGCGCTGAGCGGGGGGCGGGGAGCAAGGGGGGGGGCCGGGGTGCTGAGCAGGGAGCAGGGAGCAGGGGGCGGGGCGGAGCGCTGACGGGGCACTGACCCGGCTGACCCCTGTTGTTTCAGCCATGTCGGAGAACTATGTCGTGTTCATCGAGCAGCCCATCAGGCTGGACCTGCTGGCGATCATGACGAGCAGGGTCCGAGGCAGGGCGCTGAGCAAGGGCATCCTCTGGGAGCCCGGCCGGGACACGGTGTTCCACGTGTGCAACAAACGCACTGGCGAGGTGAGGGGGGCCGGGCCGGGGATGTTCTCGGGGCAGGACCGTGCAGCTCCTGTCCTGCCGCTGAACAGTAATAATAATTGTTTATATAGCGCTTTTCTGTACACTCCATTCAAAGCGCTTTACGGCTCATGGGGATCCCCTCCACCCCCACCACCCCCACCAGTGTGCAGCCCCACCTGGATGATGCTCCAGTCCTCTCCCCACACACCAGCTCTCAGTGAGGAGGAGAGCAGAGTGATGAAGCCAGTTAGAGATGGGGATTATTAGGAGGCCATGACGGGTAAAGACCAGGGGGAAATTTGACCAGGACACTGGGGTAACACCCCTACTCTTTTCAAGAAACACCCTGGGATTTTTAATGACCACAGAGAGTCAGGACCTCAGTTTTACGTCTCATCCGAAAGACGGCGCCTGTTTACAGTGTAGTGTCCCCGTCACTATACTGGGGCATTAGGACCCACACAGACCGCAGGGTGAGCGCCCCCTGCTGGCCCCACTAACACCTCTTCCAGCAGCAGCCTCAGCTTTCCCAGGAGTCTCCCATCCAGGTACTGGCCAGGCTCACACTGCTGAGCTCCAGGGGGGCTGCCAGCTGGGGGCTGCAGGGTGACGTGGCTGCTAAAGAAGCAGGAGCCGGTTTGTTTTGCACAGGAGCTAAACGGGGTTCCTGTTGTCCCTGAAAAGTAGATTCAGCGCAGAGCCGAGACTCCCACTCAACCGCAACACTGGATGTCCTGCCTGGCAGAGTGCTAGCTCATGCCCAGTGAAGTGGGCAGTAATACCTCCTGGAGAATGCCGAACTGCTCTCTTGAGTTTCTTGTCTCAATAGTTCCTCCTGTGTACAGCGTGTCACTGACAGCACTTGCAGTGAGGCGGAAGGAGAGTTCAGACAGCTGCTATAAATAGCATGAAAGGCCTAGCCAGAGGTGTGGGGGAGGATGGGGGGAAAAGGCCAAGCGCTGTGCCGTCATCGACCCTCGGATGGGAGAACGAGATTTCGGAAGCAAATTTTCCAAGCTTGAAAATGCTTGTCCGGGTTCGGAGATATCGAGGTCTGTGACGCCTCTGTTTTGGGAACGCCGAGTAGCAGAGCCTTGCTGTGGATCAAAACCAGCTCGACTGGAGCTCGACTGGGCTGTTTGGGTGAAAGATCTCCCGTCTGTCAGCTTGTTCTTGATGACATCACAGACACTTGGGAAAGTGATGCGATGCCCATAATTCAATTCAATTGATTTTTATATAGCGCCTTTCACAACAAGCTTGCTCCTGATGGTTTGGTTGGCATTGCTGCTGACTTGCAGTTCGCGCGGAGTAGCGGATGGATATTCCATGCTCTGCCCTGGACGGAGACCAGTGGGAGAGCTCTAATTTCCAGTGGGGATCAACCCGGAGTTAGCAGAGCTGTTCGCGTGGACGCACAGGTGGCGGCAGTCTAGTGGCGGGGAGCTAACGGTGACAGGAGAGTCATGTGACCAGGACTGCGCTGTGATGCATCGTCGGGCGGCTCTCCCAGTGTGACCGGCGCCCGGTGTGGAGAAGGGCAGCGGGTGGCTTTTATTGCGGAGGGGGGTTACAGCGAGCTCCGCTGTTCACCGGAGCGTGCCGCTCTCTCAGCCTGACCCTCTCGGCCGGCCCCCAGCCGTATAAAGGAATCGTGTCCGTGACGAGAGAGGATCTGGCAGGCCTGGGGGCTGGGCCAGCCTGCTTCTGTGTTTGCACTGTCGACGGGAAGGCGGGCGCCGGGCCTGGAATCGTGGATCATGGTTCTGGTCCGGGGAAGAAGATGGGTACGACCCTTCAAAGCCCAGAATGCGTACAACGGATCGGCGGCGGTCGGCCAGAGGTTGACCGTACGCCAGCGCGGAAACAGTTCGTTTTAATGAACCGGGCAAGGGCTCCCCTCTGCAGGAGACCAGGGAAACGATCAAGAGGCCGGGCCACAGGGGTGAAGCGAGGATCGCCCCCTTTGTTTCCACTGAAGTCAAGGCACTATACAGCAGTGTGAGAGGAAGAGAACGACTCCCTCTCTTTTTCTTTCCCTCTCTTTATCGCCAGATAACGGAAAGGACAATTCAATAGGTCTCCTTGTTTCCACGCTGCCCTCCCTCATCCTGTAGCTGCGTAGCTTGCCAGTCTTGCCTGACTCTTATCAACAACTTGTTTCTTCGAATGATTTGTAGCTTCCTGCCATGTCAGCGTTATTTGTGTCAGAATCACAGCGCCGTGTTGTTAACAAAAGAAGCGTTTTAAAGGCAAGCAGCGTTGTACGGGGGAACGAGTACCGGTTTATTCCCTGCTGAAAGGAGAGGAAAAGAAACACAGTGTTTTGGCCGAGGAGCCTTCTGCAGGTGTGGCCCGCAGGCCCGAAGAAGACTCCACAGCCGAAACGTTGTGTCTCTTTTCTTCTCTTTTCAGCGCAGGAATAAACCTGTCCTTGTTCCTGTGCAGCCCACGCATGCTGACGCAGCCCCCCTACTCAAACTTTTAACAGATGCAAGGTGCCGAGATATTGCGGACTGCGATCGGCGCTTGGAGTCACTGTAGAAAGAGATGACAAAGTGCGCTGATTCCCGTGACGCTGAGATGATCACGGCGTCGTATAAAGGGAGCGCGGCGCTAACTCTCCTCTCCTCTGCCCACAGCTGAGCGCGGTGCGGTACCAGGCCAAGGCCCTGTCCATGTTCCACCAGATCAACGCCTACGAGCAGGACGGCTTCATCGTGCTGGACCTGTGCGTCTCGGACGACGGCGGGACCATCGGGGACTTCCTGATCCAGCACATGCGCAAGTCCGGAGAGGCGCTGGATGAGGTGAGGGCTGGGCTGGGCGAGACGAGGAGGCGTGTAGTGGGGTCCCCCCTGCGGTGCCCGCATTGCACCTCGCTGCTAACCGCAGGACTCTGTTTGTGACTTTGTGTGCCAGAGTCCTCTTTACTTCCCCGAAGCGGGAACGTGCCGTCGGGTACCGGGCTTGTAGGGAATCTTGTCTGGCAGGTGAGTCGGCGTTTCGATTTCACCCAGACCCCCAGATGGGCTGGGAGCCGGTCTGTGCCACCTGGAGCTCCGACGGCGTGTCCCCTTCCGGGGCTGCCCTGACCAGCTGCGTTCCTCCTCCTCTCTCCCGCGGGGGGCAGGTGTACAACGCGGTGAGCCGACCCTTCCCCCGCCGTTTCGTCCTGCCGCTCGCCGTCGCCGCCGACGCGCCCGCCGGCCACGACCTCAACACCCTGCCGGACTCCCGCGCCACGGCCGTGAAGCTCTCCGACGCCAAGGTACCCCGAGAGGGCTTGGGGGTGGGGGGACAGGGAGACCTGGCTTGATTTCTTCAAGTCCACGGAGAAGGCTTCCGTAACCGCCTGATCCGGCCCACAGCGTGTCCTCTCGGTCCCGGCAGGACAGCCTGTCTGTCTCCCGCGCTGGACGAGAACATTACTTACCAGCAAAGGGCGTGCGTGGGCGTGTCTTCCTCCTCAGGGTTACCTGCTGGGGCTCAGAGGGGCTTTCTGAGGCACAGGCGGAGACAGATGATAATCGGGGGTTTGAGGGTCAGTCGGATCTGCTCCCTTCCAGGGGATGTGGAAGAGGGAGGGGCTTCGGGCTGTGTGGGCGTGGCTGTCGAGGGCGGGGGCGGGTTCGGGGTGGGGGGTGGAGCTTGGCAGCCAGACCCCGTTTTCATGGTGCTGATTCTATTCGTCGGGGTGCGTGGGCACGGAGGGGAAGGGGTGGGGTTAATGGAGCGCCGCCGGCTGCCCTGTGTGTGCCCCAGATCTTCTGCACCCCAGAGGACCTCCACGGCACAGATCTGCTGGACTACGGAGGCCTGGAGTTTCCGCAGATCAACTACGCCCGCTACAATACCAGGAAGTACCGCTACTTCTACGGCTGCGGCTTCAGGCACCTACTGGGCGACTCCCTGCTGAAGGTGGACATCCAGACAAAACACCTGAAGGTCAGTTGGCGCAACCCCACCAGCTTCGATACACCCTTAGAAATCTTTATTTGGATTGCCCAGGGGCATCCCTTTACTGCAGTGCGCCTGGACAGTGGATAGTGTCCCCTGCGAGAGAGCCCAGCCGCAGGGCGTGATCGAGGGCCTGCAGGGCCCCTCACACCCCACCTGTGACCCCCTGTCTTGTGAGTCCGCAGGTGTGGAGAGAGCCTGGCTTCTTCCCCTCCGAGCCCGTCTTCGTCCCGGCCCCGGATGGCACCGAGGAGGACGATGGAGTGGTTTTGTCCGCGGTGATCACCCCCAGGCAGGTGAGGAGGGGCGGCCTGTGAAGCGCGTCACCCAGGGTGGCTCGCCGTGTCCGGGTGCGGTGTGGCTGGGCGGAGGGGCCGGAGCTCTCTGCTCCAGGCGCAGGGGTGGGATATCTGCTCGGGTCCCGGGGCGACGCACGGTCCCCTCCCCCCTCACTCCAGATCACGGCTCCTGGGGCTTCGGATCCAGCGCTCGGCCCGTGGTTCGAGCCAGCCGCCTGCTCGTGCTGAATTTGGCCGAACGGGACTTTGCGTTAACTCCCACCTCTGAAGATCCTGAAGGTGCTGAATAAGCAGAATGTGTTTGTGGACGATCAGAGACGGGCCCGTGTTACAATTCACACATTCACTGTGCTCAGGGTAGGAATTTAAGGCCAAAGAGGAACAAAGCAAGCAGATAGGTGTTCAGCGTTTGCTTGTGAGTATTCAGTTTTTTAGGTGTTATGTATATATAGATTAATGATCAGTCATTATTTATGTACTCAGTGCACTTTCCTGTGCACTGTGGCTTTCCATAATTTCATTTTTTGATTGCGCTTGTCATGGCCTGCGTAGCGAGCCTACAGGAGGATGGTTCCTGCTGTTTGAGCTCTGAGGGTTGGGGCGAAGTTATGTTTCAGTGGAGCAGCGCAGCCTTTAGTTGCTGGAAAGGGAAGACGCTGCTTCTCAGGGTCCTGCAGAATGCAGCCGTTCAGGCCAGTGGCCTGGCAGCGTCTCCTAGTCCAGAATGAAAGCTTTCTCTGTTCTCCGTTCAGCTGTGAAATAGCCAGGCTGTGTATTATGTGGGTTACACTGGTCATGAAGCTAGAAAACCACGTTTTAAAGCCTGTTAAAGTGTGAAACTGCGATTTCCAAGCTTATCCGCCGGGGTTGTGTTGTGGCCCGTGAGCTGTGGTGTTCCTGCCCAGGGAAAGAGAGAGGATTCCCAGTGGGAGCTCCTCAGCTTGTTGAAAACCTACGAGTCGAGGTGCACAGCTAGTCGAGGGGGGGAGCCCTCCTCTTGGCTGCCTGTGTCTGCTCACTGCCCTGCTGTGCCCATTGTCAGGTGAGGAGCCTGTGCTCTGATTCTCCACTTAATGAAGCAGCTCAGGTCTGGCTCAGTTCTGGCACTGGTCTGACTGGGGTCTGGCTGTAGTAGTAATAATCTCTTACACTTCTAGAGCTGTATTTTAGCGGCAGCCATATTGCTGTTTTGGGGAGAAGAACGGGGTAATGAAGCCGATTCATAGATGGGGATTTTTAGGAGGCCATGATTGGAAATTTGCCAGGACCCCGGCGTTACACCCCAACTCTTTTAGAATAACGCCCTGGGATTTTTAATGACCACAGAGAGTCAGAACCTCAGTTTTACATCTCATCCGAAGGACGGCGCTTTTTTACAGTGCACTGTTTTCGTCACTATACTGGAACATTAGGACCCACACAGACTGCAGGGTGAGCGCCCCCTACTGGCCCCACTAACACCTCTTCCAGCAGCAGCCTCAGCTTTCCCAGGAGTCTCCCATCCAGGTACTGGCCAGGCTCACACCTGCTGGGCTTCAGTGGAGCTGCCAGCTGGGAGCTGCAGGGTGGTCTGGCTCGAGTCTGGATCCGGTCTGGCTTGGGTGTGGCTCTGGTGTGGCTCTGGTCTTCCAGTCTGGCTTGGGCTTGGATCAGGTCTAGTTCGAGTCTGGTTTTTTGTTTGGATCAGGTCTGGTTCAGGTCTGGCTCGGGTCTGGCTCGGGGATGGCTTGGGTCTGACTTGGGTCTGCGTCAGGTCTGGCTCAGGTCTGGTTTGGGTCTGGCTCGGGATCACATCTGGCTTGGGTCTGGATCAGTTCTGGTTCAGAACTGGCTCGGGTCTGGCTCAGGTCTGGATCGAGTCTGGTTTTTTGTCTGGCTCGGGTCTGGATCAGGTCTAGTTCGGGTCTGGATCGATTCTGGTTTGGGTCTATCTTAGGTCTGGTTCTGCTCTTCCAGGAAAAGGGCACCTTCCTGCTGGTGCTGGATGCCAGGACCTTCACCGAGCTGGGCCGCGCGGAGGTGCCTGTGGACATGCCCTACGGCTTCCACGGGGTCTTCAACGCCAGCGAGGCGACGCCAACCGACCAACACTGACCTCGCCGACCTCGAGAACCCCCCACCAGCCCCTGCGGTGGGACCCCGGGTACCCAGCAGGTGGGCAGAGAGACCAGCCTGGTTCAGATCGACCCGATACCCCCCTACCAGCTGGCTACAGCGCTGCCCGGCTGTGGAGCAGTTCTGACCTGGACCCTCTTTCTCCTCTAAAGTATAACAAACCACACCCCTGAGCCTTCAGAACAGTCGTCAGTGTGTTTTACAGCCATTACTCGTCAAGGCCATACAGTATGTGAAGCCTGCTGGCCTTACTCTCCCGGTAAGTTCAAAATCGCAGACCTGCTCAGGGTCTCAGAAGGGCAGTTACAAATGGCTGGGCACCTTGTTCCACACCCCCACATCTCTTTGGGTATGTACATCTGCACGTTTCCCCTTGTGCCCTCTGGTTCATGCTTGGCTGTTGGCCCTGACTCAGGCTGGTGGTTTAGTAAGGCAAGCAGGCCCTCAGGCCTTTAACCCCTTCAGGGCGAGAGTCCTGCCCATCCTCCAATGCCCACACGTGCCTGGCGAGCTCAGGTAGAAATCGCCAACCCCGTTTCTTTTGCTGGTGGGGCCCAACTCTCTTTTTTCTTTAGTGACCTGGCAAATAACCTCTGCGTTTGCAGCATAAAGTGAAACTCTTAATAAAAATGAAAATCGCCCTTAAATTCCTGCCTTGCTCGGCTGTGATTGAAAGACCTGAGGCGCCTGAGGGGTGAGGTGTTGACCGTTTTTGCTGTCAGATGCAGGCTGGGTGGTTTTGCTCAATTCCCCCGTGGTGGTCAGGCCCGTGCAGCTGGTACTGGCTCGGTCCAGGAGGAGGCCGGCGCTGGTTTGATGTTTCCCTGGTCTTATTCTGTTGCTGCTTGGCTGTTACAGAAGTGCCTGTTCACTGTCACTGTGACTTTTCTCCTGTATATGAATGAGCATAACAGTTTCTGAAAAAACCTCACGTAACCTTGTGTACTTTAAAAAAATAGGTTTTAGCAATATTATACTGTTTTACTTCTTGTAAAATGACTTTTAACTTTTACTGTGTTACTTCTTTTAATAAATCATGACATTAAAGGTCAGCTGTGTTGTTGCTTGTATAATGTGTGTCTTGTGTGCGTGTGTGTATTCCTAGATTTGTGAGGAAGAAATCTGGGAAGATGTCCTCTCGGATCTGTTAACTCCTAAGATAATTGTCAGCACTATTTGTTCTAGGTCAGCTTTCACTGCCTCTGGGGTTTTGTGCTATGTAGCAGTACTGTCTAAGTGTGCACTTACAGTGTGTATCTACTGTGTTGGTCTGATGTGTGTGTGTGGATCTGGCATGTAGCCAGTGCAGTCTGTACCTACATGTGCCCAGGAAAACACAGATAAGAAACACTGACCGGTGTCTTTACTGGTGAAGGCTGAATGCTCTCTCTATCCTCGTAAACACCTCTGTTTTCTGTCATAAAGCAGACTGTGGTGCAAGAGGAGGACAGTGTTTTAAGTGAAAAGTGGTGTTTGCCTGACTGTCAAAACTGTAAGACAGACTGTGCTGTAAAAACAAAGAGAGTTCAGAAAATGTGTTTTTTTATACGTTGCCTTTTCAGGTTTTAATTTTCTGTCAACATACAGACTGTCAAACAGCACTTGCAGTGAGATAAGACTTCAACACACTGTGCTAAACATATAAGATAATAGCAATACGAAGTTTATTAAAACAAGGTCTTTATGATAAAATATTAGCTCATTTAAAAGTCTTGCATTTAAACAGGAGATTCTTATAATAATTTTTAAAAGTATAATTGAAAATTCATGCAGACTCTCGTCACTCTCCTGTCACCAATATAACAATGTGAAAGTGCCTTTTTAATCTTGACTGCCGCTTGCTTGTTTTGGAAGAATCCAACAGCTAATCTCGTGCGCGCAAGGAAGGGTTCGGGGCTGGCCTGGCTCTGACAGTGAAAGCAGGCACTGCTGGCCGCACCTGTGACGCTGGTTCAGATAGTCATTTAAAGTGCTGCCCGTGGAGGGGTTCAAAATCTGCCAGAATTGCATTGCTGTGCCTGTCGTCCTGACTCACATTTCATTTAATCTCTGACGTGTATATAAGCCCTTACATCTATTATATATATGTATATAAGATCAATGCATCTGTTCTTGCAGTACTGAGCTGCACCTTCATGTCCAACTACGGTCTTCCAATCCTCTTCGCCTTAGTTAAAATACTGCAGGAGGGGTGAGCCCGAGGCCGTGCAACCACATCATCAGCAAATCTTAAAAGCAAATCTTGTGATCTTGTCGCCGATTCAGCACGCCCTGACCGGGCACAGGATCTGACATAAACTTCTAAATCTGTCCCGAGTGTTTTTGCAGAACGGCGCAGAGCGGCGCAGGCCGGCGCGCAGCCACACACGATGTGGGTGACAGAAGAGAGGAACGGATCTCGATCAGAAGGAAGAGGCTCCCTCGGAGGCTGCAGGTTAGGGGGGGGGGGAGGGGTCGGCCCTGGACAGTGGAACAGGGGGGGATTAGGGCTGGACGTGCTCTAGCTCTGTAGCAGTGACCAGGAGAGGAGGCCAGAGTCGGGGCGCGACGCCGCAACTCCTGGGGGTACCTGAGTCCATCCGTCAGGTTGTCTAGAAGGACAGGCCCACCAGGGTCAGCGCCAGAACCAGGACAGGAGCCGCTGCGGAGCTGGGGCCGCCGGACGAGCTGGTCTCTGGGGATACAGACGGAAAAGCTTTAGCCTGCGCTTGTTCTACCCTGAGTGTGCTAGCTGTGATCTCTTAACCCGTACTTCTGCTTTTAAGCTCTTTCTATTTATGTTCAGTTTGTTTGTTTATGGAAAAATAAAGAGCATCACACGGTTCCATATACAATAAGGAACAAATGTGAACAGTCGGCTTGACAGACTTGGAACCTAAGATGACTGTGTAGATCCAACCATCGCATAAAAAGAGGAAGAAAGAAAAAAGGAAACCAGAGATGTGAAAGAGACAAGCGAAGGGGAAAAAAAGGTAGTGAAAGGACAGAAGGGGGAAGTTACACTTTTCAAGGTTTTTCATATGTCTTATTATTTAAAGGTAGCATTTTTATCCTTATAGTAGAATTCGCTTTGGTTGTATTTCTAATCCAGGGGGGTCTGTGTTGCAAGGGGTTAATAGGGTCCCCCACTATTAAAGGGTGAAAACCTGTTACAGAGGGACAGGGATCTGGAGCCCCACATCAGCCCACAGCAGCCGATACTTACCCCCTGTGCTGGTGACAGACAGCCTAGGGCAGCTGGTATTTACCAGCTGTGCTGGAGACAGCTCACAGCAGCTGGTACTTACCCCCTGTGCTGGAGATGGACGCCCCAGAATTGAGGTTGAGCGCTTCTCTCTGGGCATCGTCCAGCACTGCCCACTGCATCTGGCTCACTGCCGCGTAGTTCTCGGTGCCCAGGCTGCTCAGAAGGTCAGGAGACAGCGCCTGCAACGCACACAACAGCGCCCTCAGGTGACCGCCCGGGCACCAGTCTCCTGGCTGCCCGGCGTTCTGACCCGGGCCAGACCCAGACTGGCAGCTCTCGCTCGCTCCAACAGGACATGGCGGCGGATCGCATTAGGGGTCTTTTTAATTGAGGGCGGAGGGGTGGCTCTGTGGCTGAGGATCTGTGCCTGTGGCTGGAAGGTTGCCGGTTCAAATCCCGTGGCCGGCAGAGGAGTCTTACTCTGTTGGACCCCTGAGCAAGGCCCTTAACCCCAGCTGCTCCAGAGGCGCTGTACAATGGCTGACCCTGCGCTCTGACCCCCAGCTTCTCTCCCTGTCTGTGTGTCTCATGGAGAGCAAGCTGGGGTCTGCAAAAAGACAAATTCCTAATGCGAGAAACTGTATAGGGTTAAAAAAGTGATGTTATGTTAATTTGTCCCCTTTTTTGCTATCATGTGCAGCATCAAGACAAGAAGCTGCCTGGATTCTTGGTTTGGGGCTGGATCCTGGAGCTGTCAATCCTCGGAGACAGCCTTCTCCCGATGTGCTGGAAGCTGTGAGCTCATTTCCTTCCTGCTGCACGTCCTGCTCACCCTTGACTAGGGCCTGCCTGCCGCTGGTGTTCAACACTGCACGGACCCCCCCAGCAGGGCCAGGCCCGCTCTTACCCTGAACACACTGGAAGGGATGAGTGAGATCGCCTCAGGGGTGATGTAACTCAGGGTGCCTTCGCTGATGCTGCTGATCTGTGTGCTGTTCAGGGAAGCTGCAGGGCAAAATTCGACAGTGGAGAAAAATGACAGGGTTCCTGAAATTCATTCCACCCCCCCATAGGTCATAGATCAGCAGCATTTACTTGCAAATTTAATGAAAGCATTTGACCTCAGATGTATATGGTGTGCACTGTCAAAGAAGATAATCTGTTCATGTGAATTTAAGGTACATCCATCCATAATCGGAAAGACAGTCCTGCGTAGGATTGCTAGGACAGGGAGCCCAGAGAAAACCCATTCAAACCCAGGTAGAACATGCAAACTCCACACAGGAGGGCCCAGGGACCTAAGAGCTGTGCTGCACCCATTCGAGGTAAAATCAAAGGTAGCGTATTAAAGTATTTCAGCATCTTCATAGATGCTGGTTAGTTTTGGAGGGAATGCATTCTTTGTGAGTGGAGTTGAGAGTGGTCAGTGCACGTCTGGGATTGTTGAGAGTGGTCAGTGTGTGGGTGGAGTTATGGAGACTGATCAGCGTGTGAGTGAAGTTATGGAGAGTGGTCAGTGTGTGTGTGTGTGAGGGTATTGAGAGTGATCAGTGAGTGTGAGAGTTTATTGAAAGTGGTCAGTGTGTTTGTGAGGTTGTTCAGAGTGGTCAGTGTGTGAGGGTATTGAGAGTGGTCAGTGTGTGTGAGGTTATTGAGTGGTCAGTGTTTGGGAGAGGTTATTGAGAGTGGTCAGTGTGTGTGAGGTTATTGAGAGTGGTCAGTGTGTGTGAGGGTATTGAGAGTGGTCAGTGTGTGTGAGAGGGTATTGAGAGTGGTCAGTGTGTGTGACAGGTTATTGAGAGTGGTCAGTGTGTATGCAAGGTCATTGAGAGTGGTCAGTGTGTGTGAGGGTATTGAGAGTGGTCAGTGTGTGTGAGAGGGTATTGAGAGTGGTCAGTGTGTGTGAGGGTATTGAGAGTGGTCAGTGTGTATGCAAGTTCATTGAGAGTGGTCAGCACATGCGTGAGATTATTGAGAGTGGTCAGTGTGTGTGAGGTTATTGAGAGTGGTCAGTGTGTGTCTGGGGTTATTGAGAGTGCTCAGTGTGTGTGAGGTTATTGAGAGTGTTCAGTGTGTATGCAAGGTCATTGAGAGTGGTCAGCACATGCGTGAGATTATTGAGAGTGGTCAGTGTGTGTCTGGGGTTATTGAGAGTGGTCAGCACATGCGTGAGATTATTGAGAGTGGTCAGTGTGTGTCTGGGGTTGTGGAGTGTGGTCAGTGCTCATGCATCCGTACCTGTGACAGTGCCCACAGTGTCCATCTCATCCTTAGTCCACAGGCTGGGGTCTCCGTAGGCCTCCACAGCCTTTTCCTGCAGGGCCAGCAGCACCTCCGCGGGGCACTCGAGCTGGCCGATTTCACGAGCCGCGGCACTGCGAGAGCAGCAGACACACGGGCGGTCAGTCCCTGCAGCCGCTGCCTCACTCCTCCAGCTTAAACCTGGCCTGATCTCCAGCTGTGTGCAGCAACCCACTTAACGCATGATCAGTGTTAAGAAGGCAGCGTCCGGGCAGCACATGTAGGGCTACAGGTGACTTTCATTACGTTAATAACTGATTGAAGAACCGCATCTCTGTGGAGCCCTATTTTCTGTGGCTGCACAACCAGGCAAGACAGTTGGCCTCTTCTGAATCCCTGCAGTGACACCCCCAGGCTGTTTTGTTAATTAATTGGTAGTCTTAAGCTTTTTAAGCTTCTTCAGTTTGTCTGCTGCTCAGCTACGACCCACTGCAGTAAAATAAACAGAAATCCATCCCCTCATGAATCCATTTTGTGCTTAGTTACAGAATGGTCACGGTGGTTTTGTCATTCGTACAACACTCAGGCAGGGCTGCCATGTCGGTCCAAGCTTCTCTGTATGTTAGAGTGGTGAAACTGCAGAGGTTGTCTTTGGCTGGACAAGTGATTGACCTGTCCTACTCAGTGGACAGGTAATTGACCTGGTCTCAGCGGGTCTCCTCAGTGGACAGGTGATTGACCTGGTCTCACCTGGTCTCCTCAGTGGACAGGTGATTGACCTGGTCTCACCTGGTCTCCTGTGGACAGGTGATTGACCTGGTCGCACCTGATGTCCTCAGTGGACAGGTGATTGACCTGGTCTCACCTGGTGTCCTCAGTGGACAGGTTTGACCTGGTCTGCTGTGGACAGGTGATTGACCTGGTCTCACCTGGTCTCCTGTGGACAGGTGATTGACCTGGTCTCACCTGGTGTTCTGAGTGGACAAGTGATTGACCTGGTCTCACCTGGTGTCCTCAGTGGACAGGTGATTGACCTGGTGATGAGATTTGTACCGCTCAGTGAAGAGCTGTCTGACCTGAACTCACCTGTATTCCACAGCGGACAGCTGTTTGACCTGGTCTGCAGTGAAAGCGCACAGGAAGTATTTGAGACCTATCAGTTGTCTGCTGGTTAAGGTGTCGACAGGATTGTCTTTGAGAAAGATGGCCAAGATCTCTTTTGCCACTCTTAGCTGCAAAGAGAAATAAACAAATCCGTAAATCCAAGGATAAAAGACAGTTGCATCTACAGGGAACTGATCTCACACATGTGTTTCACTTTGATTCATTTTTGTGGGATGATCAGAGTCCCAGGTTTTGTTCCATCACCCATTATCATTAATAATCAGCAGCATGCTAATTAGATGAAGCTTCACTGTGGGGTACCCTATAGGAAATAAAAGCAGGATCGAGTGCAATAAGGTGACACAGTTACATGAACTGTATTACAGGAACAGAAATCTGTGTGCCAGACCAAAAGACCAAAAGACTCACGTTGTTCAGCCAGTCCCTGTACTGCCCGATGGAGGACAGGGTGTCGATGGAGATCATCGTGATGGACTGGCTGACGTCGTTCGAGGTGAAGGCCAGGGTGATTCTCTTCAGGGCGGCGATGTCCTCGTCAGCCGGCTCGGGGAAGGCCTGGACACAGGCAGGAGGTTACAGCGGCAGCGGCAGCTATCCGCAAGGGGACACAGCGCGCCCGCGGCCCCGCAGGGCTCTAGAGACGTGGCTTTTAACTCACACCTTTCCTGACCGCCCCGCGAAGATGCGCAGGCCTCCTGCAGCACCTGCTGCTGATGTGTGTGTGTGTTTGTGTGTGTTTGTGTAATCAGACCATTGATTGGCTGTGAGGTTATACAATTGGAATGGGCCGGGCTGTACCTGCTGCACCTCCCGGGTGATTGAATGGTTCAGCAGGTACCGTCCATCAGGTACCACCTGGCCCACCCGCTGTCAATCCATGAGCGGCAGGTACAGTACCACCTGGCCCACCCGTTGTCAATCCATGAGCAGCATGCACCACCCTCCCCCATTCCACGGTCTGATCATAAACAGTTTGGGTGCAGCGGCTCCTAGCAGGAAACGGCCAAAACAGAGAGCCACTGCTCTCTCGCTCCTGGCCCACCTGCCCTGTGAATGGCTGGAAAGCAGCACGTACGTCCCAGGCGTTCGGGAGAGAACGGAGCCCAGGGCTCAGGGTCTTACCTTCAGAGCCACGGTCTTCAGGGCAGCCAGCTGCAGGGGGCTGAAGCCGGGCACCGACGCCAGCACCTCCAGGGAGGCCTGGAAGGTATTGGTGTCCAGGCACTCCAGCTGGGCGGGAGTTAAGATGCTGTTTCCGTTCCCCATCGCCTTGATCTGCAGCGTGGTAGGGACCTTGGAGCAGATATCTGTGCAACACAAGCTGGCGTGAGAACTTACCCTATTTTACCTGCTTTCCCTCCCTTACGGGCGTAACTGTTGCCGCTCTCGTTCCACACTGTGCTGCAGGGAGATTTGTCTTTGTTTCTGATGCCTTCCTGGGCCCACCGCCCATGTGAAGCGTTACAGGGTAGATTAGTGAGGCGTTTTCGCAGTTTTACCACATTCAGATGGCGCATTAACCCCTGCACTTGCTGTTGTCTCCTGAAGTTTGCTCTTTCCTTAAGATCCAGCCTGTCTGTGGCTGGGAGACGGGCAGACAGAGAGTTAAATACCCCGACTTTTGAAAAGAGCTGGCTGTAAACAGCATGGCGGCAGTGCCGGTCTTCCCATTGTGCCCACAGTGCCTAGGGCCTACGAAATGTTAAGGGCCTACGAAGGAGGGAAACACTAGTGACTAACGAAGAAACGAGCTGAAACAACAGGCTTGCGATCGACTCTAGGTGCTCAAAATCACTGATCACACGCTGCCTAGCAGCTGTTCTAGACACCAGAAGGATCAAAGTGATGGTCACTCGACTCGCTCCAGCAATCACGGGGTTTAGCATTGGAAGAATTTAAAGTGCATCATGTCAATTGACGTCATTCAATTGGCGTTTACCCCTCTTGTTGCACATTTCGGAATTAAAGTGTTTAGGGCCTACGGACACCAAAATCCGGCCCTGCGTGGCGGGACTACGAGGCAGGAGAATTCATTTTAAAAAAAAAACGGCCTGGTGGTTCTTCCAAGAACAACAGAGCCCGGGCCCTGGGCCAGCTGCCCTGCCTGCCTGCACATGTGGGCACGGCTGGCAAAGCTGGGACTGCGCCCAGGGAGGAGGAAATGGCTGTACACTGGGATGCCAGGGCAGAAACCCTCCTCCTTCGGGCTGTGCTGCCCCCCCTGCTTGAGCGCCAGTTCTCCCCCCCCCCCGAGACCGCCCCGCCGGACGGTACCTCTCTTGAACATGGTGTCCACGGCCGCCAGACGCAGGACCATCTTGGCGTAGAGCTGGCTCACGCTGCTGGAGTCGTACGCGAAGCGGAGCTTCTCCGGCACAAAGCCGCCCGGCGCCAGTCTCTGGGGCAGCAGGAGGGCCAGGCCTTCCTTCAGCTCCACCTGTGGGGACGGGCAGAGCAGAGCCCAGCGGGCAGCTGGCGGAGGATGTTCACACACGTGGACTAAAAGTCACTTTTTAACTGTTCACGCGTCTCCCTGTCATGCAGAACGCACAAGGAAGGATTGTTAGGGGTGGACGGTGAGTCATGCGATCTTTAAAAGACTCAAAATTTCACAGCGCAGGAACGGGTCTGCGGGGTGTATGCGGCCTTGAACACTCTGTCAAGTTGCCAGTTTCCGATTGTGCTAACGTGTATTAAAGTGACAACTAATTTGTTCTAAATTGATAGCCAGCAGCCATGTCACCCTGCAGCTCCCAGCTGGCAGCCCCACTGGAGCTCAGCAGGTGTGAGGCTGGCCAGTAGCTGGATGGGAGACTCCTGAGAAAGCTGAGGCTGCTGCTGGAAGAGGTGTTAGTGGACCAGTAGGGGGCGCTCACCCTGCGGTCTGTGTGGGTCCTAATGCCCCAGAATAGTGACAGGCAGACTATCACAGGCCCATGGGATATACATTTTCAGGGGGCCCCTCCCCCTCAACACACATCATGAATGCCCTACATGTCATTACATTTAAAGTTTAGATCTCTGAACTGGCTTCATCACTCTGCTCTCCTCCCAACTGAGAGCTGGTGTGTGGGGAGAGTGCTGGACCATCATCCTGGTGGGGGTGGAGGGGATCCCCATGACCTGTAAAGAGTAGGAGTGTGCAGAAAAGCATGTACTGTAAGTCTAAGGAATTAATATACAGGTACTGTATATTCTTGAGGCACGCCAAACCAAAAAAAAAGCACAAATGACGAGTGTGTGAGTTGAGAACTGCCTATACTGCCTTCTGACCTGCGGCTGTGTTGTGGGGTGTGTATGACTCACTGATACAGAATCCCTCTGCCGTGCTCTGGCACTGATCACATGTTAGCGCACCTGGGCCAATGCTGTGTAGGGCTCAGAGAATCTGACCCAATGTGAGTCATAATGAAGGAAAATGAACTTTTCCCTTTAACGTATTTGACCATTTGTCAGCACATCAGTTAGGCGGCGAACATAATAAACCAGGCTGAGCTCTGAAGGGGAGCGGTTTTCTGCGGTGTCCGGTGGGGTTTTCCTGCCCTGCTCTGCTGCACAGCGGCAGCGCTGGCTCACACTAACCCCGTCCCGCGCAGAGCTGGGGAGCGGCAGAACTCACCGACACGGGGAGCTTGTACAGGAACCTGAGGTCAAAGAGCATGACCAGGGACCGCAGCTGCGTCAGCGTGGCCGCGCGCCAGTGGGGAACGTCTCTGCAGAAACGACGGAGGGTTAGGGCATTCCTGTGTGACCACGCAGAGGCCAAAACCAGCAGCAGGGAATTCCCAGACTGCCGTGCAACGCTACTGGACTGACCTGCCACAGAAAAGCTTTTAATTAAGCTCATGCTCTTAAAAAGTGGAAACATGAACACTTTTTTGTGATTTGTTTTTTTTATGATGTGATTTCTTTCTGGTTATGCTTCCCAGGAGATGGAGCGGCTTTATAAGAGCTTCCCAGAATGCTGTTCTTCAGCAGTGCCCATTGGGAGTGACCGGAGCGACAGAGCTCTCATCCTTTTATTTCCCCTCACGCTGGGTTTATCTGTTCAGAAAAGGGACTGGGGATGGCCTTTTGAAAGCGGTGGGCCCCCCCAAGAGCTCATACCCGTAGACGGCGGTGATCTTCTCCAGCAGGGCGGTCTTCACGCTGGGCTCAGGCTCGCCACAGTCGCTCAGCTGGTCCACGGCCTCCCTGAACTGAGCTGCGCTCAGGGCGCCGATGTCCTCCTGGCCCAGGAAGCACGCGGCCCCGCCCAGGCTGTTGATCTGCTGCAGGCTCAGCCCGCTCGCGTTCGTGGCGTTCTGAAACAGACAAACCCCTCATGGAGCAACCAAGACCAGCCGCAGCCTTCCCTGAAGGATCGGGGAAACGATCCGGCCTCCGCTCCAGTCCCGGATTAAAAAAACCGAGTCTGCCGGAGCCATGGCGTCTGTGCACACAGAGGAGTTTCGCTCTGTGTGTTCTCCTGATAGACTGAGTTCTGAACCGGCAGTCAGAGAGGACACCCGGTCTGGGACTCACGTAGCAGGCCATGATGTAGCTGAGGATCTCTGCCCGTCTGGGGGAGTTCCTGGTGAGGAGGGCAGGGCTGGCTCTGGCCAGCAGGTCAACTACGGAAGAGCAGAGCAGTCTGGGGATGTTGTTCACCGTGGCCGCAAAAGATCTGCCAAAAAAACGAAACGAAGCACTGTAGCGGAGGCACCTCCCTGCAAATAGAAATCCGTCTTGATTTCCGCGGGTTTGTCGTTCGTATACATTGGACTGCAGAGGTGAACTAGGAAACTGTCGCGCCGAGCAGCGCGTCTGTGGCACTCACTGCGCGTAGACCAGAAAGCTCGGGGGGGTGTTCTTCAGCTTCGCCTCTGTCATGTTGTCCGGGGTTTTGAGCTTCCTGTAGTAAGAGGCGCTGGCGCAGCGCACCTGCGGGCGAGACGCACATACAGTCAGCCCAGGCTGACGGCACTAGAATCTCCTGTGCAGACTGGGACAGCGGGCCTAAAATTGGGATCTCCTCGTACTTGCAGCTACAGGCTTTGCTAAATGGAAAAAAATCATTTACAATAAGGTTCGCTTCTACGGTGATAACTAATGTATGGGTCTCCTACCTCTTTATCAACAGGGTAAAAGCCCACCTGAGTTAGGTGAGTCTTAAATGGGTCTCTTAAAGGTCTTAAAGGAGTTACGTTTTTTTCTCAGTAGTGAGCCCTGTGTGGTTTGAAAAGACAACACCCGCTGGGCTGAAGTTAAGAAAGCCCCCTTTCACTGTCCAAAAGCAAAATTCTGAATAAATCTTTGCTTGTCCAATGCGTCTTTGCAGACGGGGTTAGTCTGAGTGTGGAGCTGTGGCTGTACGGGAGCTGTTTAGGGTACTGTGATGCTGTGGCATGCTCGTTCCCTCGTCGCCCACTTTGGCACACCTGGTCCCGGGACAGGAACGGGCTGGCGGACACAGCCTCCAGCTGCAACTTGGTCATGCTCTGGATCTGGGCGCAGGTGAGGCCTCTGACAGCGTGCAGCAGTGCCCTTTGGGACAGAATGAGTTGTGGTCGGTGTCTTTCTTTAGGGATATATCAGTGGCGATAGTTCAAGTTTATTGTCATTATACTCATATGCAGGTATATGCTATAATGAAATGCTATTTAGCTAGCTCTCAGACGGTAAGTAGTACAAAACACAACAATACAATTGTATAAGAAAAGAAAGACAGAGGCACTGGGAATGTGCAAAACAACAACAACAGGCAATGTGCAAAATAACAACAGATAATGTGCAAAACAACAACAGGCAATGTGCAAAACAACAACAGGCAATGTGCAAAACAACAACAGTTGTGCAAATTCATACGTCAACAGAATGAAATAAAGGATAGAAAATGATGGGGAGTGAGCTTCTTGACATGTGAGGTGGGGGTAGATGTCAATGTATGTTTGAGTTTTGATACAGAGAGGAGGCACTGTGAGGGTTCAGGTCGTAAGTGAGAGAGGCTGGGAGTTTAATAGTTTGATAGTTCAAGTAGGGAGCTGCGTCAGCATGCGCAGGCTGCAAAGGAACAAGCGAAAGGTTTATTCCATGCTGAGAAGAGAAGAAAGGAAACACAATGTAGTGGTTTCAGCATGGAATAAACCTTTACTTGTTCCTTATTAGTAGTGATCATCATCATCATCATCACTACAGAAGAAGAAAGCTCAGTCTTGACAAGTGAGATCTGATTGATAAAAGAAAGATATTCTTGAACTTACCTGAAGTCATTTGTAGTCTTCAGGGAAGAGAAAACCTTCTCCATGACCACGATAGCCTGTATGTGAAAATAACCAGCGAAATGTCTCAAAGCTGTATTTTTTTTCCCTGTTATTCCACACTTCAGTTTAGTACGTTTGCCTTTGAGAAAGCAGAATTTAACGTGGGTACAGTCTGAAAATGGGCAGTGAATTGGATCCTTATTTCATTTGACCTGCAGTGCAGTGCAGCTGATGGGTTTATCCCTGTCGAACCCGATTCCTGCCCGAAACCGTAGCGAGCAGACTACCTCATGTCTTAACACTTTGCCCTGCCAGGGAGACCTGGGGACGTCAGTGATGTTCTCCTTTCTACCTGTGCTTTGTTCCAGGGAAATGCGTTGGTCCAGTTGGAGCTGAAATTCCCCAGAGCCCTGAGGTCCGTGCAGGGCACTACGGAGATCAGCGAGGGCGGGATGAAGGACAGAGCTTCACTGAGGTTGGTGCTTTTCAAGATCTGCAAAACAGAGAGCCAGCACACGTCCCTCACACGCCGCCCGCTGCCTGTGCCTAGTGCGCTGCTCCACTTCACTCAGGTTCGGGCATTGAGGTTTGGGGAGACCAGACATTTGACTTCACGTGAAGTCTGAAGCGCTGCTGGAAGATGCCAGACATCAGCAGCAGAATGGGTCTGCAGGAGCAGAATCTGGGGCATCGGTGAAGGTAAATGCATTCGCACAGCAGGGAAGTGTGTATCTGAAAAACACGCTTTTTGTCTGTTCCTGGAGGGTAAGGGCTTCAGCCTTAATGATAATAATAATATTAATTAATAATTATATCACGCTTTTCTGCACACTCCACTTGAAGCGCTTTACTTGAAGGCATGATTGGTAAAGACCAGGGGGGAATATGGCCAGAACACTGGGGTAACACCCCTACTCTTTTCAGGAAATACCCTGGAATATTTAATGACCACAAAGAGTCAGGACCTCAGTTTTACGTCTCATCTGCAGGACGGCGCCTGTTTACAGTGTAGTGTCCCTGTCACTATACTGCGGCATCAGGACCCACACAGACTGCAGGGTGAGCGCCCCCTACTGGCCCCACTAACACCTCTTCCAGCAGCAGCCTCAGCTTTCCCAGGAGTCTCCCATCCAGGTACTGGCCAGGCTCACACCTGCTGAGCTCCAGGGGGGCTGCCAGCTGGGAGCTGCAGGGTGGTATACAGTAGCTGCTGGCTCTTGTCTTTGGATGGACCACTGCAGATGGCGTTAGAGAGATCAGCAGCCCCCAGTTAGAAGCCGGGCAGAGCTTGGCTTGTTTGTCGACTCACGGAGAGGAGAATGGCCTTCTTCTGCACCGGCTCCATGGCGTCGATGGAGCGCGCGAAGCAGGGGCTCTGAAACGCCTTGCGAAGCTCAGACGCGTTGATCCCCATCAGGGTGTCCGAACTGAGGCGGCTGGCGAGCAGGCCCAGCGATCCCAGGTTTCCCTCTTGGATCTGCAGAGCAAACACACCACACCAGACACACCCAGACACGGCGCGATGATAAAATAGACAGCCACCGCGCGTTGGCGTCCGACAGACCAAGTGGGGGGACAGAGGAGCTGCGTTTCCCTGCAAGGGGTTGTGGGAGTTGTGGGACCAAGCTGCGCAGGCATGTAATGGAAGTTGCTTTCCTGGCTCTCTTTAAGGATGGGATGAGCTACTATTAACCAAACACATAAGACAAAACAGCTGCCTCTCTTTGTGACCTTTCTGATGTTCCTTTATACCAGTGGTTCCCAGTCGTGGTGACCCACATACCTGAGCCCTCAGTTGCCCCAATCAAACCCTTCACCAACTTAATAATAATAATAATAATAATAATAATAATAATAATAAGATGAATATGAACTGTTGGTTCCCAGCTCTCTGGGAATTTTATTTAGTAAGTAAAGTGAAATACCAAACTTGTGACTTGAAAAATACAAACATCCACATGAAGCAGCTTCTCAGATCAATTGAACTGCCGTCCCAATTTCTCAGACGGGCTACTAAAACTCGGTAGCAAACTAGATACATTAACGGTGTCGGAAAATGTGACCAATTTCGAATTAAGGACAAAGTCGTGAACTTTGGGAAAGCACTGGAAGTCGCCGTGTTGTCGCAAACCCCTGGTCTCACCACGAGAGCGAGAGTTTGTGAGAACTGTGTCGTGAAGCGGCCCTTCCTGCTCACTAGTTCCCGCACTGACTGATGTACTGGGATGGACGAGAGTGAATAAGTACAGGTTGCGCCGCAGACATTTCACAGCAGGAATGTTCCAACATGATCTGTATGCAGAGTTAATGAGTAAGTGGTATTTGTCGGCGAGACTGTCTCCAAATCGAAAGTAATATTTAAAAGAGATGGATTCACTAGCCTGCTTGTTTACAGTGTCGCTGGACTGCTTCACCTCACCGGAAGTTTTGTTACCTCGTTCTGATTATGGCGCTGTGAATACCTGGAAATTTCTTCTATCTTGTGATGTAAATTGGAGGTTTTACAACTTTTAACAGTGTACATTTTACTTTTCTTGTGGTTTAAAATGCACTCATCAGTGCTGATTGTTTCTAACCTCGAAATGTAAAAACAGCGTTGCAGGTCCAGTTCTCTAATGAAGGTGGGCTGGAAGGAAAGATAGCAGGTGTGGGGGTCGCCAATCCAGGATTGGGAACCCCTGCTTTATACCCTGCAGAGTGGGTGAGGGAACACGGCACCAGGTGAGATACGTCCTTGTACTCACAATTCCCTCGCTGACGGAGGAAAGGAGAGCTTCCTTCTGGGACCCGGACAAGTCGGCGTTCTGTGCGAATGTGTCCAGGGCTCCTTTGACGGCGCTGGCATTCAGGGAGGTCAGCTGGGCCTCGGACAGGCCCACCACCGCGGCCGACAGCCTGCTGAGCTGCGTGGCGTTGTAGCCGGCCACGTTCACCTTGCTCAGCACGTCCTCGTAGATCTGCACGAGAACACTCTCGCTCTCAGAGCGCAGAAACCGCCAGAGACAGCCCTTGCAGCCAGTTTTACCCGGACTGCGACATTCTTTACCATGGTTTTCCCCACTTATGGTTTTTCACCATACTTCCCTTTATAGATGACCGCGATTTCACTGTGATATTACCCTGGTGTACCGCAACACCCTTGCATACCACCCTATCAGTGGCGCCTCTTAGCTGTGATGTCAAGCCAGCCCGGAGGACACTGGGAAATCTCCTTTGGTAAGAGGGTGGGTGTTTAACTGGATGATGGGGCCCAATGGGAAGATAACACTGATCCTGTGCAGCTGCAGCAGCAGGCAGACGTGCTAGAGCACTGTGGATAGGAGAAGAGCCCTCTGTCACTTGCAGGGCCAGGAGCTCTTTGACACTTACATGCCTGACATTGCTCCTACAGTTATTCAGCAGCTTGAACAGGGCGTCCATGGCCGGGGCCTGCAGGGGGCTGCTGATCTCAGGGTAGAAACAGGCCAGCTGACCCAGCCTGGAATATAAATCAATTACAAAGTTGAGTTGGACAAAAAAAAATGCAGGAAGCCTTAAAGGGAGCCAATCGCGATCAACAGGCCGTGCACACAGACTGCCCGCTCACCTGCTGATGTTGCCCGGTGAGGTGAAGTCACACCGGCAGGCGTTCCTGAGCCCGGCGTACAGGACGTCCGCCTGAGCCTGCTTCAGATCGTAGAAGAAGCTGAAGTGGTTGTCGGCGCTGCTGAAGACGTCGTACAGCTGTTGGAAAGCCCAGAGCCGGTTCAAGACCCATTTGGGTGGTGCGTCTGTCATGCTTGTAATCCCTCCTCTTAAGGGCGCTTAAGTTGATCTTGTGCACCTGCCTCCAATCCAGCCCCTCCTTAAAAGCCAGACGCTCACTCTATTCCAGGCTGTGCATTGGAAGACGGACGCCCGGAGGCCCACCTACCACCAAGTCGCCCTACGGCGGCGGCTTGAGGGCACAGGCCTCCTATCGGCATCCTGACCCAGCTGAATCCGGGGCTCGGAGCGCCTGGCCTCGTCATCCCGTTTTAATTCCCCATCCCTGCACCGGATCCCGTTCCGGTTTTTAACCCTTGTCTTGTCTTGTCTTTTCTATATACAGGTCTCATGCCTCTGGGCTGCATGTGCCTCCACACTGCCTCCTGCATCCCAGCTGTAGTGCCAATGGGCTCGGTGGGACAAATAAGCTCCTCCCTCAGCAAGACTCAGTGTGCCTATCTCAGCCTACTCAGCGACTGCCCAAAGCCACCTGTACTTTAGAACTGAGCAGAAGGTATTGTCTGAGCCACCTGTGAGTGAGCTTCCTCCTCAGCTGGCCATTTAAGGTACTTTTTTAGTACTTTTTAGAATTGTATAATGTTAGGGCAGCCAGTTGACCTTGGACCCCTAGGGGTTTCTTTTCTCCTTACAGAGGGGTTTTTGGTTTCTCTCCTCCGTGGTCTCCTGGCTTTTTCCTCTTTCTGGATTGTACCGTCATGTACTGTCACACAGCTTTTGTTAAGTGCCTTGTTAAGGGCAACCTTGTTGTGAGAGGCGCTATACAAAAGATAAATTGAAGTGCATTGGGTTGAAGGTGACTGGCGGGGGAGGGGAGGGACTCACGGGCGTGGGGTTCTGGGTGACCATGCTGCTCAGCGTGGACAGCGGAGCCTGCAGCAGGAAGCGGTCCATCAGCCTCAGGACGTCGGCGGTGATCCAGAAGCGGTACGTGTTTGCCTGCCCTTCGGACGACAATGAGAGGACACTCTTCGGTGGCTGAGCTGATCGGCTCATCCTTCCAGGCCCCCTTGCTAACTCTCTCTCTCCCTCTTCCGGTGGGTTAGCAGTGACCCATCTTTCACAGGGTACTACCAGCCTGCTCGCAGGTTTTTAAAAAAAGCTCGCTCGCTCTGCCGTTTCTGTGTCTGCTGTTCTGTAAAAGTGTCTCGTCCAGCTCCGAACAACGGGTACCGGTGCCGAGTGGAAGTCTGCACGAATCTCTCACTGCAGGTAAGCTTTTACTGCCTGTGAAAGAGAGAATCATGCCCTAAAGTAGACTTGGCTGTTGCACTCAGCTTCCAGCCGGACTTGGATTTACCGTGCAAAGGCAGAGTTTTATTGTGTTATGAATAATTTGGAATGGTCAGTTACATCACCAGGACACAGCTCTCTGGCATCACGCCATGCCCAGGCAGTCGACAAACGCCAACAGACGGAAACCGCTGGAGATCATTTGTGGGTTTTTTAACACCGGACATACAAACTTCGTTTCTTACCGGCGACCTTGGGATCAGCTGTCGTGTTGATGTAAAGTCTCACTATCCACTCATACACGGCCTTTTTGACCGTGGAGGTGAGGTTGTCATATGTGTTGTTCAGCATTTTCACCCTGGAAGGAGAAGGAGCATTAAGATCTGGTTAAACTCGCCTCGATTCAGCGTGCTCCTCTTTTTCCTCTTGCTTACAGCCAAACGGATACCAGTTGTAAGTTTTTGGGGGGAGCACGTAAAGTTCCTGGCCATCTTTGTGTAGGCAGAGGCTATAGCTGATATAGCCGATGTGTGTCACAAAGGTTTGATTTCACGTGACACTGTCACATCAGAAAGCAAGGTGCTCATGGGAAACCTCCAGACTGTCACATCAGAAAGCCAGGTGCTCATGGGAAACCTCCAGACTGTGACATCAGAAAGCCAGGTGCTCATGGGAAACCTCCAGACATGATGTTAAAAGAGAGTGGTAGCTGTGATCACAACATAGCGTTGCCTCGGTGTGCAATAGCTAAAGGTACTCACAGCATCCTGGCATGGCTGATGTTGACAGACTTGTTGAATGTCTGGATGCAGACGTCACTCAATATGGTCAGGTTTTTCTCAATTATTTTAAAGAATAAGAAAACGTCATCTTGACTTGATAGTTTGTTGTAGAGCTCGATCTCCCATCCTGTGCAGTTTCCCTGCGAAGAAAAGATAAAACTGTGCTTGAGTGTGCCTTAAGAAACAGGTGACCTACTTCAGGATCATGAAGAGAAATGTCTGGCCAAGCGCCACAGTGATTGAAACGTAACCACTTGCATAACATAAGATCCTATTGTATGACATGCAGTGAGGTGGTCTCGATACACTTGGCTTCACTCAGCTGTGAATCTCTTTATGAAAAAGAGCGATTCCTTGTATCCGTCTTAGATCTGCTTTCATTAACTCTCACTAGGCCTTCCTGTGAGAAGTAATTTGGAAAACAAGCACTAGAATCGGTTTGTTCCTTTCTGGGGTCAAATAACAAAGCTGACAAGAAAAATGTACAGAGACTGTCACGCCCAGACTGCAAGAGGCCCTTGATGCACGATCTGAAAACCCGAATGAACACAGTCCTGAAAATTGAACCTAAAGGGCTGTTTTATGCTCAGCAGTGTAAGAAAGACTCAGGTTATTTAGGACGTAGGATAGAAGGAATTCTTTACACAAAAAGTGGTGAGTGACTGAAGCAGATACCTTGGGACCTTTCAGAAAACAGCCCTCACACCAGTTAGCCACTACTTGCTCCATACTCCCACAACCCTTTGTGTAAGGAGGTGTCAGCTGTTCTCACTTTCAAATGTAGTTCCATGTAGACCTGTCGTTTGTGTTTCACTGTTTGTTGTGAAGATGTCTGCTGGGTTAGCTTTGTTCGTGTCATGAGGATCTGATACTCGTATAAGGTCCTCTAACAGCCTTCTCTGTTCGTTAAAGATCAAAAAGGACATCTGTAAAGCAAAGCTCTGCTCTTACTGTGTCATAGAAATGGATTGCATTTTCAGTAAAACAACTGCCTTTGCCCATGTATAATTAACCATATGTTATTTATTTAAATGTGGTCCCTATCCCTGCTTGAGTGACAATGAGCCCTGCTGCCTGCTTAAATCTGTGCTTCTATGTTTCTGTACGTCTTGTGGCATAAGCACCACACAGCGCTTGATAGAAAACCTGAGGTTCACATTTTTTGCATGTAAAACATATGCAAACAGCATGACATAACATTCCAATTCTAACACATTTCCAACAAAATTGATTTCCGAATCACTACAAACAATAGCCATTGGAGTGTGACATCTGGCCCAGTTATGTGGGCTGGTCAGGTCTGGTGGTTGAGAGATCTAGACCCGCTTGTTGTCATCTGGGAAAAGAGCTGTCTACACAATTTTCTTGAGAAACCAGTGTCGCTGCTTCTGGTCCAGTATTTGGTCCACAATGACCAGGCATGGATGAAAGAAAGGCCGTCTTGACTCTGTGGAGCTTATTGACCTGAAGGTGATGGACAAAGGTTTTTTTCTTACCTCTTTCTGGTTCTCTGCGTCTGCTCCTGAAAATCCGAAAGAACGAGAATTAGTAAAGGCCCTGGATTGCACAGCTGGGTGTCTGGAGCTGGATAAACTCTTTCAGTGTTCCTGAGCACTCGACCCCGGGCAGCGCAGTGTCAGGGTAACAGCTCTCACCCTGCGGTTTGACCGGTATGCAGTATTCAGGGTCGGCCTGCGATCAGAGGAGCCCCGAGACTTATTGCCGGTTCTGAAGAGATTCATACACAGGTGCGCCCCTTCTCTCTTTAAGAATGAGCTTTTTCTGGCAGCACTCCAGATTTTACATACATTCATACGTCATTACATTGTCTATATGGTCAATCTCTGTTTAAGTTAGATTGCTTTGTACTTACCTGAGACTGAGCCTAGAAGACATACGACAAGGAGAATCCCAGATGAGTAGAGCCGGTTCATAACTGGAGCTCAGGCCT
Source organism: Lepisosteus platostomus (assembly GCF_059453375.1). Lineage (NCBI taxonomy): Eukaryota > Metazoa > Chordata > Actinopteri > Semionotiformes > Lepisosteidae > Lepisosteus > Lepisosteus platostomus. The sequence continues at coordinate 6,090,715 of NC_142635.1, read as the reverse complement.
GGAATAATTAGAACAGAGGATACTGAAAACACTGGTGTGACCCAGGTGCTTCTCATCTGCCTCACGTCCATTCTGCTGAATCAGTCTGCTTCTTGCTTGCTTTCCTTGTCTTTGCGGTAAGATCACCCCACAGTGGATTGACAAAGAGCTTCTTGAAGAGTCGGCAGCAGCTTGGGGAGAGTCCGTGTAAATTAGGGAAAAGGAAATGAACGGAAGCTGGATTCCAAAGTATTCACCAGTGTCTTAAATGGAACAAATCAGATGTGAGATAATGCTAATGTTAGTTTAGAAAATGTTTAGGGCTCGGTTTGCACATTCGTGTCATTCAGGCTTGAGGCCATGTTAAATCCGTGCTTTGTGTGAGGTGCTGGGGGTTATGGGGCCGTCTGGTCACCTGCTAGAAAGAGAGAGTTGAGACAAGATAGCAGAGTGTTAAGTATACTTCCCCGAAGGGTAAAGTAGCCCCACACACCTTCGCTCTGTCCATCTCAGGAACAGGGCAGGGCTGCCCCAACATGAGTCTCACTACACCAGTTCAGTCAGGGCACGGTGAAGCTCGGACTAAATCGAACGAGTCTTGGAAAGAGACAGCTTGAGCCTAGTTGGGCTCTTCTGAGGTTTCTTCAGCGACTAATGTCAGGGACCCGGTGCAGCTCTCAGATCCGAAAACAAGTTGAACCGAAGTTCACTCGGAGTTTACTTTGCAAGCTGCCAAAAGCAAGCTCATGAAAAGCTGGCCTTGGTGCTTTCCATTTCAAATGGCCACTTCAATGGAACGGGTTTTGCATACAGGGAAAGTCAGCTACATAAAGTACTCTGATGAGTTTGCATGGGCTTTGACAATGAGGAACCTTATGCCTTTCCGCCATGACTTGTGTCTGGTTCAGGTGCAGCCAAAGGTGGCTGTTGCAACAAGCTGTTCTGGTTTTCACCTGGGGTCAGATCTTGGTTATATAATGGAACTTGTGAACTTTGCATGAATACAAAGTCACCCGTCTCCTCCATGCCTTAATCACTGATGAAAAGACACCTATAAAATCTGCAGGAATGTGATTTGAAGCCCCCCAGCACTGATGTGGATAATTAAGGAAGACCTGGAAGAAAACCAAGCAATTGAATAAGCAAATCTACAAACGCCAGGTGGCCATTCAGCCCATCTTTTCCAATAACTGATTTCGTGCCGTATTTTATCCAGTCATTTCTTGAAATGTGCTTTGTTCCGAACTCCTGTGTTTGAGGCCGGAAAAGCAGAAGTTTCCCAAACTTTTTTTGCTGAAGAAGACCGCCTAAGGCCAGTCTGAGGTGAGCCTTTCGCGACGTTCCTGGCTAGAGCTGCTGTCAATCAAGGGAAAGGCAACAGAATAATCTGTGGTATTGTGGGATGCCCACTCTTCCTCAGCACTCCAGTCCCAAAGTACTAAGAGTGCATTAGTTTAGCTCTAAACTTAGTTTTTAATAGGTGGTTGCAACACAAGACGAAACCCCACGCACACACGGGGGAGAACATGCACTCTCCACACACAAGGTAAGCCATGCTGGAATTGCACCACAAATCCAACAGCTGTCAGGTCTAAAACGCTCATGTAGGCTCTTTGCTACAGGAGCTTCACAAAGCCGAGCACTATTGTTGGACTCAATGGCCGCCAGTTTTCCTTTTCTTATTCTGAACCCTTTAGTAACACTCCTTGCGATGATGATAAAAATATGGGTATGGGAAGCTGATTGTTATCTTGAATGCATGACTTATAAAAACACAAGCATAAACGTAGACAACTGTGTTTATATATAGACGCTGTATGGTTTATATCTAAATCTTTAGTACAGTACTTCACAGACTTTGCACATTACTAAGATCACTTTATTGGCCCTATACAATTTCTTGCATGAGGAATTTGTCTTTTCACAGACCCCAGCTTGCTCTCCATGAGACACACTGACAGGGAGAAAAGCCTGGGGGCAGAGCGCAGGGTCAGCCATTCATACGGCACCCCTGGAGCAGCTGGGGTTCAGGGCCTCACTCAGGGGCCCAACGGAGTAGGATTCCTCTGCTGGCCATGGGATTTGAACCGGCAACTTCCAGCCACAGGCACAGATCCTTAGCCACAGTGACACTACTCCGCCCCACATTATTCCTGTATTACTACCACATTATGAATAATTACACATTATTACATTCTTACCAGAATACTTACAGAATACAGAATACTGCCTAAAGACATGGAGCTGGGTGGATTCTTACCTGTCTTTGTGAGCTTTCTAGGAACAGCAGAGAAAGGTCTCAATTTATCACCTGCGCACTGCCTCTCAATTTAAAGCCAAAAGAGGGAGGAGGAAGGCTAGGGGAGGCGTGCTGTGGGAGCGTCTTCCTCCACATGCCCATTTTAGACACTAGGGCTCCTGTTACAGATGAGAATTTAGCTCATGTCGATAAGCAAGAAGGGCTGCAATATCACATACAATCAAAGCCCAGCCATCCACACTATGTTGGATTCCCACTGACATACAGTAAGCAGCTACTGCCATTTATTAATCACATTTATCACCCTGCAATACACTCAGTTCCGAAACCATTCTTAAGCCTGTCAGGTGCTGACCCACATAATTACGAGTCATTTACTACCGAGATAATCTGTGATGACAGGAACAGCCTGCAGTAATTCACCAACTACACACAGAATCCTCAGCTTCTTTAGCTCATGAAAAAGGTATTTTTTGCATATAAATATAAACTGCTGCACATCATTCTTTAAAAGCTTAGAACAGATATATTTGCTCTCTTGCCACAGTGCACTGATGAGCAATTGTCCGGTTCGACATTTTTTGGAAACGTAGAACACATCCGTCTAGATGGATTTTGCTGTTTTAGTTCTGCAATATTCATTTTTAATAAAGCTCGAGAAATACTGATCAAACCCAGCTTGTTCATAAGCAAGGCGGAGGCTGGTGGCTGAAAGCAATACTGGGAGGTTGGGACAGATGATATACTGACACAGGATCCAACAGCCAGTACTCAGGTATCCACTGTGGCCAGGTGAATTCGTGTTTTCAGTGAACATCTGGAAAACCGGTGAGATGAAAAATACTCCTCACCAGGATTTAGTCTGGATTGCTTTTTGCTTTTTGGACTGGCAGTCGACACTTGGTATGGGCAGCAAATTTTGAGTGCTTCTGCTACTACAAAGAAACATTATGCTCCGTCAGCTCAGAAGGGAGATCTGCTGTGTGGGCACAGAGGTGCCTTCAGCCAAGAGAGGCCAGGGTTAGGGGACTGATGGGACACTTATCCAAATATTCTGCGATACGGAAACACCTGGGGTAACTGAACTACAGTGAATGTTAAGACGTAAACCAAAAATATTCTAAACATATTTCACTTTAGGCTGTAATGTTAATCTCCTGTCTCACGGATTTCCACTGAATCTTTTACGTTTAACTTGTTACAGGTGTGTTTGTACACAATTCAAAAAGATTTCGTGTGAACCGATTGTAAGAAAACACAATAACACACAGTATATCTTTGTTTGTAGGTCAGAAAAGCTTAGCAAAACTCAAAATTAAATGACAAAGCAGATGAGCGTGGCTCACATCCATTGTAGGGAACAGTTTATTTAAGAAACTTCCTAGAGCATTCCACTGCATATACAGTACATGGGGGCTCAGTTGCGTTTAAGTGTGATTTGAAACTGTTTGCCTTCCTGACCAGTGACTTTTTTAATTTTAAACTAATCTGATTACCTTTATCCTTAAGGATTTATATGGATGTATTAGGTTTCCCTAATATAAGTGTTAGTGCTTTTAATAAGAGCATGACTCGGTTGTCATTCCAATTCTGTTACTGAATCTTTTTTGAAAATGTCGCACTGGCATTAAAAGCAGCAGAGATCTTGTTGCCCTTCACAGTTCTCTGTGTTTCTGAATAGTCTTTTTCATATGCAAATATGCACGTGGTACATCGCATTTGTTTTGATGAAAGTCAATACTTGGTTACTCTTCCCTTAAGAACAAGGGAAAAGAAGTAGTATGGTATTTTGTCATGGTGCTCCAGTACACCACTGTTTAGTATTACAGTGAACATTATGTGAACAGTGAACCACTTATGGCATTTTGTGGTGTTCATATGGACTAGTTTAGTAAAGCACAACAAAACCACTTAAATGCTTAAAACCACCGTGCAAAATGCACTGTCAGCTTTAATAAGGATCATGAACTGTATTATTTAGAGGTAATTAAATTAAGTCTAAATCCCAGAATGTTGGTAGGTCTCTTTGCTTTGAAAAGTTATTTTAATCATTAAACGAATGACTTTTTTCTAATGTCATACTTCCTAAAGGTTTTGAAAGGTCCAAATGTTAATAGTACCCATTCAAAACTGAACAAGATTCAAAAGAAAGGCAAAAACCATTCTGAAATGCGTTAACAAAAAGCTCCACACAGCTGAAATGACCGGTTGATATTTGTAATTAACTCATAAATACCGCCGTCAAAGTTGAACCAAATACGAAAGCGGTCCATGCTGCCTAAGCTCCACATGAACATCTGGGGGGCTGCCCTAGCAGTGTCTGGAGGGCCTAGCCCTGCAGCTGGTTTGAAATGGCCGCGAGGGAGTGTCTCAGGCGCTCCTTCCTCTGCCTCAGGTGGGACTCCAGTGCTCTGGCTTCCTTCAGGATGTCTTCCAGCTCCACGACCAGGGTCTCGTCCACCGCCGCCTTCTTGCTGCGAGGCAACAAAGGCGGGGTCGGCGTGAGTTGCCTAGCAGAGGCCGGGGCGAAACTGTCCCCCCCACACCCCAGGGAGTGCCCATACATCCAGACGGGGTCTTAAAGGTCGACCTCGTGTGTGCACTTTGTCTTTTCGTCGCTCTTTAGTTTAGTTCGGGGGCTCGGCTACAGTGAGTCAGGAAGCTCCAGTGGTGGTCCACCCGAGGGTGTTTTTCCTCTTCACTGCAGATGATCTCTGAGCTGCTAGACTGATCAAAGCTGTGGGTTTCACGTGTCAAAGCGCAACTGTAAAAACTGGTGAAGTCGAGGGAGACAAAGAAAACCCCTTGGACTGTGGCTGCCAGGAACCAGGTCTGTCCAACCCATTGGTACAGTCGAGTGAAGTGTGACTTTATGGCAGCACGCTGGGAACAAATCCCAGGGCAATTCAGAGTGGTTAGACAGAATTCTGTGTTTGTTCTGGGTGAATTGTTTCTCCTTAAGTCACTTAGAGCTAATTTAGTGCAGCATAATGACACAACAGCTTTTGAAAACCCTGTCAATCCTGACAACAAGGACAAACCCTCAGCAAGCAATTTAGTACAGAGAAAGAACCTCTGTGATTGCTGAGGGAACCGGCCAGCCCCCCCCCCTCCAGACTGATCTCAGTAATGAGTCTCTTCAGCGGATGGGTTTGCCAAAGCAGTTAGTCAGCGTGACTAATGCTAATCCCACAAAACCAAACCCAGCCTGCCACAAACCGGAGAAGGGCATACTAGGGCAAATTGCAGCAGGTCTTAAAAAGATATTTCTGCTAATACACACAATCTCAAGTGCTTTTAGAGTAATACCCTTCAATACCTTTGAGTATGCAAAATCTTTGCGATCGGAATCTCTGAGGGTTTTCAAAAGAGTTTTGTATGTTTCTGCGCGCTGGCATTCTTGTTTGGACTCATCGGGCTGCAAGAAGTTTAACTAAGAAAATTCAAATTTATTCCATTGAATCCATGTGTGATCCAATGGAAATAAAAGAAAAAAGCCCTCAAAGCCCTGTTTTTGAATATTCTGAATGCATCTGCCGGCCGTCAGCTTGCCACCCACCTACCTCATAACCTGGGCGAACATGGAAAATAACAAGTTGATTTCCTCATTTGCACCTGTAATAGAAAACATTGGATTTTAAGTAGTTAAAATTAAAATACCTTCTAATAATTGTTTAATCAAGTAAGGTATTTAATTGGAAATAATCTTTTACAATGTTAAAATTTGTTTTTTTTTAAATAGACTGTAGTTTTTTTATTTACTTGCTTCAACAACATTTACTGTCTGCTTCTATAGATTATGACCTGATGTGTTAGCGCAGAAAAGATCATACGCTTATCTTCAAAGCTAGCTCCCAGTTGCTGTTAAAACCACAACACATTTACCTGTAAAATGTGTAAAAGGTCCTTTTTTAAAAGGAAACAAATGTCATTCTTGACGCAACTAATTGAACAGTTTGTTCCAAAACCACTGGATGTTTGTAAAACAATACAAAATTATTGGGTTGTGTAAATAAATGATTTCCTTAGGAGTCTTAGGAGATTACATTTTACTAACTTAATTATGGAGTTAACAATGAGTCTGGATGTTTTTTTTTGTAATAGGTGAATTCTGTCTGTAGAAACCAAGAGATTCGAGTCTGAGGTGTCCAGTTTGTCAAGCCAAGCTTTATTGTATGCATACAAGGAACAATACAATGAGGATTATTGTTGTAGTTCAAAGGGGATATATCCCCCCTCGGACTCAAGGACTCAGAGAGCAATAAAAACATTCCTTCCTTATCAGGGAGTCTGGTACAGAAGATATAAGTTTAGTACACAGAGAGAGAGAGAAGCATCTGTGCTACAGCATGCGTGAAGGTTAGAGTTTAGCATGTGGATTCAGCAGGAGTTGTAATAATAATTATAATTGCTTACACTTATACAGTATAGCGCTTTTTCTGGAAACTCCACTCAAAGCGCTTTACAGGTAATGGGGACTCCCCTCCACCACCACCAATGTGCAGCCCCACCTGGATGATGCGACGGCAGCCATAGTGCGCCAGAACGCTCACCACACATCAGCTATCAGTGGGCAGGAGAGCAGAGTAATGAAGCCAATTCATAGAGTTCACAGCTCCTACCACTATATGGGTACAGAGTAACATACAGATTCTGCCAGCAGACTCCATCATGTCTTATCATGCCTGCATTATCCTGTAAATGGTTACCCAGAATTACCTGTAAGCAAAGCCTGACAGGACTGCGACATGTTTGCAGCTGATGAACTGTCTGAAGCCACCTTTTTCTTTTTGGAAGGCGTATTGTCACAGGCAGCTGCCACTTGTTCCACCTATTTGAATAGAAAAAGGCTGTTTGCATTGCAAACTTCACGTGCTCGCGATCACTGTCCGCAGATGACACCGACAGCGGCGGACTGCTCTTTGGAGCCACCGTTTCAGAATTATTCAGGGTTTCCATCTTGAAATATTCTTTATAAAAAATATCAAGGCAAGGCAAGGAGAATGTGTCTCTTCATATTCACAACAGAAAACAAGTTTTCTGTAGCATTACATGCATTTATTGTCTTCTTGAATTCCTGCTAAAACTGGTGTCCAATTTTTGACACCCAAGAATGCTGGTTTCTGGTGTCTATCTGGGTCTTACTGTACCCCTTCATTCTTTTTCCCTTACCTAAAGTTCTTAAAACTATGAACATAATTTATAGTGAACAAGCTCAAGGGCTGCAGATAACTGTCTAACCCAGTGGACTGTTTCAAACTCTAGGTTCTTTAAATAAAAGGGAATTTAGAGCAAAGATTTTTAAGGTGTCAGGAACTGGCTAGAACACTAGCAAGTGGGCTGAATGCCCACTTCTCACTTAAAGACTTTCTTATATTTTTATCAGAATATAAGATAAGAGATACTCCACAGTGGGAAAAGAGTATGCAATTATTTACCATGTTTATAATCCAGGGCTGGCCTATATTTGATAACAGTCAAACATTTTCTTTTAGCTTGGTGACTGACCTCTTTCGCAGACTTCAACTTAGGCTCTTTGCTGTCCATCTCCTTTCCTGCTATAGCTAACTGTCTATAACCTATGAGTGAAGAAAACCAACAGCATCACATTGTGGTTTTTTTTTGTCATTGAATGAAACATGGGTGGTACAGTGATTAGCATTACTGCCTTGCAGTGCTGGGGCCCTGGGTTCAATTCTGGGGCACTGGTGAACAAGTTTAAAAGATCGGTATTGAATGACTATTGAAACAGGACGCAGAATGCAGCTCTTGTGAATTTACCTTAATGTTAATGTTTCTTTATTAGCCCTATACAATTTCTTGCATTAGGAATTCGTCTTTTCGCCTACCCCAGCTTTTCTCCATGGAGACACAGACAGGGAGAGAAGCTTGGGGTCAGAGCGCAGGGTCTGCCATTGTACGGCGCCCCTGGAGCAGTTGGGGTTCAGGGCCTTGCTCAGGGGCCCAATGGAGTAGGATTCCTCTGCCCGCCGCAGGATTTGAATCGACAACCTTCCAGTCACAGGCGCAGATCCTGAGCCACAGAGCCACCTCTCCGCCCCAACAGGGGTACCTATAGTGAGCTGAGAAGAGGCACAGGCTGTTGAAAGAGGGTTCACTTTGACTTCAGTTAAACTTGAGCTTCATGGGTCTGAACACTGTTTTTTTTTAATTCTCTACTTATCTACTAATTTCCATCAAAAGCTTTATTTTTGTAGGGTGATGGTAAACTGGAGTGCTTTCACGCGGCATCTAAGAGACACCAGCTAACCCACACGACTGGTTTTGGGATTATGGGAGGAGGAAACTGCAGAACCTGCTGAGTACATGGAGCAACTAACACGCAAACTCCACACAGACGGTGTCCAGTCTGGATCGAACCCAGGGCCCTGCAGCAGTGAAGTAAGGCCACTGGGCCTCCCTTGAATCCAACAATAACTCGAAAAAGTTGGAAGTGGAAGTGAACGGGTGAACAGTTCAATCGGTTCACACTGGCTCAGACGCACCAGTTCACACCATTAGTTTAACGGTTGAAGTGAACTGGGAAGCAGTTTAAACCAGATGCTAGTTTCAATTTGCTGAGTGTCGGCTAATTTTGTGGCTCTGAGTAATTTGGGAGCTGCGTTTTGGGGGAGAACAAATTGTCAATTTTCTGGAGGCGGGCCGGTATCCCTTTACCTCGGAAGATTCAGACCGGAATCAACTCCGCAGAAATCGTAACAGGTAACAGGAGCTCTTTAAATGCCTCGACAGCCCGAGGTAAGTAAATGAAAAATTAATTTTAAACTTAATTGAAATACGTAGTTATTAACATATTTTACGCTTTTCCGGGACAATATAAAATAAACCTATCACTTACTCCGGCCCTTCGGTAAACCGCGCGAGCTGCCCTCGAGCCTACCCGCGTCAAACTCAAAAAAACATTTTTTATTTTAAATTGTATTGGGTTTCTGCCTATTTTCTTCAGAATTAACAACAACAACAACAACAACAACAACAATAACAACAATAATAATAATAATAATAATAATAATAATAATAATAATAATAATAATAATAAGATGTAAGACCGGTGAAAAGGGCAGGATCCGGAGCATGCGCAGTTCCTTGACGAGGCCAAGGTGCATAATCAGGCGCGAACGCTTCTAAGTGCCAATTTACGTAAAAGCTCGTTTGAGTATCCCAAATAAAAGACCCCCGTGGTTAAGTTAACATATACCAGATAACGTTACAGCGCTATGACGTTTTTCTTAGCATGGTCGTTGGGTTGATGTCATCTAGGTCAGTGAAAAAACAAAAGTTCCTCGGCTCTTCCCAGCCAACCCCTGTCGATCGGAGTCAGCTGAGCTGGAGCAGATTGCTTTAAGTTGACCTGCGAGACCACGGCTAATTCTGTCCCAAACTTGTGTTTTGCAGTGTTCAGCGTTCTTACATTTGACATGGAATACCTTTTCCTCAGGTAACAAACGCGGTTTGGTTCAAGGAGATGAGATGTGCAGCATGTCTTTGCAACTTCAACGACGCCCTAACTTTCTTGCAGGTTTGCTTTCCTAGCGAGCTGTTTGACCCTCCATGCGGATACGACTCTTCGCCTTGCAGGTGGGATATCCTCTTTAAAAACCTTTTAGGCACAGTTAAAATACAGTATCTCAGGTAATCTTGTTTGATTCATAGCAACATCCGTTTCCTGTGGTGTGTGTTGTTTTGTTTTTTACAGTCACCATAATTTGTGCCCCCATTGTGAACAGGAATTGTTCACGGTTAAGCGGAAGTGCGTTTTCCTCAGCATGACCACGATATTGTTTGTCTAGTCTTTTGCTGTGTCTTTTTCGAGTCCGAAGTTCTCGACGAGGGAGAGCATTTTGTTTCCGCGGTTAAAACACGTCTAGTTTCCAGCCCGTGTGAAACCTCCAAATTTTCCATTTCGTGTGAACCATTTCAGTAGCAAAACCTGTTTCCTGTTCATTATAAACGAGTTTCACCTTTGGTTAAGAGTCTCCTAACATGCCTGCTCCCCCCCCAGAAAGGTTCAAAAGTTTCTATGTAAACTTTGTCCAGGGCTGTATTGTCTACTAGCTGACTGCTGTGATGACGCTGTAATGTTTGTGCTGCTTTTTGTAGACCGTATCCAAGGGCAGTGCTTGACTGACACGCTTAAAATCAAAATTGCCCCCGAGTTTCTTGAGGCTCACAACATCACGCTGTCAGCCAAAGGTGGGTATCCCAGGGAAGACTTGCGCTGTGTGGGAAATGGCCCTGCTCCTGGTAGCTTTTTCTATGAAGCTGTGGGCTCAATTTGTCAGACAACACCACCTGGTGGGTATCTCACGCTTGTCACCTTGTTTTGAGTGGATCTGCCCAAGGGGAAGAGCCAGCTTTCACTGCAGTACGATTCGTCTGTGTGCCCTCAGCTTCGTATTGCTAAAACGGTTGCGTTTTATTTTCCTGCTCTGTCAAGTATAATAATAAAGCCGACCGTGGCCAGAATTCAAAAGGATTGTGTGTTTTGGCTGAAAAGCCCTTTCCATGCCTGTCGTGTGTCTTTGCTGGTTAAACAGTGTCTAGTTTTGGGCGTAAAGAATATAATATTGCTCTTGTCTATTCAGAAACGTGTTCTTTTTTTATTTATGGTGTGTTCTAGTGTGTGTGTGTCTTCTTCTTGCAGACAAAACCGGTGTTGCCCATTCGCTGGGCTCTTCTCTGGACGCCAAATGTGGTTACAAGCAGCGGAGGAACTCCAGAGGAGGCCTGGAAGTGTCTGTGTCGCTCATGGCCTGTCACGTGTATTTGAAGGTAGGCCAGATGGGGTTCAAAAGGGCTCCAGCAACTGGCAGGAGTGGAAGTGGCACAGCAGCTGTATCGCCCTGCAGCTCCCAGCTGGCAGCCCCCACTGGAGCTCAGCAGGTGTGAGCCTGGTCAGTACCTGGATGGGAGACTCCTGGGAAAGCTGGGGCTGCTGCTGGAAGAGGTGTTAGTGGGGCCAGTAGGGGGCGCTCACCCCGCAGTCTGTGTGGGTCCTCAAGCCCTAAGAGTCAGGCCCTGTAAAGAGCTTTGAGTGGAGTGTCCAGAAAAGAGCTCTGAAAGCGTACGGATGATTATTAAACCAATTCACAAAACCTGAAGTTTGTGGCGCACCTTCCTCGGGGCCCGGCCGGTGCGGTCATGGCCGTGTCTGTGCCGTGTCTCCTGCAGCAGCAGCGGCAGCAGCAGGAGGCCCGCCTGGTGTTCACGGTGGGGGTGAGCTACGCGCCCCGCGACGGCTCCGGCCCCGGCGCCACCGAGTCCTTCTCCTTCTCCTGCCCCCGCAGGCCCGGCCGCGCCCGCAGGAGGGTGCTGTGCGAGGAGGACTATATCGAGGTAACCCCCCCCTTTTCTCTCGCGCCCCCTGTCCCTTCTCGGGCGGCTCTGCCTGTACGCGCTGTGATGAGTCTGCCGCCATGAGATACTTATTTCATCAGCTCTGGACTCCTGCAGCGTTCTCCTTCCTGTGTCGGCTGATTGTCTTAATCTGCTTTGGGGTGTCCACGAGTCCGCGGCCTGTAGCCATCTTGAGCAGTAACCGTTCTGTGTTTCACTAATTTAACGTTTGAGTTTCTTGAAAGGCGCTTTGAAATTGTATTTTTCTGTGCCGTGCAAAGAGGTTTACTTAATGCCCGTTTGTGTGGTCTACTGGAAAAGACATTTCTAACTTGTTAAAATTTTGGTGGTTATGCTTTTAACAGTAACTCATAATAAGTAGTCGGTTTACAGCACACCCATCATTCAAAATAAAATCGAATCATCGTCCGCCAATACAAAAGGAAATAAATTACATTAATCGTGTTATGGCATATAGGGACAAAATTGCACGGCCCTCCAGTCCTAAAATAATCCTAGAAAGAAGAAAAATGTAATAACTGAATTAGTAGATTTTCAATAAAATGTTTCCAACTTAAAGTATGACTTATTAAATGTAAACCTTATTTCCTTGCTGCCAGCATAGCGATACACCACTGGAGATTTGACAGGAGTTAAGGGTACCAGAAGATGGCAGTATAGGCGAAAGCATTATGACTAATACTGTGTATTTTTTTTTTTTACTGGGCAGGTGTCCCTCAACATCGATGTTCCCTTTCACCATTCAATGGTAAGGCACAGAAGCATTTTACACAAATCCCCCACCTTTGAAATTGTATTCTTCACAAGACACGGTGAAGAAACACGGTCTTAAAGAGTTTGTGGGAGATATTAACAGCAGTGCTAGCTTCTAGGTTTCTGTGGCCCTTCGGTGACTCTAGGGACCCAGCCATGGCAGTAAAAAAGGTGGTCTAATGTTATGATGCGGCTCATCCTGTTATTTAACCTCCTGTAGGTGGGAGTCCATGCTGGTGATGGCAGGTTTGTAACGAGGTGGCGCAGTGTGGCTGCACTGCAGGGCCTGTTCAAGACTGGTGTTCTGCCAGCACCAATTAGTGATGCTTTTCAGCACGGGTTCAGGATGTAACCCATGTCTCTGAATCTGCAGATGGCAGAACTGGCAGATTTTAAGAAGAATGTGTGTTCTCTGCATTGCCCTGATCCAGTGTTGAATATCTCTGTTTGTCTTGGGTGTTCTGTATTCACCATTCCCCGTGAAGACTCCAGGCCAGCTCTTGGTGCAGTTCGTAGAGAAGGTTGTTCAGTTCAGTGGCACCCTTCGCTCAGGTGGACCCCTGTGGCTAAGAGCCTGAGATGAAGGCGGCCTGCCCACCAGGAGTGGGTCCTCATTGTGTTGTCTGTGTCTGGGGGGGGCAGGACAAGCAGGCCCGGAGTCAGGAGAGCCCCTGGTACTTCACGGTGCAGTACCCGGATGGCAGCATCGTGACCCGGAACCAGGCCTGGATCTGGAATCAGGGCATCGGGCTGAACGTTGAGCACTTCGACGGCTGGATCGCCTTCCGCGTCCCTCAGAGCAGCCCCCTGATCATCCGAGAGGTGAGGGGGCGGGCGGGCAGGCGTGCGTGCGTTTCTCTCAAACTCCACAAACGTGCTCCTTGTACTTGTAACGGGCACTGTCAGGTCTTGGGGAAAGATCACCATGTAGACTCTTTACAATGCACGTAACTGATCTCTTTTTAAATCTAAAAGTGATTATTGTTTTTCTGGTGTACTCTTACCTGGTATGCAACAGTATGTAAAACTAGAAAGGAGGCCGTGGGGAGTCCCAGCTAATGCAGGAATGCAGCTGTGTGTCCAGGGTGCTCCTGGAAGTCGGTGTTGACCGTTGAAAGCCTGGTTGTGGACTCTTCTCCACCGTTGTGTTCACTTCAGCTCCTGCGGACGCAATCAAACTGATTTCAATGGGCTCCTGTAAAACCTACACAGCGCCCCCCCTCCCTAGCCTTAATAAAACCCAGCCTGCACCTTGCTGTCTTAATTGTGCATTCTCTCATGCTTCTCAGCACCATCACTCAGTGCATTAGAAACTGTACAGATTCCGTACTTAAAAGCGGCTTCGCTGGTTTGACTGTGCATTTTAAAAATGCACCTCTGCCAGCTCTTTTATATTTTAATTTTTCACGCAGCTCTTTCTTCTGAAGTGGAGGTCTCGGACTGTCTCCTCTTAGGAGTTCCAAGGCCCTCTGGGTTTTAGCCAGGATCTGTTTGTTACTTTAATTGATCTTGTTCAGAAGGGTTTAAGAAAGGCCTTTGACCCGGTAGCTCCAGTGCATTTGGATTGGGACTGGCGCGGGGGGGGGGGTCCCTCCAGTGCAGGCATGAGCTGTATCGTCCGAGGTTCTGTGGGGTCAGCCCAAATGCTTCCGTTTTGCAGGATCACCAGGGCTACCAATCCTTGGGGTTCAAGGTGGTGGCCAAGCATGAGGAGCTGCTCATCGGGCTGCGCTACGACCTGAGCGCCGTGTGTCCCGTCGGTAGGTCGAGCACAACGTCTCGTTTGTAATCATCAGTCACTGAGTCATTGAATACTGGAGTACTGCGGTAAGGCGTTAATGTTTTTTTTACATCAAAGCATTAAAAAAAACATATTACAAAACAAAGAGTGTAAAAGCTCCAAAAGACAAAACTTGTCTCGTCAGGAAATCCTGTTATTAATAATGGTTAGTTCAATTCAGAGCTTCTCTTCTGTTTTAGAAGAGACAGTCAAGCTAAAACATTAATCAACAGGCAGTTCTGAAGAGGATTTGTTTGCACAGCAGAATGGGCAATTTTTTTGTATTATTGTCTGGTCCAGATCTATTCTGTTCAGCCACGTATTGCTCTGATGAGCAAGGAAAGGAGGTTCAAGGCAGAGTCCTGCACAGAAAGGGGAGAGGAGAGCCGGCTGGGGTCGGTGATTAACAGCCGGTTCCCCAGATCGGTGAATTCGGACCGCGAATGGGCCGGGGAGTGGGGGTGCGAGTCCGGTGCGGGTTGGGACTGGGATTGAGGACGGGAAGTCCCAGCCTGAAAGTCCGCCGTGTCTTCTTGCAGTCCAGGTGCGCTGCGAGGGCAGCAACGTGTCCGTGTCCGCCGCCAACCTGCGGCTGCCCGCCCGAGGGGCGCCGACTGAGGACCTGGGCCTCCTGCTGCAGCTGGACGGGGTGTCCCTCTCCCCACAGGACGCGGCGTCTCGGGGGTACGCCCTCCAGCTGGGGGACTCGGAGATCCGGGCCTCCTTCGCTGTGCGGGACAACCCCCTCGTGCCAGGGGTGAGTGCAAGGAGGAAGAGACAGCCGTCCGCTCGACAGAAGGCCTGTGGGCAGCCTGGCACACTCTCGTATGCTGGGCTTTAAAGGGGAACCGCAGTCCTGGTTTTCCCAGACTGGTTATTAAATCTTGGCAGCAAAATAAATCCATTTATCCCGAACCTCTTTTTGTTCGGAGGGGGTAAAAAAAAGCTATTGTTGCTGTTGCCGGTTTCAGGGCCCCAGCGTGATGAACAGACACCAGCTGTCCCTGGTCCACACGTGGAGAGATGGAGCTGACCAGCGCAACAACAAAGTGGTCATCCACGTCCCCGGGCACACGTGTCCCAGTCCCCCTGCCCAGCCGGCGTTCTCGGGTAGGTACGATGGCAGGACGGGTAGACCAGCACGTTCAGTGTGTGCTCCATCCCGCCTCGGATCTGCTGCTCCGAGCATTTTTGTGAATCCCCTTCAGACGGGACAGATTTACCTTGTTCATTTCTGGACGCAAGAAGAGTACTGCCTTTATTCTTTGGGGCACAGTGCGTCATCTGTTGGCTTTAGAAGCTAGCTTCGGAGCTTTAAGGCTGAAAATGGGCAAATGCTTGCTTTTCACAGCTGTAACTGTTAGTACAAGGCTTTGGGGAAAACATGCCCAGGGTTAGCAGCTTGTTCTTGCAACGTGCAGCCTTTCCTGTCCGAGTCTCGACCGCCTTTTATTTTTAAGAGCTTCAGACAGGATAAGTGGAGCACAAGAAGAATTGCTTTAATCATCTCTCGCCTCCCGAGAGCTGCGGAAATTGGTCTTGTGTGCACAGGGAAGGAAATGTTGGGATTATCGTAGGAGTCGAGTTTCTTAATCGGCGCAGGGAATAGAAATGGTACTGAAGCAGATTTTATCCTGCTGTCCACATCTTGACCCTCAAAAAGATGCGTGCTCTTTTTCTGATAGTTTGTATTGCGATCAGGGCATCGCGAGATGCCGACTTATTTCCCTCACCACCGTTTATTGGCTTCAGGAGCTTCTTTGACTGTAACGGGGTTAGTCTGGCAAGGGACCAACCTCAACCTTGAAAAAAAATAAAATAAAAGAGGAAAATAACAGCTAAAGATATTAACCGCATGTTGTCTTCCAAGGTTGAACAGCATAGGTCCTTTTTCCCCAAAACAAGTTTATCAGGAGTACCATCTCCTCTTCCTCCTCTGTGTTGACGGCTTTCTGCAGTGACGATTAGGACGGAGGGCTTCAACATCACCTACGGCCCGGTCCCCGGAGACTACGTTCTGACCAGCATCTCTCTCGACGGTGTCCTGTTCCAGTCCGTCCAGGACCTACCCAGGGGTGTGGGCGTCCGGCTGGTCAGAAGAGACCGCCTGCTCTTCGTCTTTGTCACCGCTCGCTTCGGAAGCCGCTTGCTTCCTCGTAAAGTGAGTGCGGTTCGGTCTCCTTTTGGACATTTTCCAAAGGAAACGTGGATAGAAATGAGTTGCGTTCCAGAATACCCAGGTACCTTGTAGTGTAGGTTGTGCTATTTCATTTGGTTTCCCGGTCAAATATTTTCAGAATCGCCTAAATGTCTCCTCGTCGGCCTCAAAAACGTATGAATGCCATTCCTTCGTTCACTTTAATGACTCAATTATTTTCATGTACTGTGCAACGTCTCCATAAAAGGCCGTGTTCTGTTCAGTTTTGAAAATGCAGAAGGTCCAGAGCAACACTGCTCGATGAAGGGCCACCTGTTGAATAAGCAACTTTGGAAGATTCTCTGTGTGCTTCCGTATTTGGAGAAGTTTGCTCTGGATGTGCCAGCAGAGTGTTTTTCTCCCTTGCAGTATGCCGGAGGCTTCACTTCCCTGTATTCTACGAGTCCAGCACTCCTGTTCAAGTCCCCCGATCTCCGAGAGGTGATCGCAGAGGAGAAGGAGACCTACACTCACCTTCGTGAGGACATCGGTGAGCCCAGCCTCCAGATTCCCTCATCTAGCGCCAATCTTATTTCACCTGAGCTCTGGAACAGCACGGCAATGTGAAGAACCCTGTTAATAATAGTTCCTTACATAGCACTTTTCTGGACACTCCACTCAAAGCTCTTTACAGGTCGTGGGGATCCCCTCCACCCCCACCAGTGTGCAGCCCCACCTGGATGATGCCCCAGTACTCTCCCCACACACCAGCTCTCAGTGGGGAGGAGAGCAGAGTGATGAAGCCAGTTCAGAGATGGGGATTATTAGGCGACCATGATTGGTAAAGGCCAGGGGGATATTTGGCCAGGGGTAGCACCCCTACTTTTTTTGAGAAACGCCACTGACCACTGAGAGTTAAGACCTCGGTTTTACATCCCATCTGAAGGACGGTGCTTTTTTAGTGTTGTGTTCCCATCACTATACTGTGGCATCAGGACCCACACAGACCGCAGGGTGAACGCCCCCTACTGGCCCCACTATCACCTCTTCCAGCAGCAGCCTCAGCTTTCCCAGGAGTATCCCATCCAGGTACTGGCCAGGCTCGCGCCTCCTGAGCTGCAGGGTGATGTAGCGGCTCACCATAGATAATCGTTTGTAGAAGATTGAGGAGGAAGCGTTGACTGAGGCAAGTCGAGATGGGTTACGTTCATTGGGATGAAAGCTAGGAGGTTGTTGCTTATACGCCCGTGAGCGTGAGGTGCCGGGGAGCCTAGCTGGTGAATATTCCTGTGCCTCTTGCTGGGCCTGAGCAGAAACAGGGGTGGTGGGGCGCATGTTGGACTGTCTGGGGCTGAGGAGGAGTAGTGCTGAGCCCGCTGTGGTTTCGCAGTGCTTCCCGTGTTGGAGGGCTTCTGCAGGAACAGCAGCGTGTGCTTCAACGTGACCCGAGGGAACGCCGACCTCTTCTGGAGCTTCTACATCTGGGACACCCCCTTCCAGGCGAAGCGGGCGGCCGAGCGCGGGCAGTCCTACGCCAGCTACAGGGCGCACCTGACCTTCTGCGTCGACGTCCGCTCTCCCGACCTGCTGCACCAGGTAACCAGGGCGGCGGCGGGCCGGGGGCTGCTGGGAAGGGAGCCATCGGCGCGGCGGGCTGGCCGGCCGGCCCTCACCTGCGCTCTCTCGTGCCTCCAGGGCGTGAGCCAGGATCGCCGCCTGCTGCTGCTGGCCGTCTCGTTTCGGGACCGGGCGAAGGGAGGCGTGATGGCGACGGCGCGGCAGGCCTGCCCCTTCCGCCCTGCCGGGGAGCTGGGTAGGGCAGCTGGGCTCCGGTGCAGTCGGAAGCTTCTCCTCCAGGCAGCTCTTCGATTTTAGCATGCAACCTGCTGTCCCTGACCTAGCTGTGGCTTCTTGTACCTCGAGGTGTTGTGTGTGTGTGTTGGGGGGGGGGGGGGGGAACAACTCATTGTTGGGGCAAAGCAAACAAGGTGGCAAGACTGCGTTTTCTGTTCATCATTTCTGGCTTGCACTCTCCCTCTGTCCCCTCTTGAGTCTCCTGTATCTCCCTCTGCTGTTTTTACCACCCACCCTCCTCTCCTGTCCCGCTGTTGGTCCTCATTTTCCCTGTCTGCTGTCCGGCTCTGGACTCCCTGCAGAGTGCACCGCGGACGGGCTGTTAAAGGCTACGGGCCTGCGGCTGGCGGCGTCCCCCCTGGCCAGCCTGGACCGGCTGACCCTGCGCGACCCCAGCTGCAGCCCCTCCGAGATCTCCGATGGGAAGGTGTCTTTCAGCTTCCCGATCTACGCCTGCGGTACCCTCCGGAAGGTGGGCGGCACGGGCCGCGCTCGGAGTCTCTTCGCGCCGCTTGGTCTTGGTTTTGCATTGCGCTCTTTGTGCCCCAGGTCCACGGGACTCATGTGGAGTACGAGAACAGGATCTCCAACGAAAACGCTCTGCCGAAAGATGCGCCCGAATACCTCAAGTTTCAGTGAGTACCCGGCGGCAGTTTTCTCCTTGGCACCGAGCCTGAAGCTGAGAGCTTGTCTGTCCTGTTTTAATCCTGAAAATAAACCCCCCCACATGCCAGCATTCTTGCAACGAAGCCCGAGTTGAAATCGGACCTCCACTGATCTGCATCTTCACTGAGGGAAGAGGCTAAACGGTGCTGCTGAGAACAGTGCTGGAGACTGCAGGCCTTACAGATTGTTGCTGCCCGGACGAGCTCCAAGCTCGGCGTGATCAGTAGTAATTGGAATGAAAAACTATTTCACAGAAGCTTGATCCCTTTCAGGTTTTACTGCAAGACATTTCTTTCTAGTACAAAGCACTATCAGCTACCTAACATTCTAGTCGGTGTATCATTTTGGGGTAAATGTCAAGACACAGGTGTGGAGTTGAAATAATGTTGCCTTCCCGTGACAGCGGTCCTGTTCACACCCGAGTGGGTTGTCTCGTAAAAACCTGGAATGAGTCAAACTTCTGTGTAAGATTGATGGTCCTTAGCTGGATCTGGTCCTAGGGATAACAGATCGGTATGAGAAGGATGATTTTGTTTCAGGAGGCTCGTCAGTATCGGTATGTGGTGTCTAGTTGGTCTGAAGATTGTCCCGTTGTCTTGATTTGGAGCTGCAGTCTGCTGTGCTTCCTGTGCAGATCCACGCTGGTGTGCCGCTACAGCGAGGAGAACACCCTGCCTGTGGGTCCGTCAGCAGCCCCGCCCCCTGGCCCCGCCCAGCCGGCCCGCGGCCACGGCAACCTCACCCTGCGCATGGACATCATGAGAGGTGAGGGAGGGCTCGTGGAGAAGCCCGCTGTGCCACAGTGTGGTAAAAACGCGGCGCTGCCGGCTGAAGCGCTTCTACAGGGTGGCACTCAATCCGATCGCCGGCAGTGTGATCTGAGCGCAGAGGAGACCTGTGCTCAGTTTCACAGGATCCACCACACTCGGGTCTCAACTTGAGGGCTGTATCAGGAAGGCAGTTTTGTTATTTAACTCCACGCCTCTGTCTTGACGATCACCCCAAAATGGCGGCACTTTGTAACGCATCGAAAGGACTGTTCCCTAGTCGCGGTCGTGAATCCAGTCCCGATGAGCTGAAGTCTCTGGCCTCACGTTCGGCTGGCCGAGCCCCTCCCCAGGTAACTGGGGTCCGCTGGGAAGCGTCTTGGCTGCTTGGTCAGACCGCGGGCGATTTGGCCACAGGAGTCCTAAGCTGCACATTCTTCAGGTGTCGATGACTGACTTCACACTCTGTCATCTCCGGCGCCTGCGGAGATGTTCTGCCGCAGGCCGCCGCCGGATCATGAAGCCAGTGTGAGCTGTTGAAACATGCCATGGTGGTAGGATAAGGTGAACTTAGCCCACCTGTACAAATGCTTTTCACGGATCTTGAGGTTTTCCCTTCCCCTTTCACTGCTTTGAGCAGGAATTATTAAAAACCTTTTTTTAAAACTTTTAGGCCTGCCAATAAATTATTTTTAACACGCCGACCCAGTCTGGAATCGCCGGTCCCTCCGATGGGAGGGGCAGGGGCATGTGTCCCTCGCGGAGGTCGGCATGAGCTAGGAGCCCCGACGAGCCCCAGACCCTCCCTGGTGGTGCTGCCCGTTTGTTGGACTGACCAGGGCTGGGACCCGCTGGGCTTTCTGCTCAGCCCTGTCCCAGATAGAAGTACCAGTAAAATATAAACCTCTGTTTCACTACAAAAACGAAACGTTTTGCCCCCCTTTTATCCACGAGAAGAAGTCTCGTGTGCTACTTTTTATTGTCTCCCCCCCATCTCTGCAGATGCCACCTTCTCCTCGGCGTTCCTGCCGGAAGAGTTCCCAGTGGTGCGGAGGCTCCGGGAGCCCCTGTTCCTGGAGGTGCAGATGGAGAGCGAGGACCCCGAGCTGGAGCTCTTCCTCCGGGACTGCTGGGGGAGCCCTGATCCCCAGCTCGAGCCCAAGCCCCCTCTCACCTGGCCTGTGGTCAAGGACAGGTAACCTGTTAGCGCAGAAGCTGGGTGATGCCTGTAAGTGCGGACTTGGCCCTAGTTTGCTATAAGCACCTCTGCAGCTGCTTACGTTACCTATTGCCGAGCCTGAAGCTTCGCACTACAAAGGGATGTGGCAGCAGCAGGGCGTTATAGGATGTGATTTTCCATCAATCGGGGAGATTGTCGCCATCCGCTGCCGCAATAAAGCCCCATCCATCATTCAGGATCCCAACCATCCTGGCCACAACCTCTTCTGGCAGTTCTATAGTTCCTGTATGTAATGTACTGTCCACATTGTGTGCTGTTGTACTGTGTATGTGGTGACAGATCAATGTGAGTAAGAACTCCAATGTACATGTACGTATGGCAGTAAACCCCTGTACTCTCTTTGCATCTTCCTGATGCTCTACACCATTACAGCATTATGCATTTTGCATGCATTAGAGCATCATGTATCCTCTAGATGCAACATGCAGCCTGTAACCTGCACTCTTCACTAGAGGCCGTGGTTTCCTCCGTCAGTGCTCAGTGGTGACCCGGGCCCGTGGTGTCGTTCCAGCTGCGAGCTGAAGGGGGACGAGTATCAGACCGTGTTCCACAGGGTGCGGCGCAGCGGCAGGGTGCGCTTCCCCAGGCACCACAAGCGCCTCGAGGTGAAGACCTTCGCCTTCGTGGGGCCCAGCTCCAGGCAGCTGCTGAAGCAGCAGGTGAGCGGCGCGGGCCGGGCCCAGACGGGCCCGGACAGGCATGGGGCCGAGGCCCTGAGGCTGCACCCCCCCCCGGGCGCCTCTCGTATTTGAGCAGGGAGGGTATCCTGCGTGCTGCGGCTTTCGAGTGCCAGATGTTCCCGGTACCGTTCCTACGGTATGTGCATTTTCTCGCCCTCTCTTGAGGAGGGGTTCCGTGGGAACATTTTACAGCTGCTAATAAATCTTTTCACTTGTTCGTTAGAGCGCTCTGCAATGAGCATTGGGAGGCTTTCTCCCCCCACCCCCCCCCACCCCCCCCCCGACCCCAGCCTGCGGCCGAATATGCCATTGCAGGCCTGACTCGGTGTCCTTGTCCGCTCTCCCGCTCAATTTCAGATCAGTTTCCATTGCTCCGTGATCATCTGCGACACCACGGCACTGAGGACTGATGACGCCTGCCGGGGGGACTGCATCCCGCACAAACAGAGGAAAGGTGAGCGATCCCGCAGGGGCTGTGTCCGTGTGGCAGGATCCTCGATCGCTTCTTTCCAAAACGGCATCTCTTGAGATTTCTGGGTAAACAAGCTTCGAATCCGGTTAGTCTGAAAGGTCACCCTAGTACCCTGTTTTTTTTTTTTTAAGATTATATCACTTCTTAGTTGTTGATCAATTAAGGAATAATTCCTTCAAGGGAAGCCTAGACGTTAAAATCCGAAGGTCTTTCTGAGTTCTGTGCCTGATGACCTGATTTTATTTGAACAAACAACCTGTTGACGTGATCACAGGTAGGTTTTCCCAAGCCTTTGGTAAGGGGATAATTTTAATGAATTTGAGAGCACAGCCCTGACAGGACTGCATTCCCCAGAAAACTCTCCATCACCTGAACAGCTGCGCAAAGACTATTGGTCAGCTTAAAAAAAGCTGGAAGCAGAGGCTCGTTTCCCCCAGAGATTTCTGGGAAATAATTAATAATTGCTTATACTTATATAGCGCTTTTCTGGACACTCCACTCAAAGCTCTTTACAGGTCATGGGGATCCCCTCCACCCCCACCAGTGTGCAGCCCCACCTGGATGATGCTCCAGTCCTCTCCCCACACACCAGCTCTCAGTGGGGAGGAGAGCAGAGTGATGAAGCCAGTTCAGAGATGGGGGGAGCGGTCCTGACAGGGCTGTGCTCTTGCAATGGTTAAAGAAACGCCTGTCAAACTGAGGCTCTCCGGCACCAGGTTTTGAGCCCCTTCTTCTCAAGTCTTTTTCGTTCTCATGGTTTTTTTTTCTGTTCTCCACTGGATTCTGTGCCCTTCCCTTTTCTTTCAAGGGAAGATGGAATGCGTTCGTATGAAAGAACGAGTGGGTCATCAGTGTTTGAAGTCTTTTGTTTTTCGAGAATAATTTGGCCTTTTAAAATCGCTGGGAAGGCAGAGTACCCTTGCTGACGGAGAGGTAGATATGTGATTGGGCGTACTGTGTGTTCCAGGGAGGAGTTCCGGGTCAGGGGCTACACGAGAAACGCTGGTGTCATCGGGATCCATTCTGCTGCTCCCCCAGGTCACCCTGGCCAGCAGCGTTCTAGGTAAAGCACTATTCTCAGCTAGGGGGGGCTTGGGATTGCTCAAGTTCCCTAATTTTCCTGATAAAAAGTCTGTCGACTGTACTCCATCCTAATTGCCGGACCCTCCAGGCTGCATGGGGAAACTGTCACCCAGTTCAACTCCAGTCTATCTGTTACTCCTGCAGGCAGGAGGTGACATGGGTGAACTGGTGGATGGCCATTTCTGGGTATGGCGCAACTCTAAATAAGGCTCCCCAGCACATTTCCTGGCAATGAGATTTCGGTGGATGCAGCCAGTGAATATAATGGTACTTCTGCTCATCGGGTTATGCAAGAGTTGGTGATCTAAAGACTTGTTTTGCTCAGAAAGGAGGAAGAGGAAAGCGTAGAGTAGTTCCAAACCAGAAGTGTGTCACTCCCAGAAAGACTGCGGCGGATTTTGGCTTGCCTTCCCTGCTGCGGCTGTTGACTCAATCCACAAAATTAATCACTGGGACATGTTTTTCTAAGGTCTTCTAAAGTTGATGGCTGATTCAAAATCCCAAAAGCTCTAGCATTTCTGCAGGCGTGGATAGGAGTGTTTAATGTCTCCGTTTAAAGGAAATAATTCGACCCAATAATTCTGTGGGAGTTCTGGAGAAGGAACACAAGCTTGTAGATCATGTGCCTTCTTCAGGAAAGCTCCTCTCGAGTTTTATAGATGGCTTGATATCCCTTCTGGGGATTTCTAATGTTTCCCTGTTTATGAAGCCATTTCTTTATAAAACGCTGCACTACAGTCAAATTGCTTCCCTGGGGCAGTGAAACACTCGACATCTCCAATTCCATTAAAGAAGCTCATTTCAGAAGTTTAGCGTTCGACTTTAATCTCCACCTCCTTCAGTGCTTTTTAGAAATAGAATTGTAAAAAAAAAAGAAATCTGTTCCCCATGGGGGGCAAAATCTGTAACTTCCTAAGACCGCAGTGAAGGATGTGGCCTGCTTTGTGTTATTAATCTTTGGCACAGTGACTTTCTTGGTTGCGAAGGAAAAAAGTTTGTGTAAATGGATTTTCTTTGCCTTGTTTAATGGGAAACTTGCATTTGCGCAGGGAGATCAATGATGATACAAGAGTCTTTCTTTCTCAAACGTATAGAATCTTTTGGATTTGGCCTCAATAGCTCCTTGTTCTTAAATATTTCTTCTTCACTTATTCTTCCCAGAATGTGCACGTCTTCAGACATTCTGCATAGTAATCATTGTGACTATAATTAATAATGGAGACGTCTGTGCTTCAAGGGAGTGTGAAATTGCTGCTGCAGGCCACTGGAAAAGACACTACATCAGCCCCTCAGGATCACTGCCAGCAGACAGGAAAGGAGGCCTTGTAGCTCGAGGGCTCCCAGCCTGGCTTCAGTTCAGATCTAGCACGCACCCTCCATCTAATGAATACTTTTATATCAAGAGGAATTAAAAATACAACAAATGAGAACAGTTCTAGATGTAGCATAGTATTTGTTGTGTTTTAATACCTTTCATTAGGTTAGTCTGTATTAGGGTCTAAAAATTGTGCCTCTTGCATGATGTAATTCTGAATGCACTGTCAAGCAAGTGCATCACGTATTTGCTTCCTTAACTTTTGAAAGTAGATGAAGGTTGCTGCGGGAAACCAAATAATACCTTCATTTAAGAGTCTTATTTTTTGTTTCTTTTTTAATTGATTCTTATTCGAGTTGGCAATTGTGTTTTTTTACTTCCTGGCTCTCAACTGTAAACCCTGTGGCCGCACACGGGGGAGGGAGGAGGTGTGGCAAAGACTCAAGGACAAACAATTCACAAGTTGCAGATGACCGGAGGCCATTTTGGTCATCTAAAAACCCCAAATGCATTAGTAGCTAACTGATCCGAGGATCTCTTGCAGCCATTTCTTCAAAGAAACCCGGAGTATTGGCTTCAGCAACATAGCTGGCTTGGCCCCTTTACAAACCTTTTCCTAAAGATGTGCGTTAATGCGTTTCTCTGTAGTTTCCTGTTCAGAGGTTCTGTTGATTCTGAAGTCCGCAGGGTTGATGTGGGCAGTACCTTTTGAGGATTCTGAATCGGGTTCACATGTAGTCAGTGTTGGAGATTAATTGCGTTATTGTTGGTTTCCAGGTAACAATACAGGGCTTGGTTATTTTTTTTCCATCTTCTTACATGCTTGGACTAATCAGCCTGTCCTGACAGTTGTCTGTTCTCCCTGCAGATCCCTGGAGCTCCCCCTGGTGGCTTGTGATGCCCATGGCTGCTGCCCTGTTCTCACTGGCCTTCCTGGTCTATATGTGCTGGACTCTAAAATTAAAAAACGCAAATAAAGCTACGTAATTGTCACCCACAGTTCTGCCTAGCCTGTTTTGAAATTCACTACACTACCATGTGGAGTCTTTCTCCTCGGTGCATTGCCCAGCAGCAAGGTCTGCCTGTAGTCAGGTGGTCTGCTTCACTCGCTGATTTCCTGCCTATAGGTTTAGACCAAGGCAGCAGTTTGTGGGAGAGTAAAATTCTCTCTCACTGAGAACTCCCAAGTTGAGCCTTGTGGAGACTGCAGACTGATGGGGCAGGTGAATCCAGTCTCCGGGTCTTCATGATACCCACGCTGGACCTGTTGGAGACTGTGGACTGCTGGGAGCTGGAAGATCCCGTCTCTGGGTCTTTGTGCTGCCCGGTGGAGGCTGTGGAATGCTGTGAGCAGGAGCATCCAGTCTCCGGGTCTTCATGGTGGGCCCGGTGGAGACTGCAGACCGCTGGGAGCTGGAAGATCCTGTCTGTGGGTCTTCATGCTGCCGATGCTGGGCCCGGTGGAGACTGCTGACTGCTGGGAGCTGGAAGATCCTGTCTGTGGGTCTTCATGCTGCCGATGCTGGGCCCGGTGGAGACTGCTGACTGCTGGGAGCTGGAAGATCCTGTCTGTGGGTCTTCATGCTGCCGATGCTGGGCCCGGTGGAGACTGCTGACTGCTGGGAGCTGGAAGATCCGGTCTCCGGGTCTTCGTGCTGCCCATGCTGGGCCTGGTAGAGACTGCTGACTGCTGGGAGCTGGTCTCTGGGTCCCTGGTAGCTGCAACTATAATCGCTTGTCTCCAACCTAGTGATTGGAGTACAATTGGAGAAATGTACAATAATAAATCGGCTCTGTTTTCCGGATCTGGTGTTTTTGGTGCTTTTCCGTACTGTGCCGTTGCATGCGCCCTGCTGCACTAGATTTTACCGAGAAGCAGCAAAAGTCCCCTGGCAGCAGCTTGCTAATTAGGCCATTTAATTATCTCTGAAATGGCTTGGGAGAAAAGCAGCCCTTCTCCGAGTTGGTGCGATAGTTGGTCCTCTGGTACGACGGAGAAAACAAGGATGTGTCATTCGAGGGGGAAAGTCTCTTTCCACTTGCAAGAGGATGATTGTCTGTGGCTTGTGTGTAGAGCTGATTTAACAGAGTGCTGCTGTGCTATTCCATGTTTTAAATGCCATATTTTAGCCAGTATATTCCGCACTATTACAATAATAATAATAATAATAATTGCTTACACTTATATAGCTCTTTTCTGGACACTCCACTCAAAGCGCTTTTCAGGTATTGGGGACTCCCCTCCACCCCCACCAGTGTGCAGCCCCACCTGGATGATGCGATGGCAGCCATAGTGCGCCAGAACACTCACCACACACCAGCTCTCAGTGGGGAGGAGAGCAGAGTGACGAAGCCAGTTCAGAGATGGGGATTATTAGGAGGCCATGATTGGTAAGGGCCAATGAGAAATTTGGCCAGGACACCGGGATAACACCCCTACTCTTTTCAAGAAACACCCTGGGATTTTTAATGACCACAGAGAGTCAGGACCTCGGTTTTACGTCTCATCCAAAGGATGGATCACGCTGCTAATTAATACGATTTTTGCCCATAACAGGGTGACTATAGTGCTGAGCCCGTTGGGATGGTAACATCTGTATAGGGGACTTGAACTCGCAGCCCCTTGGGTTTGGAGTCCAGATCCCTGGCCACTAGCCCACACTGGCCCTTAATAAGGCTTCCAAACAGGGGTCCAGGTGCCCCTGTGGAGGGAGAAAATCTCAGAAACTACTTTGAATCCTGTCGACGCTCTCTCTAATCATCGATCAGCTATGCTGCTATTAAGAGCAACAAGGCCTTTCCCGGATCTGTCCGTGTTTTCCAGTCCTGCAGTAGGAGTCGAGGGGGTCACGGCCAGTGTGCCTTCTTGGATC
The DNA here is from genome assembly GCF_059453375.1 of Lepisosteus platostomus. Classification (NCBI taxonomy): domain Eukaryota; kingdom Metazoa; phylum Chordata; class Actinopteri; order Semionotiformes; family Lepisosteidae; genus Lepisosteus; species Lepisosteus platostomus. The sequence goes on along the minus strand of NC_142635.1, from coordinate 6,063,478 downwards.
AGAGCGCTGAGCTCTCTCTGCAGAGAGAGAGAGAGGCCAGGCGCGTGTTCAGCCGCGCAGATGTTTCTTGTTTATGTCGGAGATGGGAGTTCTTGGATATGGGGCCGGTGGGATGTGTCCGGAGAAGAGGGGTGTGGGGGAGGGGAGAGGAGTCCGAGCTGCTGTACTGTGATGCGTTCCAGATGAGGAGGCTCTTCGAGCCGCTCTTGGCGCGAACCACTGGGGCTTCTGGGAAACCGGGTGGGTTGGGGGGGGGCGACTATCTTTAATCCCAGACCCCCCTTCTGCGTCGGCCAGAGCAGCCGAACCTTTCGCACCAAAGCCGACGCAGCGTGAGCTGAAGAAGCGACGCCTGTGTGTTTTCTGCCCTCGCCCTGGACGGCAAGGTGGCCGCTGGGATTGAAATCCGCAGGAGCCGCGTTCCTGCCTGGGCTTTCTGCGCTGGCCGTCTCTCGCCCCCATGTGGATGGACGACGCGGACTGAGTCGCTCGCGCCGTGGCTGTCCTGATGTCATCCCCCAAAAGCTCCACTCTTCGCTGCGGTCTTTGGCTTCCCTCCTCCTCCTCCTCCTCTGCAGCTGCTCCTGGGTTCACTCCTCCTCCTCCTCCTATTCTTCCTCTAGCCAGAGCCTGGCCCTCACCCAAGTGAGTGAAGCCAAGCCTCGCAGCCTCTAATTCACAAGTGTTATAAAAATGAATAACTCTTTACACTTATATGGCTGTTTCCTGGACACTCCACTCAGAGCTCTTTACAGGTCATGGGGATCCCCTCCACCCCCACCAGTGTGCAGCCCCACCTGGATGATGCTCCAGTCCTCTCCCCACACACCAGCTCTCAGTGGGGAGGAGAGCAGAGTGATGAAGCCCGATCCAGCTCCTGTCCTTTACACCTGTTATTACCCGACCTGGGGGAGTAGAAAATTGAACCGTCAGCGCGAGGTCATTCGTTTTCAGTTCCCAGCTCGGCTACTTCCTCATCTCGGCCGCGAGTTGACTTGCCCCGCCCTTGTGGTTTCTCGCGGGGGGGCTTATCGATTTTGCTTCGGTGTGATTAACTGCACCCGCGCTGTCGTTTTCTCCTTCGTCAGCCCTGGAGGAGATGACCGCAGAGCAGCGCGGCGTGTCTTCATTAGCGTAGGGGGTGGGGGGGCAGCGAGGGGAGGCCGTGCAATGTGATTGAGCTTTTCTCGGATTTGTTGCGATTTTCCTCCCTGTCCCGTGAGCACATGCGATAAGCTTTTCAGCTCCTCTCTGCAGCAAAACCGTACAGCCAGCCAGCCAGCCAGTCAGGAGGGGGGGGCAGGCAGCAGTCGGTGACAGGGCGCTTGGTTTTAGCATCTCAATCTCGTTTTTTAAAGAATGTCTCAAAAGCCTGGGTAGAGCTCGTCCCCCTGAGTGTGAAGCCTGTGCCGGGCTGGCATAAATGACTTCCGGGTATGAGACGGTAGGGTGACCCTTGCCTTCGTGTTTTTAAAGCAGGCTTCTTTTTCCAAGCGCCGTGAAAGGGCGGAGGAGAGCTTCGGGGACAATTCGGGCAACGGAGGGTGCTTGACGTTGGCGTGTGCGCTCGGGCCCGAGCAGCCTCCTGGACTGAGTTCAAACCCTCCAGCGAAAGCAGCCGCAGTCCACAACCTCTAGTTCCTCCGGGCTGTAAAAGAGGCGTTTGCCAAGTCTTGTTTTCTTTTGGAAATAAAGGATGCCTCACAGACCATGAAGGGTTGGCATTAGTCGTTTTTCTGGCTGAAATTTGACATTCAGTTTTACATCGGGGCATCAGTGCATCAGCACTGGTGAAGGACCTGGTGCGAGGGTATATTGGCAGTGCCCTGCGTTGGGATTTGAACCCGCAAGCTTGCGGTTTCATGAGCACCCCTCCACCCCTGAGGTATAGTGCCATGCATCAACCTGCTGCCAAAAACGACGGCCCCTCTGCCAAAAGCCTTTTCACATTGTGACTCTGCATTGTTTTCTCTTCAGAGGCATGTCACAGAGTGCCATAGCGCTGCTCCTAGAGATCACCGAGGCGGAGTTCTCTTTTCTCAGGTTGGCTTTGCCTTCCTCGGGGTTTGTTTAAGACAGTGGCTCTCAAACTGTGGAGGGCCAGATGACCCTGGAAATTTGCTGTGTGCACCGAAAAATTGGGAATTAAAAATGGAATCAGTTTCTGTGCTGTGAAGTTGACAGAAGCCAGATTGGAGGGGTTCGAAAAGGCTGTTTGTCGTGAGGTGGTTATGTAACTGAAGTGTGACAGCACGTTCTGGAATTTTTGCAAGAAGGGGTAAGTTGGAGATGGGGCGAAAATTGTTAAGATTGTCGAGAGCCATGTTAGGCTTTTTTGGCATGGGACAGCAGTTTTGAGGACTGTTGGTACAACGCCAGTGCTCAAGGATTCATGTATAATATTGAGGACAATGGGACAGAGAGAAGAGAAACAGGACTGGAATAAAGTGGTGGGAAAGGGATCTAAAATAGATGTGGTGGGTTTCATGCGTGTAACTAGTTTATTGAGGGATGCTGAGTCAAGAAGAGAGAAGCTGGATGAGGAGGGAGGAGGTGTGGAAATTATATCCGCAGTGGAGAGAATGTGATGCCGGATGTTGTCGATCTTGGAACTAAAGAAATCTAAGAATGTGTTGCAAAGTTGCGATGAGGCAGGCAATGTGGTGGGGCAGTTTGGCTTGAGCAGTCTGTTGATGGTGGAGAAAAGATGTCTGGGGTTGTTATGGTGATTTTCAATGATGTGAGAGAAGTAGGTGGAGTCTAGCAGACTCTATTGTAACCTTACATTCAGACAAGTCATCTCTCCAAGCCTGATAATGTACACTTAGGCCAGAAAGACGCCACCTGCGTTCAAGTTTGTGGGAGGCTGCCTTCATGGATCGCAGATGGTCGTTGTGCCAGGGGGCTTGGCTTTCTGCGTTTTCCTAATTAAATAGGGGTGTGAGGGGTGACGTCGTCAGCTGAATTAAAGGGGGACCCCGAGGCAGGAACCCCGCGATGTTGCCCAGCTCCCCTACAAACACCGACTCCCCCAGCGCCTGGGGATTAAGGCAAGCCCAGGGCCCACAACACCCCCGCCCGCTCCCCCGGCGGGAGGGCCAGAGGCGATCCCCGACGAGGATATCCGAAAGCAGGATCTTACAGAGCGGTAAACAGCGCCTTTGCCCGGTTTCGGCACCCCCTGCCGACGCCTTCTGGGGGCCCGATGTTGGCGTCGCCCCAGGCGGTGCCGAGCAGGGAGGGAGAGCGAGCGAGAGAGCATCCGAGTACAGAGAAACCACACGCTTGAGCGAATTCATTCACCGTTTTATTTGCCTTGGCGTTTCAGCGGCGATAGACTAAAAAGACCCATTAAGTTTCGATAATAGAGGAAACAAATGAATAAACTGAGCAAAATAAACTACCATAATAGCTAGGACGGGCGCAGGCAGTCTTTCTGTGAATTATTCCAAATGACAAATGGCGTATCTACACGATGGCTTTTAAAAGTGGCCTATTTGTCACTTTTAATGAATTCTTACCTTTTACTTAATTATTCATTAGGTCTGAGCGTTTCGCGCTCGACCTGGTTCACTCACTGATTTATATTCTCATAATAACCCGTTTTTTTTAAACTGCGGCACCGCGGCCTGTGGGTTTTATTTGATCTAAGGAAGCAGACTTTTTCATAGCCTGCAGTTTTGAACAAATACGGGATTTTTTCCCCCCGAGCTGGAGAGAATTTCTCTTCCCGGACACTACAGGGGGGCGCTGGGGGGAGAAAGGACCAACGTAACGGTCCGCTGTCTGTGAAAAACAGGCCGGCACCACCTGGGTTGTTGCGTGTTATTGTTAACTCGTCTTCCCATTTTTCTAAACCCTTCCCCGTGTCTTCAAGAGGTGCAGCTTGGCAGGAGCCACTCGCTCGCACTTGTTCCGGTGTGCGCAAGGAGCCTGGGCGCAGTGTCCCCAAGCGGCCACCCGGGGGCGCCCTTCAGCACCGCTCGGGAACCCCAGCGGAGAGTACAGACCAACATGGCGACGCGGCAGGCTGCGAGGATGCTGCTGCTCGTCTTCTTCGCCGTCTCCGCCGTCTCCTCCGCGCTTCCCGCCACGCTCCGGCTTCACCGGGACGAGCGCTTCGTGCGGCCGCAGGACCGGGGCGTCCGCTGGGTGCGCGCCGAGCCGCCCAGCCCGCCTGCGCCGGGAGGGAGCGCGGGGGGAGCGGGCTCCGCAGGGCAGCCGCACCGCAGCCGGCGGAGCGCAGCCGGGGCGCCGCTCCTGAAGGTGCACGGAGAGGTGAGACCGCGCGTCCGCCCGCCGGGGCTCCGGGCGCCGCCGCTGCTCTGTCCGGGCCGGGGTCGGTGCTAAAAGGAGTTGCGAGGGCGTTGCGCTGCTTGTCCTCATCCCCAGTTCGGCACGTTTGAGCCGACACGGGCGTCCCGAGTCGGCGAGAGCTTCGCCTGCCTGCCTGCCTGCCTGCCTGACTGACGCAGCGCAGCGCTTTACCGATTAAAAACACAAAAAGACCCGCACTCCTCTCTGCGCTGTGAAGTTGTTGTTTTCCTTCGCTGCCGAGAGACGAGGCGGGCGATCTAGCTCTCGGATCAACAAGTTCAGGTGTTGTGGGAGTTGTCAGGGTGCCCTCGCTAGCTAAGCGGATTCGCGTTTTCCCTGGTTGTTTCTGGGCATGAATACAAAGCTCCTACACGGTTGTCGCCGTTTTTTTTGTTGTTGTTGTTGTTGCTGCAGTGAACAATGAGGATGATCTCGGGAGGAGAAGCGGCTGTAGCGCCGTGAACATCTGGTTGGTGTTTTGTGAACCGTGCGGTCTCGCCTCAGAGCTGTCCGGCGCGGTGCCGGGTGGTTGTTTTCCTGGTTGTGTGCGCAGGAGTCCTTCGGGGAGGGACCCGTGTTCGTGGTTTGTTTTGGGGGTGTGGTGGGTTTGTGTGTGTGTGTGTTGTGTTTCTTGAGACCCTGACGGGGGTGCGTGTGGGTCGAGGCGATTGCAGTGCAGGACTGCCGGCCCCGCCACCGCCGCCGCCCCCCTCCCAGTCCCGCAACAGGCGGATCTAGATGCTTTTCGGACGGTCAGGTTCCCCCGTCGCCTGCGAGCCCGGCACGGCCGCGGCGCCCGTCCCCCGTGAACAGGTGCGAGGGGAGACGCCTGTGGCGGGACGGCCCTCGCCCCGTACCCCGGCCCTGCGCTCTCCTGCAGCAGGGCCGGGGGTCGCCGCCCGTGGCAGCGGCGGTGTCCGTGCGGTCTCCCGGACAGCGGTGATTTACTGAGGGGCTGTCGCAGTCTTGGCAGCTAGACAAGGCCGACATGAAGGAGAAGAAGTCGATGGCGCAAACACGGTCCCCGCCGGTGTTGTTCAGGGGATGCTGGGAGGCTCAGGACCGAGGCGCACAAACTACCGTCTCCCCCCCCAGACCCCCCTGGGTAACACCATCGGACAGTAGCCGTCGTCCACTGCGCCCCGCTACCTCGGGCTCCCATTTCCCCCACTGCCGGGGGGTGGGGGTGGCTGGGGTACAGTGAGATGCGGGCGTGTTTGTCGATCGCGTCCGTGTGTGCGGCGTTGTTTCAGGTGTGAGCAGTGTCCTTCGGATCCCGGGGGACGGCTGCTGGGCCTGGCTGCAGTTTTAAAAACACAGAAGTGTTTCGCGCCCGGTCAGCGCTCAGCGCTCAGCGCCCGCCTTTGTGCTCCTGGAGGTCTCCTTCACAACACTGGGGCAGCGCTGTTACCCTTAACCCCCGGTTTTAACTGGGACTGCTGGGACCAGGCGTTTTCACGGGTCTGTTGCGCTGCCTGGGAGATGCGGCCTGCAGGACGGAGCGCTGCCGGGAGTCTCGGGCTCTGTCCTGTCCTGTCTTCTGTGCGGTGACGATCCCCTCTCGGCAGCAGTGTCCTGGTGGGATCCCACAGGCTCACAGCGGGGACGCGCATGTCACCTTCCCAGTTCACTAGGACAGGGGAACCTGTGCCTGTGCCAGTCCCTACCCCAGTCCCTGTGCCAGTCCCTACCCCTGCCCCCCCTTGCTCTGTTCTTGAAAATGAAAACGCAAATCCAGAATCTAATGAATAATTTACTAAGCAGTCATCCACGACGTATCAGGCTTGGGTCTGTCCCGACACTCTACATTAAGGTGCAAACGGGCGTCGGAGAGACTTGGGATTGACATCTTTTTAGGAGGAGAGAGCAACTGAAAGGATTTGTTCAGTCCAAGTCTGGGTTCAGTTCAGCAGCCGAGACCCGAGCTGGAAGAACCAGGACAGGGAGGCCCAACAGCAGAAGGTCTTCGCCTCTTCAGGATGAGTGGGCCGTGCTCTGAGCAGGGGAACTGTTGAGCCAGAAGAACGAGCCGTATCTGCCCCAGTCAGAGTGCGCTGGTAAATAGCATTGTGTGCCGGGATTCCTCTCCGCACCTGTGGGGCCCTCTGGGAAGGCAAAACACCGCACAGCTGTCTCCCAGAAGCAGCTGTCCTCTCTCTTCCGGATGATTTGTGTGGGTAGGTTTGAAGACGTCCTGGATTTTCCAGAACCCGGCTTCCTTTCCCGTTTCCCTTTTCCGCCAGGTGTCTTGAAAAGGAGTCTGGGGGCACCGTGTCGCCCGCCAGCCTCTTGCCCCTGTCCGATTCCACCCGAGCTGTGATTTGGTGAACTGCAAGGCAGGTATCGCGCGCCTCTCCTCGGATGTGTTCGTTTAGGGTGCTGCGGTGGAGCGCTGGGGGATCTCGGTAGGGTGGTAGGAGGAGAATAGGGATTGCAGACCTTTCTGTGCGGTCGATGCCGGGGTGTCAGAAGGGTGGCGACAGCACCACGCTGGGCGTTGCTCTGCTCTTTGGCATCCTCCCTGCTTGGCCAGCTTGAGCCCTGACGAGCGACGGAGCCGTCGTGAAAGTAGGCAGGTTCTCGCGCGCGAGCGCGGGGCGGGAAGTGTTCCAGACAGCGCCTGCAGAAGAGAAGATGCGTGCGCACACGGGGAGGGACCGGAGCCGCTCACGAAGCAGCGCCAGTAGCTATGTCACCCTGCAGCCCCCAGCTGGCAGCCCCACTGGAGCTCAGCAGTGTGAGCCTGGCCAGTACCTGGATGGGAGACTCCTGGGAAAGCTGAGGCTGCTGCTGGAAGAGGTGTTAGTGGACCAGTAGGGGGCGCTCACCCTGCGGTCTGTGTGGGTCCTAATGCCCCAGTATAGTGATGGGGACACTACACTGTAAAAAGGTACAGTCCTTTGGATGAGATGTGAAACTGAGGTCCTGACTCTCAGTGGTCATTAAAAATCGAAGGGCGTTTTTAGAAAAGAGTAGGGGTGTTACCCCGGTGTCCTGGCCAAATTTCCACCTGACCTTTCCCAGTCATGGCCTCCTAATAATCCCCCTCTCTGAACTGGCTTCATCACTCTGCTCTCCTCCCCCCTGAGAGCTGGTGTGTGGGGAGAGGACTGGAGCATCATCCAGGTGGGGCTGCACACTGGTGGGGGTGGAGGGGATCCCCATGACCTGTAAAGAGCTGGAGACGCAGGGCGGGGTGGTTTCGAGAGAGGGCTTCTGCGTCTGCCCGTGCCTGTGAGGGAATGGCAGCAGGTGACAGATCTCCCACAGTGCCCAGGCTTTTCTATCCCTGCTCTGCGTTGCCTGTGCGGAACGGTGCCCGGTCCGGCGATAGACGGCTCTGGAGTCGGGCGGCAGCTGTCCGCCTGCTTGAAATTCCGGGATCTTGTTTGTCTCCCTGTGGTGATCTGTTGTGCAGACGGGTGGGAAGCACTGTTCAGGAGGAAGCGAGTGGCGGCCCAGAGTCTGCTCTCACGTGACCGTGGCCTAGATACGAAGGCCGTCGCAGAGAAAACCCTTTGTTCAGGCTATCTCTTGGGCGAGACTTCTCAGTCTCACGTGTGTGCCGGGCTGAGAGTCACTGCACGCGTACACTGAGTTAATGAGAGAGCGAACGCAGCCTTTATTTTAGAACGATTGCTTGCAATGCCGGTAAAACCTGCTTATGTTGTGTGTCTCATCTCCCAAGTGATGCGTTCTGGTGTGTCGAAGAGATCTAGGCCGAAGGGCTCTAGAATTTGCTTTCGGTTTCTTTTCCGTCTTGTCCTACAGCCTGATTCACTTCCCAGATTAAAAAAAACAAAGCGAGGTAAATGTTGAAACACGTGGCGTTTTGCTTTCACCTTCTGTGACTCGCATCCCAACGTCTCCCGGTCTCTTGGGGTGCTCGGTTGAATCGATCCTGAAAGTATCCGAGACTTGACAGGGTGCGCAGGCCAGGGATTGAGATTCCTTCTGTTGTCTCACCTGGATCTGCTGTGTGGGCCGCAGGTTTGAAGCAGAAGCCCTGCTTTCAGGAATCTGCTTCGCTGGGCGGGGCGGGGGCTCTGTGGCTCAGGATCTGCGCCTGTGGCCGGAAGGTTGCCGGTTCAAATCCCGTGGCCGGCAGAGGAATCCTACTCCGTTGGGGCCCCTGAGCAAGGCCCTTCACACCAACTGCTCCAGGGGCGCTGTACAATGGCTGACCCTGCGCTCTGACCCCCAGCTTCTCTCCCTGTCTGTGTGTCTCATGGAGAGCAAGCTGGGGTCTGCGAAGAGACAAATTCCTAATACGAGAGCTTGTATAGGGTTAATAAAGTGACGTTAATAATAATAATAATAATAATAATATTATTATTATTGATCTCCGCAGCTGTTGTACGTAATTCTCTGTTGCTTCTCCAGCTCTGGTCTCTGTGCTTGAGGTGGAGTCTGTCCTCCCTCAGTCGCTCAGTAACTGCTGGGGCAGAAAGGGTCACTGCTGCTACTCCACGACAGTCTCGGTTGTTGGATAAGGAAGAAGGGGAAAAAACAGAGGACCAGTGTTTGGCTGCTGTCACTGTGGAAGAGGTTGGCTTTTGTGTCTCAGATAAAAAAAAAATGAATGGGGTGGCTGATGGATCCTAGTGATTTTACCGGTGGCTCCCTTGTTCTGTCTTCCAAGAAGGCATTCTTGTGTTCCCACTGGGGTGTTAGTTTCTGGGAAGCAAGAGGGAGCCTTTTCAGTACAAAGGCCTTTATTCTAAAATGGGCCGGCTGCTGCTGGGATCGCTGCTCTGCGGCCTGGGAGAGACTCGTTGTCGTTCTTTTATCGGGACTGGTACCAGCCTGCAGGTAGCTGCCAAGAGAGTTATGGCCCCCAGGCGTGACTGAGTCACGAGTGTCTCGGCCACCTGTGCGTGGTGTTGGCCTTCTGCCTTCCCCGAGCTCGCTGGTTCCTGCTCTCCAGCGCCTGGGGAACAGGAGTTACCGCCCTGCCCGCCCAGGGGACACTGGAACTGTACCACCAGGGTTACAACTGAACGTAAAAAGGCGAAAAAGACCGTTTTAAAGACGTCAGTGCTTTAGACCCAGACAGGGCGGCTCGTCGTGAGGCTGTGGGCTCCTGGGCTTGTTCAGGAGCTCTTTCACAAAGACCCTCTCCCACAGCACTTGAATACAGGGCCGAACACACTGAACTAGACCTGCGACTGCTTTGTTGAAACGGATTGCAAAATCCCTGGTTCAAGAACACAGATCAATTGATAAGTCACACATGGTGATAAGGGAATTGAATTGATAAGGGGCTCCTGAGAAGGGTGATGATATTATTATTATGATTAATAATAATACTTCATTACACTTCTAGAGCTCTTTTCTGGACACTCCACTCAGAGCTCTTTACAGGTCGTGGGGATCCCCTCCACCCCCACCACTGTGCAGCCCCACCTGGATGATGCTCCAGTCCTCTCCCCACACACCAGCTCTCAGTGGGGAGGAGAGCAGAGTGATGAAGCCAGTTCAGAGATGGGGGTTATTAGGAGGCCATGATGGGTAAAGAATAGGAGGAAATTTGGCCAGGACACTGGGATAACACCCCTGATCGCCCCATTAATGTTTAGGTGTTTAATAAAGCCCATAAAGGACATCTTTCTTTTAAACTGCTTTCTCCTCTAATATTGCCCTGCATGTTTATGCAAGCCCAGCTGGCCTGACGCCGAAGCCCCCTTGGGCAGGAGTGTGGGTGCTCTGCTGGGCAGGTGTCCTCGGTCGTCCCCTGCGCGGGTCTTGGGGGAAACGCCCTGAGCTCGGCTGTCTGTGAGAGCTCGCGGGGCGCAGGAAACCCAGGTGGCAGCCTGCGCGGGGGGTGATGGAGGCCTCCGCCCGTGTCACGTGACCCGCCTTCTGGGAATCGCTGGGTGACGAGTGCGCGAGCCCGTAAGAGGAAGTGGGAGCGGGCGAGAGCTCTGGGAGCCCCGAGGCTCACGTCCCTTCCAGTCAAGCGCCCTGACTCACGCCAGCTGGCCTTCTGGGGCTGCAGTGAGCAGACTGACAAACAAGCGAGAACAAGGAAGTGGAAAGATTAATCGGCATAACACAAACCCTCTGTGTTTAAGCCTAGATTGCGCAACAGGTCAGAAAGGGGGGGGGGGGGGGGAAAGGCGCTTGGCGTCACACGAGTAATTCAGAGACGAGGGGTTCTAGCTGTGTTGAGCCATGGCGAGTTGTAACTCAAAAGAACTCTCTCCTGCATCTGAAACTCTCAGTATGTGGGAATCCCGGCGCCGAGACCCCCTTTAGGAGGTCCGGCAGTTTTGTTTTGCTGCCCCTGAAAGCTCCCTGCCTCCCCCCACAGTCTGTGGGTTACCTTGGAGCTCAGGGACGCTGATGTGGATTCCTGGTGACCCCACGGGCCTTGTGTGCCGGCTCCTGTTTTGTGCCTCAGGTGTGTGTGTGTGTGCGCGCGAGAGTGTGGAGGCTGTGAACCTGCTGCCTGCCTGGGTGGGGTAGTGTCTGTGTGTTGTTCCCCGGTCCAGGGGGAGCGAGTCCCGAGAGGGCTCCCAGGTATTTGTGCTGTTAACTCAGCGGGCCCTCTGGGCCAGGCCCGTGTCGCTCACACTGCACCTGGAGCCAGGGCCTCTGCTCCTTATTTCGTGTCCAGACGGCGGAGAGCGAGGGCCGGGTGTCTGCCCTGCGTTCCTCATCGGGTGTCCGCTGTGGAGAGCGCGGCAGGTATGCAGTGCCATATCTCCTGTCTGCGGCTTCACTTGACACCTACGGGCCTTGGTTGCTATGGGAACGGGTTAAAGATGGCACGGCGCTTGGGGAGAAGGACTAGGGTGTCAGCTGCTTACCGGATTCAACTTTTGTTCCCAGTTGGGGAGCCTGGGCTCGTGTGACCGTGGGAGGAAAGACCCCTCCGCCCGCGCTGCGGATTCGAACCCGTGACCTCTGCTCTGCCCTGGACGGACGGGCGGGAGGCCTGGCCATGAGATTGCTGGGCGGCCCCTCCGAGCCCCTCCGGGGTCGTCGGCGTGCGGTCAGCCGGGCCTGCGGCCTGTTACTGCTCGCCTAGCCTGGCAGCGGCCCGGACCTGCTCGGACCTGTAGCTGGCCCGCTCCCTGTGGGCGGGAGGAGAGACGAGTGCAGGCCGCGTGTCACAGCTGAAGGGCTGTCGTCTCTCAGGGAAATTATTTTTATCTCGCTTTGCGCAATGACCAGGGCTTATCAGCCGCAGTCCAGGGCTTATCAGCTGCAGGCTCTGGACGTCCCAGCACCTGACATTTCAGACCCCTTGAGTTACTTTGAATCCTTTTGCCTAAAGGCAGCCAAATGTTACCTGTTTTTCTGTCTTATCGGTACGCTTTGTTGAAGAGTCAGTAGCTTCTCAGTCCGGGAATAGATCGAGCTGTCTGAGGGGTCACTAGAGACCCAGCAAGGACGGGCAGGACCTGTGGCGTTGGGCGCGTTCCTCCCCTGTTCCAGGGGAGAGACGATCGGGCTGTGACGTGACAGGGTGGTGCTGTGAGATTAACGCCCAGATGGTGAGGCAGGCCCTGCAGTCCCGTTCTAGGCCTTGCCACGCGATTCTGTTCATTTTTCAGTCGGTTCAAAATCTGCCGAGCGGGGCGTCACGGACACGCGTGGCCTTCGTCACGCAGCATGTCGGAGATGAGGCGAGAGAGGCGTGACGTGAGAAACCTAGAGGCTTTCGGGGGCGACTGGAGTCCGACTGACTTGGCGCTAAATGGTTTCTGTCTCGTCAGATGCGGTCAGCCCTCCTGCCAGGAAGCAGTGGGCTCGAAACCCCTGCACTGCTTCCACTTTGGTGTCAGCTGAAGCCCGAGAGATGCAGAGCTCGGCGTGTTATAATTCACGCCATAAGGAACATCTATTCTAACATAAATCACATGGCGAGTCTTTAATGATATCAGTGACTTTGCACGTCCTCTATGTTGAGAATATTTTATCTTAAAAGCATGACAGACAATACTGGCTGAGTGTGGTGTAATAGCATGTTAATTATTACACTTGATCACAGGGCACGATAAATCGAGTGCGGGCGGTCACACAGTGAAGTGCAGCATAGCGTGACCAGCGCACAGGCCCGCGGTAGGACAGACCTGACTAGCCAGTGCAGAGAATCTATATGGTGAGAAGATCATGAGCAGGTGGTCACAGGAGTGCCGGTGATGGTCATTTGTAGGTACCGAGGCTAGAGAGAGACTATTGTGGTGTGAAGAGGGAAATGGATTGTTGTTATTGGAAGGAGGAAACTGGCTCATTTGACAAGCCATGCAGGTGTACTAATTTAAAGCTGAAACTGGAACAGTAGTGCCATTCAGGGTCACAACACTGGGACATCATCCAAAAATTACACCAGCACCACACACATGCACGCGGAAGATAATTTTCATCCAGTATTTTTATGAAAACGGCAAATGTGCTGTTTTTCAGGCTTTCTTTTAAGGGAGCTTCACGCCAGGGTTTTTGGATTTATAACTTATAATATAAGTAGTCCCACTCAGCAGAATGAGCAGGGACTTGGACAGGGGCACCGTCTTCGTCCTGAAACTAAGAGTGTGGACAGGGACAGGAATGCGTGCTAACAGCTGCAGCCTCACTGGTAGAAAGGGTTTTATTCGGTTATATTGTGCTTCTCTGCCCCTCTGACGGGGCTGTGGGAGATCTGGGCTGTTCTGCTGTTGAATGACTCTGTTGCTTGATTAAGTCAGTGCAGGTTCCCACACCAAGGACCTGCTCCGGTGCCGAATACGGCATCGCAGGTCAGACTCTGCGGTCACGGTGGTCGTTTAGAAAAAGGAACAGGAGCCTGGCTGAGTTCCGGGCCATTTAGCTCCACAGCCTTCCAAAGATCTGAGTTATTTCAAAACGTAGAAAACGCAACTGAAGGTGGGAACGTAGGTAGAAGGAGTGATGATATTAAAATTAAAATGATATTTAGGCCTGTTGATCTGTTTGGATTAGCTCCGGAAGCGGACAGACTGTCGTGCTGTCTCGCTGTCTCCACAGCCACGTTCGAGCGGTCCCACGTCTCTGTCCTGTCTCATCCCGGCTCTCCGCTGCTTGACCTGCCTTCGTTTCCTCTGGAGCTGCGCACGGGCCTTGCGAGACGGGGGGGCTGCGCTGTTCAGAGCCTGTTTAAGGGATTCAGTTCAACCAGATCCAGCGAGGGGGTGAAGTCGCGGCTCTTCTTGGCGTGGCGGCCCTGCTTGTCAGTCTGCGTGCAGCCCATGTGTTGTCTTCCGGATTGCTGAGCGCCGCAGTGTGGGCATTAGCAGCCTGCACAGCCTTATGGCTGTGGCGGGACACCACTGCTTTAATCAGATCCTCAGAGGCTTGTGGCTCAGTGGCTGTTCCCTGTTTGTCCCCTCTGTTCACGAGTGCTGCTATCCCCCAGCCTGTCGGTTCCTTACTGAGCCTCTGGAGCTTGAAGCTAAAGGGCAGGGCAGGTCCACATCGCTGTGCAGAAGCGAGCTTGTGTTCGTTTTCTTCCTTTCCATACTTTTTTTATGCATTAAGGTCTTATTAAGCACCATGCTGGCACTCTCCTTATTTAGCTGCGTCATTGCAGCTCTGTCACATGTTTAGTTTTAAAGGTCTGTTGAAGAAAGCATGCCTTTAATATTAATAGCCCACACAGGTCGCTGAAGAGAAGAGTGCTGTGTCTTCTTTCCTTTTTACAATTTGTTCCAGTAAAGAGGTCTGAGAGTGTGAGCTGCAGAGCTTCTTGGCTTCTGTCCTTCAGGATTTTGAAACGCGCAGCCCGTTTCTTAGTGCGCCTTTATTCCTCTGCGCGGCTGGAGTCCCAATGGCGCGGTGCAGCCCCTCGCCCCGCTCCAGGGCGGGCCACCTTTTCGTCTACCTGCTGCGGCTTTGACGCCGGAGGCAGGCGGTCTCGCTCGTTTGTGCGTCGTCAGCTCCTGCCGAGATCTGTCGTCCAGTGAGGACGGGCAGGTTTTCAAAAATCATAAGGCCTCTGCCAAGGCACACATTAGATGTAAGGAGGGATCCAGAGAAGGCTGGTGAAGGCATGACGCACATTTTCTCTGATCTGGCTCATTTCTCGGGGGGGTCTAGGAGCTGGAGGCACCGAATAGACTCCCCGTGCCAGCTGTTTATTTCTAAGGAACTGCTTAGGGATGTTTTAATAACGCGAAAGATGTGCCATAAGGCTCTTACCCATCCGTCCTTTGTCGGTAAGTGCTTAGTCCAATCCAGGGTCATAGTGATCTGGAGCCTGGCGGCGCAGATGGTGGGCGCTGGTCAGGCTGTGCCCTGGGGGGAGGGTGCCGGTCTATCACACAGCTTGGGTGACAGGATAGAGAAGCCAGTTACCATAGACAGCAGGTTTCTGGCCCATGGGAGGAAACACAGGACGGTGGGCATGTGGAGAACATGCAAACTCCATGCAGACGGTGCCCGATACTGGTGTCTTTACCCTAGAGCTGTGAGGAGGTACTATAATAATAATAATAATAATAATAATAATTGCTTTCACTTATATGGCGCTTTTCTGGACACTCCACTCAAAGCACTTTACAGGTAATGGGGTCTCCCCTCCACCACCACCAGTGTGCAGCATCCACCTAATCCGCTATTACGTACCATAGTTCTAGGGGTTTAGGCACAGCAGCCTTGGGACAGAGTTAATCCGGCACGAAGCAACACTAAAACACATCCTTAAAGGGTCTGTCCTTGTGAAAATAATCTTTTCGATCCATCCTTTTTTGGGTGTGAAACAAGGTCATGTATTCAAGCTCAGGGATGCTGGTTTTCTGAAATGCGTTCCCTTCTGGTTGTGAAGGTGCTTCTCATTCTGTAGTGATTTTGAGGAATTAAAATTGACAATGAAACATTGACAGGAGACAAGGAAGCTTGTTGTTTCTTTGTTTTTTTGCACGAATCCAGTTTTTAAGATATGAGCCGTTACTTCCAAAGCCCTGTGACAAGCCACCTGCAGTGAGAGACTGGGCATATTTCATGGTTGTAGATGTTCAGCTGTTTTTGTAGACGTTTATAGTTTATCTTGGTTAGAACTCAGACTGTTGCGTAATATTGTTGCGACATAGAGTGCTGAGTGTTTGTTCATTTATGAAACTGAGAAGGAGACGTTGCCAAACCTCTGATTTTGGTACTTCCTCACTCACAGGCCCGACGGACGGGTCAGAATGTTGATCTTCCTCAGATTGTGGTTTTCGGAAAGATGTTTGTGGAGCATGTTGGCGGCGTGCTAGAACTTTTGCTTTTACATTGATTCAGCTGTAGTTTCCGGCCCTGGTGGGTGTATGGGGTTTATTAGTGCACAATTGTTAATCTTGTGAGCACGGGCCATCTTGCTGGTGTTTATATCGTGGGCAGGAAAAGCACAAAAAGGAAAACCGTGCTACTTTTCAGGTCACTTGTTTTTCCAGTGTCTAAACCTTTGAAGCGCTCAGGTCCGTCCCAAGAATGTGCTTCAGAAAAGGGAGGCAGGGGGGAGACCGTTTTGCAGAAAGGTTGTCAGTTTTGCACAGGTGATGCTCTTGTGCTTCACCACTGGGGTTCAGAGCAGTGAGCGCTCCTGATTTCCTTCCCCCCGTCTCTTCCTGGAAGCCTGCTCGAGGAAAGGTGGTTCCTCGCTCTCACAGCTCTTCTTCTCTCGTCCCACCCAGGTGAGCCTGAATGATTCCCACAACCTGATGGTGGTCCACTGGGCTGGAGAGAAGAGTAACGTCATTGTGGCTCTGGCCCGGGACAGCACAGGAGCCCTGGAGCCCAAGACCAGCTCGGTGAGTCCGAGGGGCAGCGATTCCGGCAGCCGTCACACGTACGGCACAGAGCGGTTCGATCTGTGGACGTGATGCCCTAACACAAGTAGAAACACATCTGGACCGTGTTAGGAAAGAGCACGGAGCTGGCAGGCTGGGCGCCCGTGGCCGAGACGAACGGGCTGGGCTCGTGAGCAGCACAGCAGGCAGGGAGCACACCCTGGAGCCCCAGTGCGCCGGCCGGGAACACGCTACTATAGGGGGCGCAGTCCTTCTGACAGTTCGATTGAAAAGCCATTCCATTCACCCCCACCACAGGCGCACATCACTCAGGATTCCCTCACAACCAGGACAGAAGCAGAGGGTTCAGCTGGTCGCTCCAGTGCACGGCTGTTGTACAGAGCACCGGGCTGACTAATTATTTACTGACACCTGGATCAGCTGTCCCCTGACATCACTGAGGCTCGAATCAGCTATGAGCTGGTCTCCGAGGTTTTTACATTGATCTGCCCTTCCATCTGTCAGCAATGTTTAGGCTCTGCCAATAATTAGCAGTACATCATGAATGTATGAAGCTAACTTAAGACTGACTATTGTTTCTCATCGGGTAGCAATGCATACTGGGCACTTCACCTTGAAAATAAACTGCAGGGAACGCACATTATTCCCGTCGGTATCCCCATCCGAGATGAGCAGGGCCTCTCGCTAGCAGTGCTGCAGGGGTCCTGCCGAGCCCTTCCTCCGGGGCTGCCCCGTGGGGTGCCTGAAAACAAGCGGCATGCCGTGCCGCACAAGGACTTCAGGCAGCCTTCCAAGAGCCTGCAAGTATAGGCGGCCATGTGGAATGTCTGGATAAATAGGACCTGAGATAGTGAAGAAAACGAATTCAAAGGTTAATTAAGGATCGCTGATTTTTTTTTTCTGCGACCTTCAAACGCTACTTGACCAAACGCCCCTCCTCTCTCTACCTGATCTGGCGGAAAAGTGCAGTTTGCTCCTCCGGTTGCGAGAGTGTTAGGATCTGCTCCCAGCCTCCGTCACCTCTCCCTGACCTTGCAGCTTTATTGCGAATTGCAGGACTTTGAGAATGTCAAGCTGAAATAACTGAAGCTCTTCTTAAAGGGAAGCTGCCGAAACGGCTTTCATTGGTGCCCTGCCAGTGCAGCTGAACGGCCTTGACGTGGGTTAAGATGAAGCGCGCCGAAGGAGTCGAGTATGACAGCAGAGCAGGCGCACAGTAATGTGCGGTAGAGCTTGGCCTTGAGTGGCCTGATGCAGACGCTTGTGCTCTGAACGATTGTGCCGTGTTTGTAGGTGCTGGACCTTACATGACAGGGTTTGGTGGTGCTCTCATACGTTCAACTGAAACACACCTGGGCCATGATGTAGAATAATCTACATGAACACCCAGATTTTTATCACATCTGCAAGATTAAGTAGTTTGCTGGATGTATCAAAACCAAAATCGCTGGCATAGATCAGGAAGGACACTGGGTCCAAAAATTGGTCCCTGCTGCACACCACTAACATCTGGCAACTTAGGAGTTGTGCTTCTTAAAATAATGCATTGTTTCCTGTTTGTTAACTAGTTCATGATCCGTGCACATACATTATCTCGGGTTCCTGTGGCTTTTTAGTTTGAGAATCAACCTTCTAAGAGGAAGTCAACTAATATGTTAGTTTTGGCTTCTGTCATTGCTGCTTACGTGAAGAATTCTACTGAACTACCCTTTCAAATTCCACGTTGGTTGTCTTATAAAATACCACAGTTTAATCTAATGTACCTCTGCCTGTCAGTTCCAAAACTTTACCTGTGACCGAACGGAGACTGGTCTCTGGTTTCCTGATTCAAGTCTGTCCTCCTTGTACATCGGTGTTACATCTCCAATCTCCAGTCTGTGGGTACTGGTCCCATTCTAAGTGTCGGCTGAAATATCCAAGCTTGGGATCAGGGAATAACATCCCTGATTCCCTTGTCATTCCTCTTTTTCACTTCAGCTGTAAAAGACTCTGGCCCTTTTCATTGCTGCTCTTGACTGTGTCTCTTGTGTCCTTTTGGCAGGTCTATGTTTCCTATGATTATGGCGCCTCCTTCCAGCCGATTTCGCACAAGTTCCAGCTGACAGGTGACAAAGCAGGCCGCAAGCAGGTCATCGCCAAGTTCTACCAAAGCCCAGCGGACAACAAGAGGGTGAGGGCACGGCTCTGTGTGCCTTAGCTGCTTGTCCGCACGCGGATTTATTTTCTCATCCGGGTAGGAAAGGCGCACATGAGGGCAGGAAGAAGAAAAGAACATGTTTGGTAGATTGATGGTTGGCGCTGCTGCCTTGTAGGTCTTGGGGTCTCTTGGATTGGACTCTGGCCTCTGGGTGGGGGGGTCTTCTGTGTGGAGTTTGCATGTTCTTGCTGCCCCCGCATGGGTTTTCTCCAGATGCTTTGGTTTCCAGGTTAATCACACCCCGCTCCTCCCCTCCTCTTCTCCCAGTACCTCTTTGCGGACACCACCAACGGCTACCTGTGGAACACCTTCGACTTCTGCCGCACGATCCAGGGCATCCTGGCCCCCTTCCGGCCCACGGACCTGCTGCTGCACAGCAAGATGCCCAACCTGGTGCTGGGCTACGACAGCACCCACCCGAACAAGCAGGTGAGCGTGCTCCCCGACACGACCAGGGGCCGGCTTGTTCGTGGGCCAGCTCCGCGGCTGGTCTCTCCTTAGACCGCTTCAGTGGCAACGCGCTGATGGAGTCTGCTGGCAGAATCTGTATGTTACTCTGTACCCCTATAGTGGTAGGAGCTGTGAACTCCTGCTGCGTTCACGTGCTAAACTCTAACCTTCACGCTTGCCGTAGCACAGATGCGTCTCCCTCCCCCGTGCTGAACTCACATCTTCTGTGCTAAACTCCTGATGGGCATGTTTCACGACTAGACCCGCATGCAGGCGAGATCCCTTCCTTCGGCGCTGGTAGCTGCAGCTCCGAAGCGAGCCAGCAGAGTTTAACCCTCCTCTCTCCTCGCCCTGCTGCAGCTGTGGAAGTCGGACGATTTTGGCGAGACCTGGGTGCTGATTCAGGAGCACGTCAAGGCCTACTTCTGGTGAGTTTGGTTGTTTTTCTTTCCCGACACATTAGGATTAAAAGGAGGAATTTTCCCGCCCCTGGAAGTTGACGCCTACGCTGGCAGTGCGATGCCAAAGTGGTGCTTTCGTTTCCTGGCTGTTGCTCATGTGTGCCAGTGTCCAGGGCCTGACTCCTGTGGCCACACACAGAGAATCATTCAGCACCGGTGATGGAGAGCTCGTTGGGAACTGCAGACACAGTAACCCCTCCTGCACCGAGGCTGGGAACAACTGATCCAAACCATCCAGACCCCCCAATTTGTCCTGGATCTGGGGGTTCCATCCCAAAGTCCTTTTGCATCCTGGCGAGAGTTTTTTTTTGGGGGGGGCAGGATTTAAACTCCGAGCTGTGCTGCCTCATCCGTGATGATCTCCCACTTATCCTTCGGGAAACCCTGAAGATTTGACCATGAAAAACAAAGCAGTAATGGGCTTTTCGCTCTGAAACAGGCGGAAGATGGAATAAGTGCTACTGGGTCAGTGTTTGTTAATCTCCTGTAGTTGTTCTGCCCAGAAGGCTGTTTGCCGTGCCCTGCTCATCTGACAGCGAGACTCATTAAAACAGGATCAATTAACAGCAGAAAGATTTGCAGATAAATTCCCTGTTAATGCGTTTCGATTGCCACTCTGGTTGCTATGCATTTCCAGTGAGCGCTAATCGTGTTTTCTCCAGGCCAATGAAAGCGTGTGTGTGCCGTGCCCTGTGAGACACAGCTGACTGGGGAGTGCGCTGTCCCCCTGTGACATCCTGCTGCACGGAGTGACTAATTGAGAGCTCCTTTCACCTCGTCTGTGGAAGGTCTCTGAAGAGAGAGATGAACAAGCTCGGTGGTGTTTTTTCGGTTTTGCCAGCAGCCACATCACCTTGCAGCTCCCAGCTGGCAGCCCCACTGGAGCTCAGCAGGTGTGAGCCTGGCCAGTACCTAGATGGGAGACTCCTGGGAAAGCTGAGGCTGCTGCTGGAAGAGGTGTTAGTGGACCAGTAGGGGGCGCTCACCCTGCGGTCTGTGTGGGTCCTAATGCCCCAGTATAGTGACGGGGACACTATACTGTAAAAAGGCACTGTCCTTAGGATAAGACATAAAACTGAGGTCCTGACTCTCTGTGGTCATTAAAAATCCCAGGGTTGTTTCTGAAAGAGTAGGGGTGTTACCCTGATGTCCTGGCCAAATTTCCCCCTGGCCTTTCCCAATCATGGCCTCCTAATAATCCCCCTCTCTGAACTGGCTTCATCACTCTGCTCTCCTCCCCACTGAGAGCTGGTGTGTGGGGAGAGGACTGGAGCATCATCCACGACCTGTAAAGAGCTTTCAGTGGAGTGTCCAGAAAAGAGCTCTAGAAGTGTGAGGAATCATCATCATTATTATTATTTTTGTAACATCAGCATAGTCGAACGTGCTCTGTTAATGAAAGTGCGGCACGTGTGCGTGCAGATCCCAGTCCTGGTGACCCAGCCGACTGGGAGAGCTGGAGGTGCGAGCTCAGGAGGCCGGGCAGGCATCTGCATGAGTGCTGTCAAGATCAGCAACCGTTTCAAAATCTGGGAGGCCTGGGTTTGGCAAGACGACTGCATTAATAAATGACGGCGCCCTCAAGACCGGGCTGGGCTCATTCCCCGCGCCGAGTACTGCAATGTGCCTGAGCAGAGGGAGAGACGAGGGGACAGGTGACCTCATCCTCTGCTCTCCAAACCGCCGCTCGTCTGTATTGAGAAAATAAAGACGAGCCCAGCGAGAGCAGCTCCTTCTTCACGTCCTTTTTTTCCGCGTTTTCAAGCCAGGCAAAGGAGGCGAGGCGGCAGGTCCCCTCCGGCTGGCTTCAGTAGGTGTTCAGAAGGACGTACGTGCCCCTGCTGCCGCCTTCTCGCGGTTTCAGATGAGATCAAGCGCACGGGGGAAGCAGGAAGGAGGTGCCTGATCTCATCTGAAGCGCTCCTGTGAAGAAGACACGCTCCTTTTTCAGTCTGGTTTTGCCTGCACTGCTGGGGGCGCAGCCCTGACCTGGATTTAAACTCGGTTTCGGGCGGTAGCCCCCCAAAACCCTTACACACACGCACACACACACACACACACTGGCTGTAAGTGGGGAGGAAAAGTCACCTGGGACCCCCCCCTCACCCCACCCCAGACTCTTCAAGGTCACTCCTCTGCACTGCCTGGTTTCACAGGCCAGCCTGAGAGTAGGGTGCTTGGATTCATTTATTCATTTCATGGGCATAGTCTCACACTTACCCACAGTTAACCATTAATGGAGCACATGCTTAAGAATCCCAAATAACAGATTTTGGCCAGACTCCTCGTAGCGTCTGCCCAAGAGCCTGGCTCTCGCATGGGTGGGGAGTCGGGGCGGCTGTGCAGCCCGTGGTCACCCCCCCTGTGTCTGTCCCTGTCCCGCAGGGGGGTGGAGCCCTACGACGCCTCCACCACCGTGTTCGTCCAGCGCCACGAGCCCCTGCACACCTCCAGCGTCCTCAGCAGCACCGACTTCTTCCAGAGCGAGCCGAACCGCCGGCTGATCCTGGACCGGGTGGACTCCTTCCAGCTGCGCGACAAGTACATGTTCGCCACCAGGAACGTGGTGAGTTTCCGGGGGGCGCGATGAGGCGGGGGGGGCTGGGCGCAAGAGCCCTCACGGGACGTGTGGTCCAGCCTGTCCCTCTGGCTGCTAGCAGCGGCCTGATCCACAGTCGGCACCCATGTCACCCTGCAGCCCCCAGCTGGCAGCCCCCCTGGAGCTCAGCAGGTGTGAGCCTGGCCAGTACCTGGATGGGAGACTCCTGGGAAAGCTGGGGCTGCTGCTGGAAGAGGTGTCAGTGGACCAGTAGGGGGCGCTCACCCTGCAGTCTGTGTGGGTCCTAATGTTCCAGTATAGTGATGGGGACACTATACTGTAATAAGACTTCGTCCTTCAGATGAGACGTAAAACTGAGGTCCTGACTCTCTGTGGTCATTAAAAATCCCAGGGTGTTTCTCGAAAAGAATAGGGGTGTTACCCTGGTGCCCTGGCCACATTTACCCCTGGCCTTTCCCAGTCATGGCCTCCCAGTTCAGAGATCCCCATCTCTGAACTGGCTTCATCACTCTGCTCTCCTCCCCACTGTAGTGGTGCATCATCCAGGTGGGGCTGCAAACTGGTGGGGGTGGAGGGCATCCCCATGACCTGTAAAGTGGAGTGGAGTGGCTTTGAGTGGAGTGTCCAGAAAAGCGCTATATAAGTATAAGCAATTGATTTATTTATTGCATCCGGGGTATCGGCTTCAAAACCCCAGCTGGGCGTCTTGTTCCAGGCTCCCACAACCCTTTGTGTAAAGAGCTCCCGGAAATGCACTCCCCGGTAGTTTCCCCACGTGTCTGCTTGCTCATGTTTGAGTTTGATTCAGATATGTCTTGTTTATTTTGGTCCCGGCTCTGCTTGTTCTGGTTACACTTTGTTTTCCCTGATCAGTGACCCTTGATTCATGTTATAATAGTTAACCATTGGGCAGCACAGCGTACCAACTGTCTGCCTGTGAAAATGGACCCCAGTTAATTATAGATTTTTTTATTGAATGATTTTATGCACATAATAGAGAGCACGGGTAATTCAGAAACACTCTGCAAAGGCTGATGCTGCAAATAAGGCCGTGACACTGATAGATTTGATGCAGCAGGAGATAAACAGGGTCTCGGAGAGCATTTAATTGAAGCAATCAAAATGGAAAAAAAACTGTCGATCGATGCAATTTTCAGCAAAGAAAAACTCCAGTTAGGGACTATTTCCAAGACAGTGCATGCACGGAAAATAACTCATGAACTACTAGTGATCCAGGAAGCAGTTCGTAAAATATCTTTCCTTACCCAGTAGTATTAGAGAAAATTAAGGAAGTATTTCATGCGTGCTGTCGTTGAAATCAAGGCTGGTTTTATTTGAGGGGTGGTTACATCACTGGGCTGTGCTCATTGTTGATTCCAGTGTGCAGTGAAATTCAACAATACAAGCTCGTTGCAGGTACAGGAATCTGGAATCTGGAAGTGGAGTCGTATAATGGAAACAGACATTGTCTTGCACAGAGGCAGGTTCCCAGTATTGAATATGTCGGGAAAAAATAAAAGCAATAGACTGTGAATGTGAGTTTTGCACTACTGTTACGATCAGCATTGGTGCGATTTGATGTCTCTCTGTGTGTAGAGCAGTCAGAGGTGCTCAGGGCTGTGCTTGGGGTCCCAGTTACCCACTGGCCCCATGCTAAATGTGTGTTTGTTTCTTCTCTCCTGGCATTATTAGCATAGGCTCTGCTGTGATTGCTTTGTGTGGCCTAGATAAGATAAGATCACTTTATTAGCCCTTTACAATTTCTTGCATTAGGGATTGGTCTTTTTGCAGACCCCAGCTTGCTCTCCATGAGACACACAGACAGGGAGAGAAGCTTGGGGTCAGAGCGCAGGGTCAGCCATTTATACGGCGCCCCTGGAGCAGTTGGGGTGAAGGGCCTTGCTCAGGGGCCCAACGGAGTCCGATTCCTCTGCCGGCTGCGGGATTTGAACCGGCAATCTTCTCTCTCCCTGTCTGTGTGTCTCACGGAGAGCAAGCTGGGGTCTGCAAAAGACACATTCCTAATGCAAGGAACTGTACAGGGCTAATAAAGTGATCTCATGGCCGCTGGAGACACTCATGGGCAGGAGCTGGCGCTGGCTCGTCGGCCCTCGGTCCCATAGAGCAGACGTGCCAAGACAGAGCAGCTGCACAGTGGCCCTGCTTCTTCATGAGTCAAGGGGCACTCCAGTGTGGTCTGGAGCAGGAGCATGAGGGAGGGAGAGGGATGAGGGAGGAGGAAGGACGCTGGAGAGAGAGGGCGAGAGGGAGCATCCGAGCAGGCCGACGGCTCAGGGGAAGGGTTGAAAAACCGAAATCGATAAATTAACCGAGGGATCTGAAAAAAGTCGAGCCAGTGGGCGATGGCTGAGGGGAGCGTCGTGGATTTGCTGGCCTTTCGGGAGTTAATAGTCCTGAAAATCCCTGGAAAAGATGAAGAGGTGAAGCAGGGGATTATGGGCTGGAAGACGTGAAGCGGGGGATTATGGGCTTGGAGCGATCTTTTGATCCTCACCGCTCTGGCCTGTTCCTTGAAGCAGTCAGGGCCTTCATCCTTGATCCTTCTCGAGAAGAACAGCTCCCACTGGGAGAAGCTTTCTCGTTCCCGAGAGTCTATGGATTCTGCTGGATTAGTGATTTACCGCAATACTTCCAAGTACAGCCTGGCCTGTCTTTTTTTCAGTGTTGCCAGTGTAAACAGCTAAATGGCAGGGCGCTTTCTGCAGTAGATACAATGAAAAGATACAGGTTGTTGGACGAATACCTCTGGGGTGATCAATGCAATGTATGTGTGTGTGTGTGCTGTGCATTTCCCCAAAGTGACTCTTGCATTTTCCGGGCTGTTTCTTTTTTGATACGTAGCCTTTTCATCTCCTTCCTCTGTGGGTTTCTGCAAGGGCACCAGCCTTTGGCCACTCCACGCCCACGCTGCCCACACCGCAAGCATGCGGCGGGCTTGTGGCCAGCCCGGCTGGGCAGGCTGCCAGGCCCACCCGATTATCACGCCGTGGCCCTGCGCCTTCAAGGACCTGACCGCTGCATTCCTCCTTAGACCTGTGCTCCTCTCCCTTTGCTCGTGAGACTCGATCTCCTCCTCGCCTGTTTGAGGGCCTGTACATGTGCGTGTTCTGATTGAGATAATGGAAGTAAGCGGTCAGGTACTGATGGGGTGGAAATCCTGGGCCTTTCGGACTCAGGGATTTGAAATCACCCCAGGGGTGGGCCCTACAGTCGCTTCTCTAATCCCGCTGATCACCAAGTACCCCGGATCCAACGCCGGCTTTAACTGGGGACTGTGCCAGGTTTATGGCTGTTGACTCACAAACCACAGCCCTTCCCTGTGGCTTTTGAGAACCATCTTTGGTTGCTCCGGCACCAAAGGCATCTGTTAGCACTAGAACAAAAGCAGAAAGAAAACCGTCTTTCCCGGAGCTGCGGCGGGTGGCCTTTCTCGTGGGTTGGGGGGAGAGCACGAGCCCGCCTCCGTTGTGAGTCGGAGGGGAAAATCGAGAGCTGGTTGCCCCGTCGGAGGAGGCGGCCTGTGGCTCCGTGTCTTTGTCTGCTCCTCGAGAGGTGACAGGGGGCCGCACCGCCAGCAGGCGACAGTAAATGGGACTGTTCAGGGTCAGGAAGTGTGTTAAGTGAGGCTTGTGGTTTGCTGTGCACAAGCTCTTTTGTAGAAACAGGCCCCAGCTGCAGAAGGGCTGAATACATTTGGTGCAAGTCTCCTGGTGAGTCACGGTAAAATTGCACCGTACTGTGGCATGTTTATACAAGCTGTTCTGCTGGAACGCATCTGTTGAGCACAATATGGGTAGAATGCGTCTGATGGTTTGGGGGGAAGTACATACTCGAAGGGGAGGCTGGTCCAGATGTGCAGTTTGAGCTTTTCCACTGTGGCTCCTCTGCTGTCAATCGCCCCAGCTATCGCCTTTCTTTCGCTCACAGCGAACTGCTGGGGGCGGAAGCTTTCGATACCTCCTGGTTCGTCTAGGTCAACGATGACCAGATTTCCAGGCTGTTCGGGCCAAGAATGCTCTCGGCATCAAAAAGTGCCGTTCCTGGTGGTATCCCTAACCTGTTCGTTCTCGTTGGCTCACTGACTCCTTCTGCTTTGCCTTGGGTTCGAGAATGAGTCCTCACGCTACAGCAGGGGCTGTAATAACGGTGGTCGGGGAAGACCGCAGCCTGCAGTCAGGGGGTAGAGAGCAGGGGACAAACCGCACGGAGGGGGGGGTACTCCAGTGAGCTCACTGAAGGTTCGCTGGCCTGCAGGTTCAAATCAAATCAAAGTTTATTTATCAAATGCACAACAGTACAGCGTGCAGCAGTAGTTGCTGGCAATGAAATGTCTTTTGCACGAGCTCACAAGACTCACAGAAATCACAAAATTGAGGTTATGAAAAGAAGGTTCCCTAATATTAGATGTAATAGAAATGGAATAAAACTCAATGTGAGCAGAGCTGTTGTGTGTCCATGGTGTGTGCAATATGTACAGGTAGTGCGGTTTTGCTGAATACAGTGAAAACTGTGTCCATTACAGGTCCATTACACTTTATATAGCGCTTTTCTGGACACTCCACTCAAAGCGCTTTTCAGGTCATGGGGATCCCCTCCACCCCCACCAGTGTGCAGCCCCACCTGGATGATGCTCCAGTCCTCTCCCCACACACCAGCTCTCAGTGGGGAGGAGAGCAGAGTGATGAAGCCAGTTCAGAGATGGGGATTATTAGGAGGCCAGGGGGAAATTTGGCCAGGATGTGATCTGTGATCATGTGCAGACATGTGATCTGCAGCATGTCTAGGTCTAGGGACCGCGTGTGAAGTGACGATCCCAGAATGAAGTGTGAGAAACTGAGAAAGCCGCTTGCATTTTCGACCCACGCCCTCGCTGCACCACTCCGAAAACTATTCATAGCCCCCGTGCTGCGCGACTTGGAGACGCGTGCGCTCAGGAGCGGTTCCGCCATCGCCTGTGTCGAGCTCCTGTCGCAGCTGGGCGTGAAGACGTTGAGAGAGTTTCACATTGCTGCAGAGCGCCAGCTGTCATCGAGGACACCTGACCTGTGCCTTCCTCGTTGTAGATGCTCAGATAGAATTTGGCGCCCACAAAAACCACAGACTGAAACCAGTTTTATCTGGAGCTGAGTACAGCTAGTTTGCATTTTGGAAAACCTCCCCCTCCTTCGCGTGACTTTGCGAGATGAGCTGTGGACGTTCGGCGGGGTCTTTCTTGTGGCCGTGTGCGGAGGGGGTGGTGTGTCTGTAACCACGACACCTCTTTTCTTCCAAGAGCTCAGGGCGTCTCCTTAGGCCCAGTGGTAGAACCGTGCCTCTGCCACACTCACGGTGGTAATGATATTTTTAATTGAGGCCATTTGTACGGGGCATTCTGTACTTAAAGTAATTGTGAATTTGGACTGTGAAAAAATATAGTTCAGAATCCTATTAGTCAGGAGCTCAGGGAAGGCATTGGAGATTCAGTTGTGACCTTGCATTAAACTTCAGGCTTAGTGCAGAGGCAAGGACATAACATGCAGAGGGAGTGACAGGAGATTCAGGAACTGTGTGAGCATGACAGCCCCTTTATCTTCCTTGATTCCTTCTATGGGCTTCAGATGTCAAAGGCCTTCTGTTTCAGGAAATCTAAATTGGACTGCTTGTGCTCGTGAAATATACAATCTGGCGAAATACGCTTGCGACGCAAATCTCTCCTGAAGATTGTAGAAGAGAGATCGGTGTGGACAGTGTGTTTTTTTTTAAAAAAGGAAAAACCCAGAAATGCATTCACAAAACCGCCCAAGGCAATGACTGTCAGCCTGATTTCGGTGCAGTGAAAATTCCATACCGGATGCTGTCAGGAGAAATCTGCGGAGCGCTTTCTATCTGTCGGAAAGCTGCAGTGAGCAGGGCCGGATTTAGGCGTTCGTAGGCCCCAGGCACTTTCACTCCAAAACGTGCAAAAAGACGGGTAAACGCCAATTGAGTGACGTCGATCGACATGATGCACTTTAAACTCTTCCAATGCTAAACCCCGTGATTGCTGGAGCGAGTCGAGTGACCATCACTTCAATACTTCTAGTATCTAGAACAGCTGCTAGGCAGCGTGTGATCAGTGATTTGGAGCACCTAGAGTCTATCGCAAGCCTGTTGTTTCAGCTCGTTTCTTCGTTAGTCGCTAGTGGTTCCCTCCTTCGTGGGCCCTAAACATATCAAAGGCCCTAGGCACTGTGCCTGCAGTGCCTGATGGGAAATCCGGCACTGGTGGTGGGCCGATGGCTGCTGGCGGACGTGGCTCATGGTGTGCTGGACTGCAGTATGACATGCAGTACCGATCCCATCAGAAGAACCACATGGAGTCGTTCTGCACTGCTAGGCCCTGCAGGGCAGTGCGTTGGTCTGGGTGTGCTCAGCCCTGTTTTTGTACAAATCGTCAAAGGACTAGATTGCGTCAGGGGCTTCTTCTAAGAGTTTTATAGCCTCTTTGCCAATGCTCGCCTTTCCAGCTCTTCTCGCAGTGGTACCAAAAGGCAGTGGCGGGGGGGGGTTGGCAGTGTGGTGCAGTGATCATCCTCTCTGAACCCCCTGGGAGACTAAATGTGAGCTGAGCCGGCTCGGGGAGATCAAACAGGCCAGCAGTGAAACAGAGGAAAAATTAAAGGAATGTAATCCATCACTTTTCTGCAAGGACACAGGCATCAGTGCCACATTGCAGGGCTCATGCAGCTCCGAGTGTGTTGGAGGGCGGAGCCGATGACACGCTGTTTCTGCCCTTGTCCGTTCAGAGCCTGCTGGGAAGCCAGGGGCCGTCCTCCGTGCAGCTGTGGGTCTCCTACAACCGCCAGCCCATGAGAGCAGCCCAGTTCATGACTCGCCACCCCATCACGGTGAGCCACGCCGGCCGGCCGCCCCGCCCCGCCCCGCAGGCCAGGTGCGTGACTGGTCTCCCCCCGCCTCTCGCCCCCGCAGGAGTACTACATCGCGGACGCGTCCGAGGACCAGGTGTTCGTGTGCGTCAACCACAACGGCAGCGTCACCAACCTGTACATCTCGGACGCGGAGGGGCTGAGCTTCTCCCTGTCCCTGGAGAACGTGCTGTACTACAGCCCGGAAGGGCCGGGCAGCGGCTCACTCATCAGGTACCACTGGTGGGGGGGGGTGCCGGGGCTCGGCTCGGCTAGGCTCAGCTCAGCTCAGGGCACTGGGCAGCCGGCCGCCGAGAGACGGGTCAGCACAGGGGGTGGTCTGCCGTCTTGCAGAGCAGGAGTGGTTAACAGACAGTGCCATCAATTAACATCCCAGTATGCATTAGTGCAGGGGGTAGTCACGAGCTGGTTAACAAACAGCGCCATCAATTAACAACCAATTAACATCCCAGTATGCATTAGTGCAGGGGGTAGTCACAAGCTGGTTAAACAAACAGCGCCATCAATTAACAAGCAATTAACATCCCAGTGAGCATTAATGCAGGGGCTGTTCAGCAGTCTTGCAGAGCAGGAGCTGGTTAGCAGACAGTGCCATCAATTGAACAAGTGCAGGTTTATTCCAGGCTGAAAAGAGAAGAAAGGAAACACGGTGTTTCGGCTGGGGAGCCTCCTGACACCCGAAGAAGGCACCACAGCCGAAACGTTGTTTCTTTTATTTGTTCCTTTGCAGCCTATGCATGCTGATGCAGCCCCCTACTCGAGCTACAGTACGTTAACACTTCCAGTGTGCAGCGGTGCAGGGGGGGGTCAGCATGTACAGAGCAAGAGCTTGTTAATAAACGGGCAGTTAGCATTGCAGTGTGCATCAGTGGAGGGGGTGGTCCCTCACCGGTCCACCAACCTGATGTCACGCCTCTGCGTGTTGCGCAGGTATTTCGCGAGCGAGCCCTTCGCGGATATCCACCGCGTGGAGGGGCTGCGGGGGGTCTACATCGCCACGCTGACCAACGGCTCGCTGACCGAGGAGAACATGCGCTCGGTCATCACCTTCGACAAGGGGGGCACCTGGGAGCTGCTGCAGCCGCCCGCCGCCGACAGCCTGGGGGGCACCCTGGACTGCGAGGTGCGGAGGGGGGTGGGCACGGTGGGGCGCCGGCTTTCCTTTCATCTCCCCTGTTTGATCCCCCCCCCCCCCCCCCCCCCTCCAAGAAATCACGGGGACGAGCAGCCGGGTTCACACCCGCGGGGAAGTGTGAGTGTCTGATGCACTTCCTCCGGCTGAAGCGGCTCTTCTTTCCGAGAAAGGGAAGTGGCTTAGACCTGGCGGGCGTCTGCCTGGAACGGAGCCCACATCCCCCGCTGCCGGATCCGCCGGGCCCTGCCGCGCCGCGCCACGGCGGTGCTGTCTGTCTTGGCCGTCTTCCAGGGCTGGGAGAGCAAGCAGCAGCTGCAGCAGCAGCAGGGGCATCGAGGAGTGGCGAGCGATAAAGCCGTAGTCAAACTGGGCTGCAGCTGCTCCCTCAGCAGCTGGTAGCTGAGATCTGCCGCCACCAGCAGCCTCCTTGATCAGTCCTCCTGAGATCTGCTGCCACCAGCAGCCTCCTTGATCAGTCCTCCTGAGATCTGCTGCCACCAGCAGCCTCCTTGATCAGTCGTCCTGAGATCTGCTGCCTCCAGCAGCCTCCTTGATCAGTCCTCCTGAGATCTGCTGCCACCAGTAGCCTCCTTGATCAGTCCTCCTGAGATCTGCTGCCTCCTTGATCAGTCCTCCTGAGATCTGCTGCCTCCTTGATCAGTCCTCCTGAGATCTGCTGCCACCAGTAGCCTCCACGATCAGCCCCCCCTGAGATCTGCTGCCACCAGTAGCCTCCTTGATCAGCCCCCCTGAGATCTGCTGCCTCCTTGATCAGCCCCCTAAGATCTGCTGCCTCCTTGATCAGCCCCCCCTGAGATCTGCTGCCTCCTTGATCAGCCCCCCCTGAGATCTGCTGCCTCCTTGATCAGCCCCCCCTGAGATCTGCTGCCTCCTTGATCACCCCCCCTCCGAGATCTGCTGCCTCCTTGATCAGCCCCCCCCGAGATCTGCTGCCTCCTTGATCAGCCCCCACCCCCGAGATCTGCTGCCTCCTTGATCAGCCCCCCCCCCGAGATCTGCTGCCTCCTTGATCAGCCCCCCTGAGATCTGCTGCCTCCTTGATCAGCCCCCCCTGAGATCTGCTGCCTCCTCGATCACCCCCCCTCCGAGATCTGCTGCCTCCTTGATCACCCCCCCTCCGAGATCTGCTGCCTCCTTGATCAGCCCCCCCCGAGATCTGCTGCCTCCTTGATCAGCCCCCACCCCCGAGATCTGCTGCCTCCTTGATCAGCCCCCCCCCGAGATCTGCTGCCTCCTTGATCAGCCCCCCCCCGAGATCTGCGGCCACACCCTGGATGGGTCCCTCTGTAGTTGCCGCCTGGATGTTTTTGATGGTTCTGGAACAAGGAGAGAGACCCTGCCTGCAGGTTGTTTTGGCAGTGGATGCTCGAGAGGCTCTGTTGTCCTGCCTGTAGTGTTCCCTTGCAGAAAGCCCCAAGTTGCGGTTTGCAGTTGTTTTAAAAAACGTTTTATTTAGCAATGAAAGGGTTTACAAACAACATCAGCAGAATAAACATTTGCCTTCATCTAACATTTCTGCCACATTGTATATATAAAATGAACTATTTACACTATGCCAGCAGGTTTGGAGGGCCATACAAAAAAAATACAATTGAGTGATAAGAAACACAACAAACAACAAAGCCTACACATGGATATCACTGCATATTTTCTCATAAACTAGAATCAGGTCCCTGTAGGGAGATAAATTGAATCCATGTTTCCCAGTATTTGCTAAACCTCTCTGCCTGCAATCTGAGAGAAAAAGTTATTTTTCCCATTATGCAGATCTCATTCACAACATTAACCTGTGTGTTGGAGGTTCTTTTATAAACCATTTTTGCAGTTGTGGGTGTGAAACAAACCCAATACAGTGCTAGCTACAGCTGGACCCTTTTTAATTAATACTCCTGGGACTGCAGCCTCTTTTTCTAATCTGAATCTTAACCTGCTGCAGCAGGTGACTCCTGCCTAGGGTTTTATGAAGATGATCATAAAAATATGGATCCCCGGTTTTTGGAAAAGATGCCCGTACACAGCACAAGCCCCAACTCTGGGTATTTCAAGCTGGCTTCCCTCGGTATATTTTAAAACATTTTCAAGCTCAGATATTTAGGCAAATGGTGTTTCTGCATCCCCCAGCATGAGCAAACCGCTGTGTGTTCGGCTCTGTTGCTTGCTGCTGGTGTAGCTGGTGGCGCTGATGCCCTCCCCTCCTCTCCACAGCTGGCGAAGGGCTGCTCGCTGCACCTGTCCCAGCGCTGGAGCCAGCTGCTCAACTTCCAGCTGCCCCGGATGCCCATCCTGTCCAAGGAGTCGGCCCCCGGCCTCATCCTGGCCACAGGTGGGTCCCCCGCCTGCAGGGACAGCCGTGAGCGCTCAGCACTGGGGTGTTACTGGCCTTAACTGCAGGATAATAATAATAAACTATTTTATATAGCGCCTTTAAAGGTGGCTTCTCAAAGCGCTTTCCAGGATGACAGCAACAATAAATAAGAAGAATAAACAAGATAAAACACAATTTCAATATACAGAGGGGACCGTGGATGGGGGTAATAAGAAAAGCAGAGGGGTGAAGAATGGAACCAGTTCAGTAAAGGCTCTTCTGAAGAAGAGGGTTTTGACTGGATTTGAAGGAGTTTAGAGAAGGTGACTCTCTGATATCCTTGGGCAGAGAGTTCCAGAGCTTGGGGGCATAGCAGGAGAAGGCCCTGACACCCATAGAGTGTAGACGGGCTTGGGGGACAGTAAGGAGAGCAGAATTAGAAGAGCGAAGGTTGCGAGGTGGGGAGTAGGGCAATAAAAGTTCAGACAGGTACTGAGGTGCCAAGCCATGCAGAGCCTTATAGGTGAGCATGAGGATTTTAAAGTTGACACGGAATTTGACCGGAAGCCAGTGCAAGGACTCCAGGATAGGAGTAATGGGATCACTTGCACTAGACCTGGTCAGGATTCTGACTGCTGAATTTTGGACATACTGCAGTTTTTTCAGAGTAGATTTAGATACCCCAGCGAGAAGAGCATTCCAGTAGTTGATTCGAGAGAACACAAATGTGTTGATCAGCTCTTCAGCCACAGTTAGTGATAGCATAGGGCTATCTGCATAGGATCACTGCAGAGGGTGTAACCTGCAGAGGGGGGTGATAGTTTCAGGAAGTGTGCAAGCATGACAGCCCCTGTGTCTTCCTTGGTTCCTTCTGTTGGCTTCAGATTTCAAAGGCCTCCTGTTTCTGAAATGTGTGGACATAACCTGCAGATGCTACCTGTGGTGTTACTGCGTCCACCTGTATCCTCTAAGAACATGCTAGAGCGAAGCATGTTAAAGGGCACTGCAATGCTATTTTCCTGTTTCGGGGTTAGAAAGAATCGGCATTGATGAGCGCATTTCAAACCACAATGAAAGTAAAATGCACACAGTAACTCGTAAAACCTCCAGTTCACATCACAGAATCGATGAAATGTGCAGGTATGCGCAGGGCCGTGTTCTGCGAGGCACTGTAAACAAGCTGGCTTGCGAATACATCTCTTTTAATCCAGTAGAAATATTGTTCTCGATTTTGAGACGGTTTGGCTGACGGATACCACTAGGTGTTCTCGGTTAACCCTGCCTGCAGATCACGCTGGAACGTTTCCGCAGTGAAATATCTGCTGCAGGAGCCTGTACTTATTCGCTCGTCCATCCCATGACATCACGCAACACAGGGACTAGTGAGCAGGAAGGGCCGCCTCGGGTCACAGTCCTTACAAACTCTCGCTCTCGCCTGCGCTGAGACCAGGGGTTTGTGTCAACACTGCGACTTACAGAATTTGCACAGAGCTCGCAGTTTGGTGCTTCATTCCAAGTCCGTCTTTTTTTTTTTGTTCTATACTGTCAAAAAAAGAAATTGCGATTGCAGTTCTTCTTTAAGAGCTCGGCGGCTGACCACTTTCAGTTCTTGATCCTGTTGCGCAGGCGAGTCCTGGGCGTCTGTGTCCCTGTGTGGGGGCCCATGTTTGCACTCTCGCTCAGAGGGAAGCTGATCTAACCGGCCCAGCACACTGATAACCTCCCTGCTCCCCCCTCCCTCCTGCCACGGCGGGGGCAGATGCCAGCTGTGAGGGTGCCGCGCAGAAGCTCGCTGCCGTGTGCCCGCGCTGCAGCCTCGCCAAGAGCATCGGTTTTGTGAAGTGCACTCTGCGCACTGGGAAGCGGTTTAAACCTTTAATTAAGTCATTATTAGGTGACGGGCTCGGAGAGAGGCGGCGCTGCGGCATAGCCTCTGTAATTACAGCTCCTGGAGCAGCTGGCAGTGCCAGGGCAGCCGGCGGTAATTAGCGCCCACAGCCCGACAGACAACACACCGCCGGGCTGCATTGCCAGCAGCCACATCACCGTGCGACTCACAAACTGGCAGCCCCACTGGAGCTCAGCAGTGTGAGTCTGGCCAGTACCTGGATGGGAGACTCCTGGGAAAGCTGAGACTGCTGCTGGAAGAGGTGTTAGTGGGGCCAGCAGGGGGCGCTCACCCTGCAGTCTGTGTGGGTCCTGATGCCCCAGTATAGTGACGGGGACACTACACTGTAAACAGGCGCTGTCCTTTGGCTGAGACGAAAAACCGAGGTCCTGACTCTCTGTGGTCATTAAAAATCCCAGGGTGTTTCTCGAAAAGAGTAGGGGTGTTACCCTGGTGTCCTGGTCAAATTTCCCATTGGTCCTTACCAGTCATGGCCTCCTAATAATCCCCATCTCTGAACTGGCTTCATCACTCTGCTCTCCTCCCCACTGAGAGCTGGTGTGTGGGGAGCGTTCTGGCGCACTATGGCTGCCGTCACATCAGCCAGGTTGGGCTGCACACTGGTGGGGGTGGAGGGGAGACCCCATTACCTGTAAAGAGCTTTGAGTGGAGTGTCCAGAAAAGCGCTATATAAGTGTAAGCAATTATTATTATTATTATTATTATTATTATTATTATTATCCCGCAAGCCGGGCGTCTGGGTCCCAGTCTTCAGTAAACTTCATGCTCTGGGGGTTAATGGCGCCTGACAGCTGCCGTGTCCGAGTCCTGGCTCCAAACTTCACGTTCCTCGCTAGTTAGCAAGCCCGCTGCCCCCCTGCGCAGGCCGGACCGTCTCACCGGCTTCGCGCTGCTGGAACAGATCGCCGTGCTTTCCTGGGGGACGGCCGCTGCTGTCACCCTGGCTGCGGGCGGTGTGTACGTGCCCGCGCCAGGTCCCGCCAGTGTTTATTAAAGGCGTGGCGCGCGCACACCGTAGCGGTTTCCACCTGACTGTGTGTTTTGGAGACGGGGGGGGACGGCATTCTCTAAAGGCTGTGAATCCTGCGGTTTGTTCTCTTTACCGGTGCCACTGCGTGCAGGGACTCGGTTTTTGTCTTGGCTCGTGAAAACAGCAGCAGAAGCTGAATTTTCGCCCCCGCTACAGAGCCCCCCCGCCAGATCCAGGGCTCAGCTCACAGGGCTGTGACTCCGTGCCTGCCGTCGGATGGCGGAGCGCCCCTGTGGGCCCTAGGGTGTGCTCGCAGCTTTGTTTGACAAGGCGTGCGGCCCGTATCGAGGTGCCACCTGTTTGTTTTTTTTCAGCTTCCTCCTCCTTTCATCTCCGTCTGTGTGGCTTTGGTCTCTCTGCTGAGGCTGCACTTGGGCGCTGTCGCCTGGCGCTTCTGCGAGGCGGGGGGCGGGGGGAGGAGTGAGTTTGTTTGAGACTGTTCTCTCTGTGACGGGAGGCTGCGGCCTGAAGCAGGAGCCGTTTCTGGTTTCCAGGGCGGGTCGCGGCCTTGAACCCCTCCCCCCCTCACCCCAGCCCTCCGCTGTCTCTCCGCAGGCTCGGTGGGGAGGAACCTGGCCAACAAGCCCAACGTGTACGTGTCCAGCAGCGCGGGGGCAAGGTGGAGAGAGGTGAGCGAGCCGGGCCTTACAGCGCCACCTGCTGGTCAGAGCAGGGATCCCTCCTGTGCAGCTTGGAAACTCGGAAAGCTGCTGCAGTAATAATCCGGGGGCTGGTATAGGAAAGGAAAACTGGGTGTGTTCTGTGATGTGGGTTCTCTGCAGTTGCAAGTTCAATAATGAGCACCAAGACGAAACAAAAAAACAAAACAACCCCCGAGCCAAAACTTTCAATCTCCTGCTCTCGGTGGAGGCGTCAGCAGTCCTGCCTCCACCACAGAAACTACAGACAGTGTGTGACCTCCGCGTAGGCGAAATGACCTCAAGATGCGAGATGAAATTAGGTTGTGTAAAAATGGCATTGGTGTTCGGAGCACATAAGTGAAAACCACTCAACGTCGGCCCAGTCGAAATACTAGGACATGGAAAAGAGCTGTGATGGCCAGCAGCCAGACCACCCTGCAGCTCCCAGCTGGCAGCCCCACTGGAGCTCAGCAGGTGTGAGCCTGGCCAGTACCTGGATGGGAGACTCCTGGGAAAGCCGAGGCTGCTGCTGGAAGAGGTGTTAGTGGGGCCAGCAGGGGGCGCTCACCCTGCGGTCTGTGTGGGTCCTAATGCCCCAGTATAGTGACGGGGACACTACACTGTAAACAGGCACCGTCCTTCGGATGAGACGTAAAACCGAGGTCCTGACTCTCTGTGGTCATTAAAAATCCCAGGGCGTTTCTTGAAAAGAGTAGGGGTGTCACTCCGGTGTCCTGGCCAAATTCCCCCCTGGCCTTTCCCAGTCATGGCCTCCTAATAATCCCCATCTCTGAACTGGCTTCATCACTCTGCTCTCCTCCCCACTGAGAGCTGGTGTGTGGGGAGAGGACTGGAGCAGCATCCAGGTGGGGCTGCACACTGGTGGGGGTGGAGGGGATCCCCATGACCTGTAAAGAGCTCTGAGTGGGGTGTCCAGAACAGCGCTATATGTATATATAAATGTAAGGAATTATTCTTAGAGCAGTCCTGACTCTCTCTCTTTGTGTAGCCCACTGTAAGACAAGTTGTGGTTTCTGCGATGTGTGTAATGACTGCGCTCGTGTGCTGTTGTCCCAGGCGCTGGCCGGTCCTCACTACTACAGCTGGGGCGACCATGGGGGGATACTGGTGGCCATCGCCCAGGGGGGCCCCACCACGCATCTGAAGTGAGTCTGCGCCCTCGCCTACTCCGCCATTACAGCTCCTGTCCTCCCGTTTTCCTTCGTTTTCCAAGTATGACCCCCTTCGCCGCGAGACCGGGTAGACCAGGGCCTGGTCCTGGAGAGACCCCGTCCAGGAAAACGACAGAGAGGCCCATCTTGCTCGGTTGGCGTGTAGGGTTTCTAGATCCCCTTAAACCGCCCGTTCTGAAAGACCAGGAGCAGCTGTTGATCGATGAAACAGGTCGTTTCTTGAATTGGAAACTGACCCTCACGGCCTCAAGGTTGTTCAGCGTGTTGGCGGGGATCTCTAGCTTAACTGTTACCTCCTCTGCGAGACCATGCCAGTGCCGCACGTGTTAAGAGCTCTGTGCACCTTGTGTTGATCAAAGCTGACTTCCCTGATCGCCGTCAGTGCAGGGATCAAATCACTTGCATGACACAGTTATTCCAGGTCTGAAGAGCCTGCTTTGTTTCGAAACCCGCTGGACCGCCCAGGCTCGGACTTCCCCGCCTGTTGGTTAACACAGAAGCTCGTTTGACTGGAGCCGTTTTGCAATGGAAAGCAGATCTAGACGTGGGGTGTGCAGTTGTTTTATGAGGCAAATCAAAGATTAAACCGGTTGTCTTGGCTGCAAAGCCACAGAAAATGGTTTGTGCACACGAGACTGGCATAAGGCTTTGTATAAAGACCTGTCCTAGAACGTCTCCCGACGCCATAAACAGCTTGAAGTGACCAGGTTTGCTGAAAACACATTTGAGCCCCACAACCCCATTAGATGTGAAACCGCAAAGCTGCAGAGCCACATCAGAGCGCCGAGACACACCGAGACGCGCCGAAACGCCAGAACTGCGATGGCAGCTGTGGGCGCCACCAGCAGAGCTAGCGGACCTGTGTGTGTGTGTGCAGGTTCAGCACGAACGAGGGCGAGACCTGGAAGGAGTTCGCCTTCTCCCAGAGCAGCGTGGTGGTGTACGGCCTGCTGACGGAGCCGGGGGAGAAGAGCACGCTCTTCACCGTCTTCGGCTCGTACGCTGACCGGCCACACAGCTGGCTCATCCTGCAGATCAACGCCTCCGACGTGCTGGGTGAGGGCGGGGCGGGAGAGCAGAGGGGGGGAGGGATAGCGGGGGACCCGGGAGGAGGGGGGAGGGGGAGAGCGGGGGACCTGGGGCATAGCGGGGGTGCGGAGAGGGGGGGGGAGAGGGGTAGTGGGGGTGCGGAGAGGGATAGCTGGGGGACCGGAGGGAGAAGGGAGAGGGATAGCCGGGGGGGCAGAGAGGGGGGAGGGGTATAGCAGGGGACTGGGGCGAGGGGGATAGGTGGGGGTGGCTGGGGGGCAGGCCGGACGTCTCCGCACCCCGCGGGGAAGCTCGGTCAGCCCGTGCCTCTCTCCCGGCCGTGCGACAGGGGTGCCCTGCACGGAGAGCGACTACAAGCTGTGGTCCCCCTCGGACGAGCGCGGCAACGAGTGCCTGCTGGGCAGGAAGGCCGTGTTCAAGCGCAGGACGGCGCACGCCACCTGCTTCAACGGCGAGGACTTCGACCGGCCCATCACCGTGACCAACTGCTCCTGCACGCGCCAGGACTACGAGTGGTGAGCGGCCGGCAGCGACGTGGCGGCGGGGGGGCCAGGGAGCTGCAGTCCCAAACAGCTGTTCAGTTTGAATATCCAGCGGGAGGAGCTGAGGTTCAGGGGAAAGCCACACAGACGCTGGTGAAGTCTGCTCCTGAGCTTAATAAAATATAATAATAAACTATTTTATACATCACCTTTAAAGTTTAGCTTCTCAAAGCACTTTACAGAACTACAAAAACAAACAAAAAAAATACACATGATATGCACAATGAGAATACACAGTGAGAGGAGACAGTAGTGGGGATACTGAATAAGGCAGGAGCAGAGGGGTATGAACAGAACCAGTTAAGCAAAGGGTCTTCTAAAGAAGAAGGTTTTGAGTCGGTTTGAAGGAGTTTAGAGAAGGTGACTCTCTGATATCCTTGGGGAGAGAGTTCCAGAGCTTGGGAGCGCAGCAGGAGGAGGTCCTGTCACCCATAGAGTGTAGACGGGCTTGGGGGGCAGATAGGAGACCAGAATTAGAAGAGTGAAGGTTGTGAGCTGGGGAGTAGGACGACAGTAGTTCAGACAGGTACTGTGGTGCCCAGCCATGCAGAGCCTTACACGTGAGAGTCGACAGGAAGCCAGTGCAGGGACTCCGGGACAGAAGTAATGTGATCACTTGCACTAGAGCTAGAGTTTAATGTGAATTGCCCTGCCGCAGCCAGTCACTCTGTTCTTCCTCTGTCCTTCAGTGACTACGGCTTCAAGCTCAGTGAGGACCTGTCTCTGGAGGTGTGCGTGCCCGACCCCGAGTTCTCCGGCCGGCTGTACGCCCCTCCTGTGCCCTGCCCGGTGGGCACCACTTACCGGCGCACCAGGGGGTGAGAGCCCATTCCTCTACAGCCGTAAACCCTGACTCTGCGGACATGTGCCCGCACCCGTCTGCTTGTGATCATGCTTTCTTCAGCTTCACTTGGAGCAGCTGTCAGAGCAGATGTGTATTTATTTCTCTTCCTCTGCGTGCCAGACGGCCCAGCGTTTACATGAATAAAATCACTCAGGGCTGCTGCAACAGCACCATCTATTGGTGGGCGAAGAAAACTGCGGTTTACTGTCCATCTTTTACCAAAATCATGTTTTCTTTGTAGCCCTTCCCTGTGCTCATGCCCTCTGGTTCACAAACACCCGGCTGTAGCCGTTTGCTTTGCAGTTTCAGGCAAGCAGACTGTGGAGGAGTGAAACCGAGCTTAACGAAAAGTAGAAAGGGACAGGATAGGTGGCATTGGTGTAAGTCGGCAGAGGAATCCTACTCCGTTGGGCCCCTGAGCAAGGCCCTGAACCCCAGCTGCTCCAGGGGCGCCGTATAAATGGTTGACCCTGCGCTCTGACCCCCAGCTTCTCTTCCTGTCTGTGTGTCTCATGGAGAGCAAGCTGGGGTGTGTGAAAAGATGATTCCTAATGCAAGAAATTGTATAGGGCCAATAAAGTGATGTTATGATAAGTATAGATGACAGCAGGTTAAATTATACTGATTGAAGCACAGCACAGATTCAGTTAAGTTAATCAAATGAAAAAATCAATTAATTAAAAAAAATCAATTAAGAAAAGAACAATATCCAGCTCGAGACAAGGAGCATAACGAGGT
Source organism: Lepisosteus platostomus (assembly GCF_059453375.1). Lineage (NCBI taxonomy): Eukaryota > Metazoa > Chordata > Actinopteri > Semionotiformes > Lepisosteidae > Lepisosteus > Lepisosteus platostomus. The sequence goes on along the minus strand of NC_142635.1, from coordinate 6,023,409 downwards.
GCAAGCACAGGTTGAAAAGGATATTGGGAAGAGCTGTTAATCAAAGGCCATGAACCAAAACGTCCAGCAGTCTCTCACGACGGGTCTGTTACCCGCGACCTGGCGCTCTGCTAATGCAGGGCCCAACTCTGACGAGCGTGATCAGCTGGAACAAGTAGTCGTAGAAACCCTTAGGCCTCGTCCACGCAACCAGCAGGACGAGACCGTCAGTTCGGTGAGCCGATGTAAAAATGCGCTCCCTCCTGATGTGGCCCAGACACATGAGCAGAGTGTGCGCGTGTGTGTTTGTTGGGCAGGTACAGGAAAATAGCGGGGGACACCTGCAGCGGAGGAGACGTGGAGGCCAGGATGGACGGAGAGGTGCTGCCCTGTCCCGTGGGAGGTGAGACTGGCCTCTTTCGGAGGCCGCGCACGAAAATGCGCCTAGCGTCCGGACCTCGGGTCAGGGGACCACGTTTGAGTCGGCCTGCAGGCGTTGAGCCTTGACGGTGTTCTGCGGGGTGCCTGGGGGGGCCCCAGGCATCAGTGCGCCCCGTGGTCTGAAATTCTGAGGGGGGCAATGATATTTCTGTTGAAATGCAGCCGTTGCAACTACCCAAGTGAAATCTCGCAACCATGCCACTGACTGTGGTAAAGATGAGCCATCTGGTATCTAGCGGTGAAGCACAGTTTCTCGTCCATCAGCCCTCTCGCGGTTATTTTTGCCCGGAGCGACAAAATACCACAGGCGTTCATTTTTGCAGCTACATCCACGGTAACGAGGTTCTGAATCGGGAAGAAAAAACAGTTGTAAAACCAAGAGAAAGCACAAACGTCTATACGGTCCTAGTTATATGGCGATTGTAAGTATACGGATCAACTGCTGCGAGGGATCGGTCCACCTGAGCAAACAAGCTGGTCATAATGTTGGGGCCCAGTAACGCAGACGCTGTGGAATGTGCCGTTCCCGGACGGATAGCCCTCCTGCACGTCAAACAGTCCGATGTAGTAACCGTGAATTCGGGGTGAGTGGAGTTATCTGACCGGTGACTAAGTACAACTGTTTTTTAGGACGCAAGTTAAGTAAGTGAAAAATCCCTTGGTCCAAAAGTGTGGGGGGTGGGATAGATCAGTGGAGGGGGCGGCCGGGTCTGGGTCCGTGTCCGCTCCGGCTCTGACTGGCCCGTCCGCTCCCCTCAGAGAGCAACGAGTTCCTCCTGTACGCCCTGCGCGGCTCGATTCACCGCTACGACCTGTCCTCCGGCACGGACGAGACCCTGCCGCTCTCCGGCCTGCGGGAGGCCGTGGCCCTGGACTTCGACTACGACCGGAACTGCCTGTACTGGGCCGACATCGCGCTGGACACCATCCAGGTCAGACCCGGCCCCCCGGGAGGGCGCGGCGGGCCTGGCGGGGTGGGGGGGGTGTCCGCGCGCGGCTCTCACGTGTCCGTGTGCTCCCGCAGCGGCTGTGTCTCGACGGCGGCTCCGTCCAGGAGGTCATCGTGAGGAAGGGGCTGCAGAACGTGGAGGCGCTGGCCTTTGACCCCGTCAGCCGGCTGCTCTACTGGGTGGACGCGGGGGCGCAGAAAATGGAGGTGAGAAGGGGGGGGTGGCCAGGTGGGAGGGCACGGGCGCGATCGCGCACGGGGCCCAGCGGCGCAGAGCACTCACGCCCCCCCCCCCCCCCCTCCCTCTGGCTAGGTGTCGAACCCGGACGGAGACCTGCGGCGCACCCTGCTCAACTCCACCGTGCTGGAGCACCCCAGAGCCCTGGTTCTCATCCCGAGCGAGAGGTAGGGCCCTCCGCTGACGGCACCCAGCTCCTTTCGCCCCTTTCAGTTTGCGAACGCGGTTTTGCAGGTGGTTGCGTCGGTTGGGAGCAGCTGTAAATGAAACGCTTGGATCCGATTATTAGCTCCCAGCTGGCAGCCCCACTGGAGCTCAGCAGTGTGAGCCTGGCCAGTACCTGGATGGGAGACTCCTGGGAAAGCTGAGGCTGCTGCTGGAAGAGGTGTTAGTGGGGCCAGCAGGGGGCGCTCACCCTGCAGTCTGTGTGGGTCCTAATGCCCCAGTATAGTGATGGGGACACTATACTGTAAAAAGGCGCCGTCCTTCGGATGAGACATAAAACCGAGGTCCTGACTCTCTGTGGTCATTAAAAATCCCAGGGCATTTCTTGAAAAGAGTCGGGGTGTTACCCCAGTGTCCTGGCCAAATTTCCCCCTGGTCTTTACCAGTCATGGCCTCCTAATGATCCCCATCTCTGAACTGGCTTCATCACTCTGCTCTCCTCCCCACTGAGAGCTGGTGTGTGGGGAGAGGACTGGAGCATCATCCAGGTGGGGCTCTGGTGTCTCATGCTGGTGTAGGGGAGGGCAATGAATTTCAGCCTGTACTGTACATAATAATCAATTTAATCAATTTGACTGAGCTGTAAGATTAACTAGGCCCTTAAAGAAATGGGACCCCATTACAGGTCATGGGGATCCCCTCCACCCCCACCAGTGTGCAGCCCCACCTGGATGATGCTCCAGTCCTCTCCCCACACACCAGCTCTCAGTGAGGATGGTGTCACGAACCGCATTCCTACGAGCTGCCTGGGGCATCACAGTTCCAGGTGCCGCGCTGTCAGAAAGGGGGATCTTTCACATCAGTCTAAAAAGAACCGATCTTGAATCGGTATGAAATTTCCCTTGAGTGCGGAGAGGTGGGGCACTTGGGATTGTTTTCGGGGTGGGTGCTCCGCGTCTCAGCCCCGTCCCCTGTCCTCCCAGCATGATGTTCTGGACCGACTGGGGGGACCGGGCCGCGGGGGTGTACCGCGCCTGGATGGACGGCTCCAACGTGTCCTGCATCGTGTCCGCGGGCGTGCGCTGGCCCAACGGCATCACAGTCGACGACCGCTGGATCTACTGGACGGAGGCCTTCGGGGACCGCATCGAGAGGGCGGACTTCGCGGGGGGGCAGCGGACCGTGCTGTACCAGGGGCTACCCCACCCCTACGCCATCGCCGTCTTCAAGGTACGAGCCCCCGTTCCATACAGAGCGAGAAGACGATGGGCGCTGTGGCTCGTGCTGTAGGGCGCTGGTCCGCGCCTGATGAGGGACCGGGTTCAGATCCGCGGGCCTCCGCAGACCACATAGCACGGCTCTCCCTGGCGGTCTAGGGGTTAGGCTTTGGTGCTCTCGCCACCGCTGCCCGGGTTCGATTTCCAGTTGGGGAGAAGTATGTCCCGATCGTCTTTTGCCAGCAGCTGTATCACCCTGCAGCTCCCAGCTGGCAGCCCCACTGGAGCTCAGCAGTGTGAGTCTGGCCAGTACCTGGATGGGAGACTCCTGGGAAAGCTGAGGCTGCTGCTGGAAGAGGTGTTAGTGGGGCCAGCAGGGGGCGCTCACCCTGCGGTCTGTGTGGGTCCTAATGCCCCAGTATAGTGACGGGGACACTGTACTGTAAAAAGGCACCGTCCTTAGGATAAGACGTAAAACTGAGGTCCTGACTCTCTGTGGTCATTAAAAATCCCAGGGTGTTTCTTGAAAAGAGTCGGGGTGTTACCACGGTGTCCTGGCCAAATTTCCCCCTTGCCTTTCCCAATCATGGCCTCCTAATAATCCCCATCTCTGAACTGGCTTCATCAGTCTGCTCTCCTCTCCACTGAGAGCTGGTGTGTGGGGAGAGGACTGGAGCATCATCCAGGTGGGGCTGCACACTGGTGGGGGTGGAGGGGATCCCCATGACCTGTAGAGAGCTTTAAGTGGAGTGTCCAGAAAAGCGCTATGAGGAATTATTATTCGTATCTTCACAGACGACATTAGTTGCCATGAAATCGTGCAGACCGTTGCTCTGCCCAGTCTGACCTCCCCCCACGACCCCCACGACCCTCTTTGTGTCTCGTTCCCGATTTCAGAACGAGATCTACTGGGACGACTGGTCCAGGATGGGCATCTTCAGAGCCCCTAAGACGGGCTCCAAGAACAGCGAGCAGCTCGTGGGGCGCCTGACTGGAGTCATGGACCTCAAGATCTTCTACAAGGGCAAGACCCGAGGTGTGTCCCGGGCTCGCTGCCGCCACCACTCTGCGTGTGGGTACAGGTGGCCCTTGCAGAGCTCTGTTTTGGCAGGCGAGATGCCATCTGATTAGGTTCAGCGAACAGTTATAAAGAATAGTCCTCACTTATTTGAGCCAAAGGCTTTGGGTTTGCGGCTGTCACAGGGAATTAAGGCACCGGCTTAAAATGACTGTTTTTGATAGTGTTGTAACAGAGTTCTTGCTCCTGGGTGAGAGTGGAAACAGATAGGCTTTATTGTATACATACAAGGAACACCTCAATAGTAAGAATGTTCAGAGAATGCAAAGCAAGCAGTTACCTTTATACAACTTGGTAACGTCAAGATTTCCATGGTTACAAAGAATTTGACGGGGTGTATGGTTAAGATCATGTTCAGAACAATTCAGCTATGAAGAGAAGTTGTAGTTGGCCGTCTGGCCAGAATTCCAGAGATCACAGTGCCTCCCCTCCCTTACAGCCTTGAGATAAGCTCAAGTTTCTGAGAGAAACAAAATTCCACAGGATTAACAAGGAGTTTCGTCGATAGGTAGGACGGAATGGAAGGTGCACAGGAGTACAATCTCTTAAAAAGATGTGCAGGCGATCTTAGTAAAGATGTGCATCAGCTGTTGGATCTTCATCAGCCACCATGACCATCAAGATGGTTTATGAGATAGGAAGCAGAAGATCAGAAGTCCTGGGGCTCTGAGAGACTGGGTTTTGGGGCTGCCTGTTTGAGTATGCGAGTTCACCCCCCCCCCCCCCAGGACACAACGCCTGCGCTGACCAGCCCTGCAGCCTGCTGTGCCTGCCCCAGCCTGGCCATCGCCATACCTGCGTCTGCCCCGAGGGGGTGGTCTCCGCCAACATGACCTCCGGGCAGCAGTGCCAGTGTCCCTCCGGTTACCACATGCAGAACCACACCTGCGTCAAGGCAGGTGAGGGGGAGAGGACGCTGGACAGTTGGACAGGACAGTGAGGCGGCGAGGGAAGACGTGCAGGTCTTCTCTTAGCCCTTTCGTGGACGATTTCAAGCTGCAGAGCTGCAGGCTGTTTTCCCAACACACTTCTCCTGGCTCCTCCGCAGAGCACTCCTGCCTGCCCAGCCAGTACCGCTGCTCCAACGGGAACTGCATCAGCAGTATCTGGCAGTGCGACAGCGACAACGACTGCGGGGACATGAGCGACGAGCAGGGGTGTCGTGAGTATTCCTGCTTCTCCCCCTGTCTGCCCGGCTCCCCGTCTGCTCCTGTTCTCCAGCTTCTCCTCTCTCCCCCTGTCTGCCTGGCTCCTGTCCTCCAGCTCCTCCTCTCTGCCCCTTGTCTGCCCAGCTCCTGTCCTCCAGCTCCCCCTGTCTGCCCAGCTCCTGTCCTCCAGCTCCTCCTGTCTGCCCAGCTCCTGTCCTCCAGCTCCTCCTGTCTGCCCAGCTCCTGTCCTCCAGCTCCTCCTGTCTGCCCAGCTCCTGTCCTCCAGCTCCTCCTCTCTCCCCCTGTCTGCCCAGCTCCTGTCCTCTGTCTCTCCCTGTCTCTCTCTCTCCCGGCTCATCTCTGGGCGCAGCGGTATCTGCTCGGCCCAGCCTTATGATCTGAGCTCTCTCTCTGCCCAGCCACCACATCCTGCGACCCCGACGTGCAGTTCCGCTGCGTCTCCTCGGGCTCCTGTATCCCCCTGGCGTTCAAGTGTGACCACGAGGACGACTGCGGGGACAACAGCGATGAAAACGACTGCGGTGAGTCGGCGGGGAGGCCCCGGGCGTCTCTTCGCCCTCTGTCGTTCGCCTCGCTCTCTCCCCTTGGGGTGTGAAGTCCGATGGGCGGGGTGGTCTTGGTGGGGTTCACGGAGGTGATGTTGTGGTGGGGCCCTGGGCACCTCTGAGGGCCAGATCTGCAAGGCTAGGACCGGTGCCAGGCTCACTGTGCCACAAGGACAGCCCCTGGTGAATCCCGGGCAGTCGCCTGATAGCCAGAGACGGGCTCCGCTGGCGGGACACCGATCGCACGTCCTGCGATGGCAGCCCAGGGCCTTGCGCGGCACCTGTCTCACTGGCCTCTCTGCGTCTTCTCCTCCAGAGAGCCACCAGTGCCGCGAGGACGAGTTCAAGTGCGCGCGAGGCGTCTGCATCCACGCGACCTGGCGCTGCGACGGCGACAACGACTGCCGGGACTGGTCCGACGAGGCCAACTGCACCAGTGAGACCCGGGGGGTGGGGGGGGGCAGCTTAAATTCTGAGACGAAAGGTCCACTCCTGGCGCTGGAGTGTCGAGCCGAGCCCATCGAGTAGGGTTGAAAGTGTTTACAGTTGAAACGCCGGGGTTGAACCGGCACTGTCTTGGGCCCTGTTGGTGTGGACTCTGTGTGGGCTGAGCGTGTCCCTCTGGTCCCTCCCCAGCCGGGCACCACACCTGTGAGGCAGACAGTTTCCAGTGCCGCACGGGCCACTGCATCCCACAGCGCTGGGTGTGCGACGGGGACGACGACTGTCAGGACGGCTCTGATGAGGACCCCAAGCACTGCGGTGAGCGGAGCACTGCCACACTGCCACACTGCACACTGCACACTGCACACTGCACACTGCCCACTGCCACACTGCACACTGCACACTGCCCACTGCCACACTGCACACTGCACACTGCACACTGCCACACTGTACTGCCACACTGCACACTGCACACTGCACACTGCCACACTGCCACACTGCCCACTGCCACACTGCACACTGCACACTGCACACTGCACACTGCACACTGCACACTGCCACACTGTACTGCCACACTGCACACTGCACACTGCCACACTGCACACTGCACACTGCACACTGCACACTGCCACACTGCACACTGCACACTGCACACTGTACTGCCACACTGCACACTGCACACTGCACACTGCCACACTGCCACACTGCACACTGCACACTGCACACTGCCACACTGTACTGCCACACTGCACACTGCACACTGCACACTGCCACACTGCCACACTGCACACTGCACACTGCCACACTGTACTGCCACACTGCCACACTGCACACTGCACACTGCCACACTGCCACACTGCCACACTGCCCACTGCCACACTGCACACTGCCACACTGCACACTGCACACTGCACACTGCACACTGCCACACTGCACACTGCACACTGCACACTGCCACACTGTACTGCCACACTGCACACTGCACACTGTACTGCCACACTGCCACACTGTACTGCCACACTGCACACTGCACACTGCCACACTGCCACACTGCACACTGCACACTGCACACTGCCACACTGTACTGCCACACTGCACACTGCACACTGTACTGACACACTGCACACTGCACACTGCACACTGCACACTGCCACACTGCCACACTGCACACTGCCACACTGCACACTGCACACTGCACACTGTACTGCCACACTGCACACTGCACACTGCCACACTGCACACTGCACACTGCACACTGCACACTGCCACACTGTACTGCCACACTGCACACTGCACACTGTACTGACACACTGCACACTGCACACTGCACACAACACACTGCACACTGCACACTGCCACACTGCCACACTGCACACTGCCACACTGCACACTGCCACACTGCACACTGCACACTGCCACACTGCCACACTGCCCACTGCCCACTGCCCACTGCCACACTGCACACTGCACACTGCCACACTGCACACTGCACACTGCACACTGCCACACTGCACACTGCCACACTGCCACACTGCACACTGCACACTGCACACTGCCACACTGCACACTGCCACACTGCACACTGCCACACTGCCACACTGCACACTGCACACTGCACACTGCCACACTGCCACACTGCACACTGCACACTGCCACACTGCCCACTGTACACTGCCCACTGCCCACTGCCACACTGCACACTGCACACTGCCACACTGCCACACTGCACACTGCACACTGCCACACTGCACACTGCACACTGTACTGACACACTGCACACTGCACACAACACACTGCACACTGCACAACACGCTGCACGCTGTACTGACACACAGCACACTGCCCACTGCCACACTGCCACACTGCACACTGCACACTGCACACTGCACACTGCACTCACACTGCACTGCAACACTGTGCTGATGCACATTCACTGCTCTGCAGCAGTACTACCACACAGCACTGCCAGGCTGCACACCTCGGGAGCATCACTGAGTACTCGACCCCAGGGCAAGCTCTCCAGCACTGTGACAGTAATGACACCAGGCTCACAGCACACGCTGAGACCCCGCTGACATTTCGTTAACCGAGAGGCATACGGCTCATGCTGTTTGTCTCCGTGTCTGTCCTGTGCAGCGGGCGATCACTGCAAGGGCTTCAAGTGCAGCAACGGCACCTGCCTGCCCGCCACCCGGCACTGCGATGGCAGGGAGGACTGCCCAGGGGGCGCCGACGAGCAGAACTGCGGTCAGTCTCCGGGAGGGGGCCCCTCTCCGCGTGCTCTCCTGCCCCTCTCTCTCACTCTCTCTCACTCTCGCTCACTCTCGCTCGCTCTCCCCCGCAGAGCCCTTGTGCACGCGATACATGGACTTCGTGTGCCGGAGCCGCCGGCAGTGCCTGTTCCAGTCGATGGTGTGCGACGGCGTGCGGCACTGCGAGGACGGCTCCGACGAGGACGCCAGTTACGCTGGCTGCTGTGAGTCCCCTCCCTCTCGGCCCCGCTCGCGAGAGATGGAGAGATGAGAGCTCCTCACACTTATGTAGCGCTTTTCTGGACACCCCACTCAAAGCTCTTGAAATGTCGTGGGGATCCCCTCCACCCCCAGTTCAGAGATGGGGATTATTAGGAGGCCATGACTGGGAAAGGCCAGGGGGAAATTTGGCCTGGACACCCCTAGGGACACCCCTACTCTTTTTGAGCAACACTCTGGGAGAGTCAGGGCCTCAGTTTTACGTCTTATCCGAAAGACGGCGCCTTTTTACAGTGTAATAATAATAATAATTGCTTACACTTATATAGCGCTTTTCTGGACACTCCACTCCAAGCGCTTTACAGGTAATGGGGATCCCCTCCACCACCACCAATGTGCAGCCCCACCTGGATGATGCGACGGCAGCCATAGTGCGCCAGAACGCTCACCACACATCAGCTCTCAGTGGGGAGGAGAGCAGAGTGATGAAGCCAGTTCAGAGATGGGGATTATTAGGAGGCCATGATTGGTAAGGGCCAGTGTAGTGTCCCCGTCACTATACTGGGGCATTAGGACCCACACAGACCACAGGGTGAGCGCCCCCTGCTGGCCCCACTAACACCTCTTCCAGCAGCAGCCTCAGCTTTCCCAGGAGTCTCCCATCCAGGTACTGGCCAGGCTCACACTGCTGAGCTCCAGGGGGGCTGCCAGCTGGGGGCTGCAGGGTGACGTGGCTGCAGGCCGTGATCTGGCTGGCTGGATCCCCGCTTGGGGTTTTCCGGCATCGTGGGGCTCCGCAAGGGGGTCTGGACTCGAGTGGCCCCCCCCGTTGCTCTGTGTCCGGTGTGGGAGCTCGGCGCTGACAGCCTGCCCCTCTGCCCCCCCCCTTCAGCCACGCAGCCGGAGTTCGAGAAGACCTGCGACCCCTCCAACTTCCGCTGTGCCAACGGGATGTGCGTGAGCCTGGAGTGGAAGTGCGACGGGATGGACGACTGCGGCGATTACTCCGACGAGGCCAACTGCGGTGAGCGCCGGATTCGGGGAGCACAAGCGCCGTTGTCCCACTGGCCCCACGCACCCTGAGATCGCAGCTCGGGCTCGAAAATAATCCGCGCGCCAGCGCCACGGGCAGCGGGCTCGTTCGGCGTTGTTATTATTAATCCGGAACGAGCCGTGTGCGTCGTTGGAAAACCGCGGCTGCTGAAAGTACTCTTTGAGATTTAAAGACAGTACAAGGCGGCTCTCAGTGCTGTCCTGAACTGGGGTCTGATAACAGGGAGTGAAGCCTGCGAGCCGCGCATTAGTAGAGCAGATAGAGCCCGTGGACAGAGCAGACAGAGCAGACAGAGCCCGCAGACAGAGCCCGTGGACAGAGCAGACGGAGCCCATGGACAGAGCAGACGGAGCCCATGGACAGAGCAGACAGAGCTTGTGGACAGAGCCGATCTTGCAGGACAGAGATTGTCAGACATCTTAGTCGGGGGGGCTGTAGTGTTGCTTTCAGACCTTGCCTGTTCTGCAGTTGAAGGGGCAGGCGTGAGCGTGACCCCGGCTCCTGTCCCCCGCCGTGTGTTCGCAGGCTCGCCCACGGAGGCGCCCGGCTGCTCCCTGTACTTCCAGTTCGAGTGCCGCAACCGCCGCTGCGTCCCCAGCTGGTGGAGGTGCGACGGCGAGGACGACTGCGGGGACTGGACTGACGAGGCCAACTGCTCAGGTGCGCCCCGCACGCGCCCCACACACCAAACCCCCCCCAGGCCCGTGGCTCAGCTCCTGACCAGGAAAGATTACAGAAGGAGGTGGGGGCAGCTGGGGCCTTCACTGCTCCAGAACTCCCCTCCATCCAGACTGTCTTCACCACACGCCGCCTCAGACCCGCCATGAATAGAACCCAGTGACATAGGGCCAGAGCCGCCCTGGGGACACACCTTTTCACTCTTCCTTCCAGCAGCCCTGTCACCCTGCAGCCCCCAGCTGGCAGCCCCACTGGAGCTCAGCAGTGTGAGCCTGGCCAGTAGCTGGATGGGAGACTCCTCGGAAAGCTGAGGCTGCTGCTGGAAGAGGTGTTAGTGGGGCCAGTAGGGGGCGCTCACCCTGCGGTCTGTGTGGGTCCTAATGCCCCAGTATAGTGACGGGGACACTACACTGTAAACAGGCGCCGTCCCTCGGATGAGACGTAAAACCGAGGTCCTGACTCTCTGCGGTCATTAAAAATCCCAGGGTGTTCCTCAAAAAGAGTAGGGGTGTTACCCCGGTGTCCTGGCCAAATTCCCCCCTGGCCTTTCCCAGTCATGGCCTCCTAATAACCCCCATCTCTGAACTGGCTTCATCACTCTGCTCTCCTCCCCACTGAGAGCTGGTGTGTGGGGAGAGGACTGGAGCATCATCCAGGTGGGGCTGCACACTGGTGGGGGTGGAGGGGATCCCCATGACCTGTAAAGAGCTTTGAGTGGAAAAGAGCTCTAGAAGTGTGAGGAATTATTTATTCTTCTACTTTCTATAAAAGCCACAACCTCTAGGATCAAAGACAGCTTCTACCCCACAGCCATAAGACTCCTGAAACCCACCTCTGAAATCCTCCCCCTGCTTACACCCCTCTGAGCTCAAAATACTGCCAGCACTTCAATTTTGCATGGAGCTGAAAATACGGCCACTGCTGAATTCTGCACACGGCTGCTCTCTAAATGCTGGTTGAATGATTGCTGCTGCCCTGTTCCTGTCTCCAAGAGCTGTGATGTCATTTTCTGTGTCAGTGTTAAGTCACCCATTATGTCATTTGTCATGGGAGGGAGAACATGCAGGTGAGCTTTTCGTTGTACTCGGGTGCCTACGCCACTGACCTTGATCTCCGGCTCCGTCCTGCAGTGCAGTGCAGCGAAAGAGCGACCTGAGCTTCCTCTCTCGATGGCCGGGTAGCTTGTTTCACACTCCCGCCCCCCTTCGTGTAGAGGTGTTCGCTGGCAGGGTCCTCCCGAGGAAGTCCTGCGTGGGTCTGTGTCCTGCCTGGACAGGCCAGGAGCGCGGAGGTGAAAGGTCAAGCGCTGACCTCGGGGCGCTGTCGTCTTGTTGCCCCCGCAGGATCAGACGTGTGGCCCCAGCGCACCACGCCCGCCGGCCCCGCCTCCTGCCCCCCCAACCGGTTCCGCTGCACCTCGGGGGCCTGCATCGTCGACAGCTGGGTGTGCGATCGCTACGCCGACTGCCCCGACGGCAGCGACGAGGAAGACTGCCCCGCTGGTGAGTGCCTCGGGGTGACGAAGGGGCACACGCTTCGGGGGCAGAGAGGGGCTCGTTACACCGTCAAGCCAGAGCACAGCCTCTTGCCGACAGCCCAGAGCAGGGTAACAGGGTAACCCTGGGGTGCCGGCCGCTGCTTATTGGACCCTCCCTCTGCGCCGGGGGCGGTCCGGGGGGCTCCTCGGCACTCCGGCTCCTGCGAGAGACGCGACGGTCCGTCGCCAGGGCTGGTGATCCCCGCCAGGCCGGCCGGAAGGGGTTGACGTCGGGGTTCCCGGGGGTGAAGGTGGGAGGACGCGTCTCTGGTCTCGGGGCAGGCTGGGGGACTGGACTCCCGCGGCTGCTGGCGCCGGTGTGCGAGCCGCCGCCCGGCTCGTATGCCGTCTCGATCTCCATCCCGTCCGTCTGGGGGGGAGGTGTGCTCTCTTCACCTCTCTTTCCCCCGGGGCTGTCTTTCAGGCGGGACGAGCACCACGCCCCTCCGCCCCGCGGGCCCCTCCCCGGCCCCGCCCGGCGCCTGCGACGGGTCCGAGTTCCGCTGCCGGCAGCCCCCGGCCTGCATCCCCTACTGGCAGCGCTGCGACGGGCGGAGGCACTGTCCGGACGGCTCCGACGAGCTGGGCTGCCGTGAGTACACGTTTCGGGGGGCAAGTGGCCCGTGTGAGTGGGTCACGGGCCGCGGGATTGCGGGTGCGCCGCGCAAGTTTTCCGTTCTTCCCGCAAATCCAGAACCCACGGGAATGGAAGAATTTCCCAGAATGCATTTATTGGCAAGCCATTCCCAAGGTAGAATTGGCGTCAGTGCATGATCCGAGCCGTGAGACTGTTTACAGTGTGTGTGTGTGTGGGGGGGGTCGTGTCGCACCTCTCATTCAGAGTTGTGGTTGAGCGATAGGAACAAGCCAGGGTACACCCTGGACAGGACACCAGTCCATCGCAGGGCCACACACAGACGCTCACACACTCACACCACAGGGCCAGTTTTCCCAGAAGCCAGTTAACCTCCCTGTGAAAAGTGACGTTGCTCCACAGGAAGGGACTAAAGCAGAAATCCCTGTTCCCTGAGCTGCTGCGAAGGACCGGACAGCCGCAGTTTCGGAGCCAGGCCAGGGAAAAGGCAGGGGCAACAGGCTTGGAGGGACTCTTTCATTGTGCAAATCCAAGTCAAACTTTAAAGTTTATTTCTCAAACTATGATAATCCGGCCCCAACATCCACTTGCATGGATTGATGATGGGTTGATGTCGGGTTTTAAAAATGAAATGGGACTTTGCGCCAGGTGGGGTTTGAACTCCCCACCTTGGCATGACTTTGCACTGCTGCTCCGGCCGATGGCGCCACCGGAGCCTAGGAAGTGTGGGAGGAAACCGGAGCGCCCGGGGGGAGAACATGCAAACTCCACCCGGAAGGCACCCCCCAGGATTCGAACCCGGGCCTCGGCGCTGTGAGGCAGCAATGCTCACCCCTGCGTCACCAATGCCGCCACCCTTTTATGTAGTTGAATGTCGAAAAGAATTCAGTGGATTGCTTAATTGGAAACAAACCAGAAGACAAGGCCCCCCAGAAGCTGGGTCGCCTGTAGGAGATGATCGGTTTCACAGTTTCTCAAGCAGTGTATAGACAGTCAGGATCATGTCGTCACAAAGCTGTTTTTACTCTGTCACTCTGAAAATGTGACTCTGAAAAGGGCTTGGAGGAATGGCACCAACAAGAGACCGCGCAGGGCAAGAGATTTCCCTCTCTTCATCGTAGGATAGGGCCCCTCTTCTGGTTTTGCTGCTCATTGGGTGGGGCTGGGCTGCCGTCCTGGAGTGTGCGCTTATTCGCGGGCACATAGAGCCCACGTGCGCCCTGAGCGGCGGTAAGTGACCGTCGCCCCCCTGTCTGCTCCTCTCCCAGCCACCCGCGGGGCCCTGACTTGCGTCAACGGGACGCTGTGCGCGGACGGCGAGGCCTGCGTGTCCCCCAGCGAGCGCTGCGACGGCTTCATCGACTGCTCCGACCAGAGCGACGAGGCCAACTGCTCCGGTAAGGACTCCCGGACCCCGAAACCCAGAGAGAGAGAGCTGCGGCAGAATGTGGGCTGTTGTCCGAGCAGCAGCTCAGGGGAGTGAAATGTATGCTGTTGGCGTTACTTTAACATTTCCCAAGCCAGGAGCAACGCAGGCTGGGCAGAATGAGGAGAGAAACACTCAACCTGTTTTGTTCAGTATCCGGTGGGGGTCTTGTCTCTCTCTGTCTCTCGAGCTAATCGGCTCTGTCCTCTCCAGCCGACTCCCTGGCCTATAAAGTTCAGAATCTGCGCTGGACTGCGGACTTCTCCGGCACCGTGACCTTGACCTGGTCCCGACCCAAGAACCTGCCGCTGAACTCCTGCACGTTCGTGGTCTATTACAGGTAAGAGCTCCGCTCCCCCCTGGGTTCCCCTCTAGAAGTCCCCCTGCGCCTCGTGTGGTATCGCGTGTCCGCCCCCCCACTCTCCCTCCGTCTCTCCAGGCAGGTGGGCTCGCAGTGGAGTACGGTGGAGACTCACACCAGCAAGTCCAGCTACAGCCTGACGCTGCTCAAGCCGGACACCACCTACCAGGTCAAAGTGCAGGTGCAGTGTCTCAGCAAGCTGCACAAGAGCAACGAGGTCGTCACCCTGCGCACGCCGGAAGGATGTGAGTCCCCCCCTCCCCCCCCCCCGTCCGGTCCAGCACGGCACCCCGAACCCCCACAGGGTCTCGAAGGGATGGCGGGTGACGAGGCGGAAATCGAAGGGAGGGAATTCAGACGTAACAGGGGCTGATCCTTCGGGCGGAGCTCACTCTATCGGAATGCAAATAAATGCAGAAAGAAGACAGATGCAAACAAACGTTAAAATAACAGGTCGGAGAAAGACAGACGTTATGTGGAAAATTGAGATAAGGGCAGTGCCAGCTGTGGTAATATTAGTAGGCATGGCTGTAGTGTCGTTCTGCTACACTTGGTCTTTATTTGCATTATTGGGCGGAGAGGTGGCTCTGTGGCTCAGGATCTGCGCCTGTGGCTGGAAGGTTGCCGGTTCAAATCCCGTGGCCGGCAGAGGAATTCTACTCCGTTGGGCCCCTGAGCAAGGCCCTGAACCCCAACTGCTCCAGGTGCACTGTACTACTCTTACCCCAAGCTTCTCTCCCTGTCTCTGTGTGTCACGGAGAGCAAGCTGGGGTACGCGAAAAGACAAATTCCTAATGCAAGAAATAAAGTGATCTCTCTCTTATCTCTGCATGTGCAGTTGACACAGCACATCCCCAGCACTGTGTTGGTCAGTAATTGTCCTGACTGCACTGCAGGATGAGCCCCAGTTAAGCCTCGTGCCTGTTTCTCCTGTGTTCTGTCCCTGGTTCGCTGCACTGCGAGCGAGAGGGGTGTTTTGTGCCGTGCTGCAGTGGTGCAGAGCTCAGCTGGCTTGCGCCCAGAGCGGTTAGGGGCTCTGCGTGCTCATGGTGTCTGGGTGTCGCTGCAGTGCCGGATGCCCCCCAGAATCTGGAGCTGTCCAGCAGCGAGGAGGAGGATGGCACCGTGATCTGCAAGTGGCTGCCCCCTGCCAATTCTCACGGCCTCATTCGAGAGTACATCGTGAGTGTGCCGCTCTGTCCACGCAGCCCCTAAACTGCTCTCTGTACCTATATACCTCTCCCTTTCAGCCTCCTGCCTGTCTCTGGGGCCCCTCGGCCCCTCTGCCCGTCTGTCTCTGGGGCCTGTCTGCCCCCCGGCCCGTCTGTCTCTCGGTGTGTTCAGGCCCTCATAGGCTGCTGTCTGTACTCAGGTGGAGTACAGTGAGAGTGCCAGTGGGCAGTGGACCTCCCAGCGCAGCTCCAGCCTCGGCAATGACCACACGGAGATCAAGAGCCTGCAGCCCGACCTGCTCTACAACGTCAGGGTCAGTGTCATCGCGCGCAGCTCGTCAGTGACGTAGAAGCCAGCTTTGCTCTGAACCGCCTTCACCGTATCGGTCGTGCCGCTTTCGTTGCAGGTGGCCGCGGTGACGAGCCGGGGAGTGGGGAACTGGAGCGATGTCAAGTCGGTCACCCCCCAGAAGGGCAAAGGTGAGAGGCACCCAGACTCGCGTGACTGGCTTTTCCCAGTGCGCAGCGCCAGCTCTTCTGCCGCGCGTGTTCAAGATGGACGTTCCTTCACCCCCGCACTCGGTGGGAGTGTGTCTTTGCGTCCGCTGTGCGCCGCGCCCTCGTCTCGGGGGTCTGTCCTGTGCGTTCAGGCGGCGCTCGCGGGGTGAGGTAGGAACGGGTCTGCTGGCGCGTGTCCGGGGCTGGGCCTGACTCTCGTCTCTCTCCCAGCTCTCCCTGCCCCCACCGTGCGGCTGGACGGCACCACCGAGAGCTCCTTCACCGTGACTCTCGGCCTCGGCGCCCAGTACCAGGTCAGTGCCTTTGTCTGCCCCCTCTGAGGCCCTGATTTTACCACAGAGCGGAGGAGCAGTACGTCGGAGCTGGTGAGGCGTGGGCGGTTGTACCCTTGAACAAGGTACCGCCCTCAGGCGACACACCCCAGCTGTCGAAATGGCCACAAGTACACCCATCCCTCGTTTTTCACCTCGAAAAATGCAAAAACGCGAACGGTTGACCACCCTCTCCGAAACAACCCCAGTCCCCAAAAAAACACAATTTTTCGACTCGAGGGGAATTAAGAGAACATTCGAGAGCACGTTGCTGGATTTTCGCAGTTTCTGACACGTGGAAAGGGAGGGGGGAGACGCAGGAAAGGCATAAAAGTCTTGGCGCCAAATGAATCTCATTTTTCTGCCCGATAAACAATATATGCCATTGTCGTTCTTTTAACCTGTCTGAAAGTGCGACCCTCTCGGCCAAAGTCATCACTTTCTTGCGTCTTTTAGGTCCAGTGTTACTAGCGCGAGAGCTAGAAAGCATGTTTAGGTCCCATTTGTAATCAAAAGAACAGATATGGGGCACAATAAAACGTCAGTCGAACAACGAAACGCAGAGAAAAGACACAACAGATCCGCTGCGCACGCAGGAACGCCGTCGCCTGCCCTGGACTTCCCCCAGTTTTTGGGGGGTGGGGGGCGACCAGCGGAAAAGCCAGGGCTGACTGTATAAGTGGCTCCCGGCTGCTCTTTTTAGCCAGTAAAAACGAAAAAGCTCTTCAGTCAGCTCTTTCGTCCCGTGACGTGTGGGGGCCCCCCCAGCCTGACAGCTGTGCGTGTCCCCCCAGGTGAAGCGGTTCGTGGTGGACGTGTCCTGGGTGTTCGACGCCCACGTCAAAGAGAACAGAACCGTCTTCGTCGAGGGCACGAGCCCCACTCACACAGGTACGACTTGTCTACGTCGCTGGGGTGGCCCGGCGCCCATGTTTGAGCTCTGAAAACGTCTTTTAACACCTATGATCTCTGATTTGAAGAAGTCCGTTTAGGTGGAAATCAGGTTGACGAAACCTAGCCTTCTACGAAACAAGGCCCCATTGTAGATAATGGTTGCCAACCGTGTTTTTCCCCAATTCTGGGAAATGACTTGTAAATGCCTGCCAGGATGGCATCTGCAAAAGTGGAAATGTTGGCCGTGTCCTTTTTTGAGTCCCCGTTCCTGTGAAGTCGTAGAAGTCATGAGATTGTATACTGATCTTGACCCCGACCCGCCTCGCCTCTCCCCCTGTGCTCCAGTGGGCAACCTGACGGCTGGCACAATGTACGAGGTGGCGGCGTGGGCGCAGACCAGCGTGGGGGACACCCCTACCTCCTTCTCCCACCTGCAGACCCACGGAACCAGGCCCGACCCACCTCAGCTGAAGGCCCGGCCCCTCAACCAGAGCAGCGTGGACTGTAGCTGGTCCGGCCCGGAAGCACAGGTGAGGTCTGTGTGAGAACGGACGGCCCCAGAGCCTCGTGGCCTGCAGGCTGTCCCAGAAAGAGCTCTCCCTCCCCCTTCCTCTGTCCCTGCTGATTTAAACCTCACTGCCGGTTCAGGGGTACGAGCCTAGACGTGCAGGCAGGGTCACTGTTGCCCGAGAGCGCTCCTGTGTGGGGCTAGCGGGGCTAGCAAGGGGGCGTCCTCCCGTTCGTAGCCGGCGTGGAAAAGCGCGAACGTTCCCTACGC
This sequence comes from Lepisosteus platostomus, assembly GCF_059453375.1. Lineage (NCBI taxonomy): Eukaryota > Metazoa > Chordata > Actinopteri > Semionotiformes > Lepisosteidae > Lepisosteus > Lepisosteus platostomus. Next base: position 6,005,388 of record NC_142635.1, on the reverse strand, counting down.
TAACATGGCGGAGCGCGGTCTGGAGGAGGAGGAGCCGGCCGGAAGCTCGCCCTGTGACTACGGGGCCCCGCTGTAGGCTGTACTGTTCCTGCATTGAGAAACAGACCTTGATTAATCGACTGATTGATCGATCTGCTGTGCTCTTCTCCCCAGCTCTACGGCCTGTACTATGCCACCTCCTTCCTGGAGCTGTACCGCGGCCCACACCGCCTCACCACCTCCGGCACCAACCTGACCGTGACCGTGGACGGCGACGAGCAGTACCTCTTCCTGGTCAGCCGCCCTCGTGACCCGTCTCGGTCTCGTTCGCTCCGCGCGCGTGCACGCACAGTAACACGAGAGCTGCCGGTCCAGCTTCTGTCCTCTGCCGCCCTGTTCCTGTCCTCCCTAGACCCGTACTCCCTCTCGGGGAGCTGGGGCTAGAGTTTTTCCCGCGGCTAGCGGGAAGCGCTAGCTGTTTCCCCCGGGAGGCGTGTCTCTCCGGTCCTGTAGAGCTCACGGTGTGCCTGTGTCCGGGACAGGTGCGCGTGGTCTCCCCGTACCTCGGCCCCCCCTCGGACTACGCTGTGGTGAAGATGATCCCCAGCAACCGGCTGCCGCCGCGCAACCTGCACAGGGTGCGGGTGGACAAGACCCAGGCCACGCTCAAGTGGCAGCCCCCCTGCGACTACCCCAGCGAGGCCCTGGTAAGAGCACCGAGGGCCCGGGCTCGGCCCCCTCCTCCTGCTGCCCGCGGATTGTCATAGGGGGCAGCGCTTGCAGAAATGTCTCCTAGCATTATAGGAACGGCCTGCTTGTTCTGATGGCAGTGCTGCTGTGCCGTTCTGTACTTCAGCCCGTCTGTCCCCTCCCCCCTCTCTCTGCAGACCTACGCCATTCACCTGCGGGACACAGTGAGGAAGGCGGAGAGGAGCTTCAAGGTGAAGACGGCAAACAACACCGTGGAGTACACCCTGCGCTCGCTCGAACCCGGGGGCCGCTACAGCGTCACCGTGCGCCTGGCCAACATGAGCAAGGAGGCCAGCTACACCTTCAGCACAGGTGACACCCCCGCTCCCCACAACCCAAGAACCCCCTGCTCTGTCAGCACCCCATCTGCGCCTGTCACCCTGGCAGGCTGGAGCTGAACTGATTCCCCTTGTGTGACTTAACAGCTCACAGCTAAAGAGGGATTCAGAGTTCGTCTGTCACCCAGGCAGCACTGAACTGAACTGATTCCCCTTGCGTGACTTAACAGTTCACAGCTAAAGAGGGATTCAGAGCTTCAGCAGTTCGTCTGTTACAACAGCAGGCCTGAACCGAACCGATTCCCCTTGCGTGACTTAACAGCTCACAGCTAAAGAGGGATTCAGAGTTCGTCTGTCACCCCGGCAGCACTGAACCGAACTGATTCCCCTTGCGTGACTTAACAGCTCAAAGCTAAAGAGGGATTCAGAGCTTCAGCAGTTCGTCTGTTACAACAGCAGGCCTGAACCGAACCGATTCCCCTTGCGTGACTTAACAGCTCACAGGATTCAGAGCTTCTGCGGTTGACCCTTCGTAGCTGTAGCCCAAACAGCAAATATTATCTGACTGTCCACAGTTCCTCTGCCGGCGCCGGACGCCCTGAAGATCCTGTCGGAGAACGACCACATCTTCCTGTTCTGGAAAAGCCTGGCGCTGAAGGACAAGATCTTTGACGAGAACAGGGTGAGTGTAGCCCCGTATTGGGGCCGTGATTGCTGTGGTAATTAGCTCGGGAGGCTGTAAATGTGCAAAGACCACAGGAGGACATGGGGTAAAAACAGGGCAAAACCTAGAGGGACAGCCTGGGACAAGAATAAAAGCACCGTGCTGGTTCGCCGGGGGCCGGCGCTCTAACACTTGGGGAAGCCCCATCATCCATCTCTCTGGCTCTCTCTGCCGCCGGCGCAGGGGTACGAGGTTCACGTCTACGACAGCGTGACCAACTCCAGCACCTGCCTGGGCAACACCACCGAGAACTTCCTCCGCATCAGCAGCCTCCTCGCGGGGCACAACTACACCTTCTCCGTGCAGGCCCGCTGCCTGCTGAACGGCCAGCTGTGCGGGGAGCCCGCCCTGCTGCTGTACGACGAGCTGGCCGCAGGTGAGGGGGCGCGGGGGGGGTCCTGTGATTCACGCCGCGGCCCTCGATCAGGCACGGGGCGGCACTCGGATTGCTCTTGGGCAGCTGGAGTCTGGGATCAGCTTTGACCGCTCGCCCGCTGCTCGGGTCGCACAGCAGCCGCAGTTAGCGCTGCCACGGGGTGCTGTCGCTTTAATAGCGGGGTTCCTGCGCGGACAGAGGTCCCTCATCAGTGCCTCTCTCTCTGGAGAGAAGTGGAGGAGCAGCTGAGGGAGTCTCGGCCTCGTAAGGGCCAGATTGCGGAGCTGATCTCGTACGCGAAGGTAGAGGAACAGCAGATCAGACGAAATTTTCTTTCCCCCTCCGAGTCAGGACCTCAGTTTTACATCTCATCCAAAGGATGGCTCTTGTTTACAGTATAGTGTCCACGTCACTAAACTGGGGCATTAGGACCCACACAGACCGCAGGGTGAGCGCCCCCTGCTGGCCCCACTAACACCTCTTCCAGCAGCAGCCTTAGTTTTTCCCAGGAGTCTCCCATCCAGGTACTGGCCAGGCTCACACTGCTTAGCTCCAGTGGGGCTGCCAGTTAGCAGCGCCCCGGAGGCGGGTTCTGATCCCAGGTGTCGTTCCGCAGGTGAGGGGAGCCCCGCGGCCTCGCAGGCCGGGCGGACGGGGGACGTGGCGGCCGTGGTGGTGCCCGTGCTCTTCCTGCTGCTCCTGGCGCTGGGCGGCGGCTTCGTCGTCCTGTACGTGAGGCACCGCCGCCTGCAGCACAGCTTCACGGCCTTCGCCAACAGCCACTACAACTCCCGGCTGGGCTCCGCCATCTTCTCCTCCGGGGACGAGCTGGGTAAGCGGCCGGGACTCTCGCCAGCGCCGTTTCCTGCCTGCCGCCCGGAGGGTTTGGGATAATAATAATAATAACTCCTCACACTTCTAGAGCTCTTTTCTGGACACTCCACTCAGAGCTCTTTACAGGTCATGGGGATCCCCTCCACCCCCACCAGTGTGCAGCCCCACCTGGATGATGCTCCAGTCCTCTCCCCACACACCAGCTCTCAGTGGGGAGGAGAGCAGAGTGATGAAGCCAGTTCAGAGAGGGGGATTATTAGGAGGCCATGACTGGGAAAGGCCAGGGGGGAATTTGGCCAGGACGCCGGGGTAACACCCCTACTCTTTTCGAGAAACACCCTGGGGTTTTTAATGCCCACAGAGAGTCAGGACCTCGGTTTTGCGTCTCATCTGAAGCAGAGCTCGGAGGCGAGAGCCTGTGTGCCATTCACACCCCCCTCCGTGTCTCTCTTTCTCTCTCCAGGCGACGATGACGAGGACGCCCCCATGATCAGCGGCTTCTCCGACGACGTTCCCATGGTGATAGCGTAGAGGAGCCCGCCCCCCGCGGACTCTCCCCGTCTCTCTCTCTCTCTCTCCCTCTCTCTGCTCGTCCCTCTCCCTCACTCTTGTGTCCGCGACTGTGTGCCTGCCGGAGGCGGCTGGTGGGGGGCAGCCAACTTTCCCCCCCCCCGACCCCTGGCAAGCAGAGGGGCCGCGTCTCCGGGCACAGCTCCCTTCCGACTGCGGAGCTCGCGAGGTTCACGAAAGAAATATTTTTGAAATATTCAATGCACTTTTTAGGATGCGCAATAACTTATTTTTATATGTAGGTAGGTAGGTGGGGATGGAAAAAAAAACGGACTTTAGAGGATGAGAAAAACTGTGAAGGAGGTGCGCGTTGCCGGGGCTTTTCCGCCAGCTGGTGGGGGGGGGCAGGGTGTCGTGCTTCAGCCGAGCTCGGGATCCGTCGGCAGCAGAACGCCTCGAACCCTAACCCGACCTCTGGACCGCTCGCCCGAACCAAAACGAAACAGGTGTGTAGACCCCTCTCCCTGCCTGCTGCTGCCGGCGATGAGCTGGGCTGAAGATCTGAGGCGCGCGCGACACGGAAACCTGTCCCCCCGCTTCACTTCCTGTCCCTTAGGCCTGGAGGAGCCTGCGCGCCGGCTGCTTTTGGACCAGGATGGCCAGGGACTGGTCTAACCCACAGGGGAGTCACACACTGGACCTGCCTGTTCCAGAACTGGTCTTTTGAGAATGCCAAACTCCTTACCTCCATGAAGCAAATACACCCTTATATATATATACACACACATGAAAGAAATGCCTGGCCTTCACACACCTAAAAGAGCTGTTGTAGTTCCTGGATGTGCCAAAACCTTTCAGTGCTCTGGGGCAGGAGGACCAGGACTCGACTTCCTTTAAGGTTCTCGGTGAAAACCGTGGGAGCAGAGACAGCATGGTAAAGCAGCGAACAAGCTGAAATAACCAGGGGGACAAGACCGGATGTGAGCCTGTTCCTGGTCAGCTTCCCTGCCGAGAATCCCCAGACAGGCGGGCGTTCTCCGATGGCCACCACTCACGGCAGCCGGCCTGCAGCCTCCTGGGAAAGGGTAGGGCTGTTTCCGTGCCTGGGCTGAACCCGTACGGTCGCATCCGACAGGTGTGCCAATAGCTTAAAAAAACCCACCACCGAGTTCAAACTTGTGGTCTGAGGCCCCGCTCCCCCTCCCCATCCCCCTCCGTGCCGATTTTAATGTCGCTGTGTCTGTCGACGTGCGAGAGCCATTTTTAACTGGAAGTGGGTTTTTTTTTTTTCCTTTTCCGTTGGCCTTCTTTTAAAGAGGTGTCCTCGATGAATGTATTTTTAATCTGTGTGAGTTCGCGGCTTGGAAGCGCTAGCGGGACGGTCACGTCACGGGGCGGAGCCGGCCGGCCGGCCAGTTCGCGCCCGCGGCGAGTGTCGCTCCCGGCCTGCCCCGCCTTCCCGCGCCCAGAGGGTCCTGACTCATCACGGTACTACGGTACTACTTCCCCTGTGCCTGTCTGCGCTGGGTACGCCCCTAGTCCCTTCGCCCCTTTGACTTGGAGCAGCTCTCCCTGTGAGAGAAGTGTCTTCATCCCAGCTCTCGCCTCCCTCGCTGAAAGACGTCAGCGGGCGGGACGGAGGCCGTTTCTCTATCGCTGAGGGGCCTGTCGCCGCTCAGCCCGGCCAATAGGAGCTCACCGCTGACACCCAGAGGACTGTGCTCCGCCCCCAGCGATCTCCTCCTGCCTGGTCACCCGAGTGGTCAGGATCAGGGGGGGATACAGCGGCGGACCACCATCCCGCTCTGAATGCGGGCGGCGCAGTTGCCCAGATGCCCCGGCCAGAGGGGGGCGCCCTCAGCCCGCTGCCCCAGGGCGTGACGTGACCGAAGCCTATCACTCGGTGTCCGGATCACTGCAGGGCTGCTGACACTTACTGTTAGTGTTGACGTTTCTCACGGTACTCGTTTTGTTACTGGTTTAAAATTTTAGTTTATTTTTTTTTACATTTTGTTGGCCTTAAGATAATACTGATTTCCACTGTGTGCTTTCGGATATTCAGTGCCACTCTTGCCTTAGTAGGACGCCGTGCTTTCGTGTTTATTGGGCAAGCACAGCTGCATAAATAATAACGATGCCGCCCTGAGCCGCTGACGCAAGGTGCCCGCGTTCGGAGAGGGGAGTCCTGCCCGCCCGCTATCGGTCTCCGGCACTAAATTCCCAGGCTGTGCCCTGGGCACAGTGGGCGACTCAAGGTAAAACCATTTTTCCTGAAGTTCCAACGGGCGTGTTGTGAACGGACCGCAGGGTTCAACTGTTGTTCCAACAACCTGCCTTTGCTCTCGGGGTGAAGTCGGTAGAATGGAGATTAGTTCTAGGACAAGACTTGCCTCAGCTCCAGACGGGATCGGGGGTTCTGAAAGGCTCCCCTCTCCTCGTGTGGGTCGAACCCGGGGTCAGCCCGCCCGGGGCGGGCCGCCTGCTCGATCGCTGGGGCCGGATGTCGGACTGGGTTTTCAGATTTTTGTTTTATTTTTATTCGTGTTGCTGTAAATAGCAGAAGGCGCAGCACCACCTCTCAGGGTCAAAGGTCGTGCTGGCCGCGTGGTCACTTAAGAATGTGTGTTCACTCTTGTGTTTCAATAAAGGTCAAAACTTGGGTTTATAAACCCGACGGCCCTGCCTCTTTTTCTTCGGTCGCTGGGGATGCGTGCCCTAACGTTGTCTTGAAACTCGCAGGAAGCTGGAGTAAGTGCTGAAGGGTTTATATACTTTTATTATTTACAAGCATTCATGGGCAGAACTGTCCTGCTCTAATGTTTGTGAGGGAAGAGGGAGAAGCTGCTGACTCGTTGCTCAAACTTAAGTTAATTCGATTATTCCTGATTATTTTGCCACTTATATTCACTAATTTACCCAGCCTGTTACAATTACCGGTACTTGTGTTACCAAGCCAGCAAGTGAAGCAGTATGTCAAGACACTTTCAATGAATGATTTGTAGAAAAGTGTAAGAATAGTTTTATCTACCTTAAAGTAGCTGAGTTTTCTAAGAAAGAAGAGTCTCCGTTGGCGTTTTTTATAGTGTCACAAACATTTGTCCCATTTTAGGTTTTTGTCCCAAGTACCTTTAGTCATCGACAATTTCAACAGGCTGACCATCACTTATACTGTAGTGAGTTGAGGGGGTGTGGTATTTTTCCTAAGATCAATAACCAGTTCCTTGGTTTTTGAAACATTTTTAACTTTTCGTTGCACCAGTTAGTAAAATCATTTAGAATGGGCCCATGATGGTACTGTATTCTGTGTCCTTTAATAAACTGACCAGGGCTGTGTCATCAGCAAACTTCGTCTATCTGTGTGTTTGCATCTGCAATCATGAGTGTACAAAATGAGGGGACAAGACACAGCCCTGTGGTGATCCAATTGATGTGTAGCGAATGTCAGGTAAGCACTTACCCAATTTGACCTGTTGAGACCTGTTAGTTAGAAAGTCTAACTAGGAAGTTAGGAATGTACTACAGTTCATAATATAAATTGATTAAAAGACAAAAAAGCACAATTTAAAGTACTAGTGCATTGACTTAATTCAAGTAACTGATCAATTAAAATGAGTGATAACTTACAGTAACTGTCTAAAATGAACAGTAAGCCCTCCTCTGCATCCCGCCTGCCTGATCTCTCGCGGCCTTAGTGATTGGCACACCCCACTGGAATGAAACGCACAATAAAACTGTCAGGGAGCTTGTAGAATCACCTCCAGCCTGTCATTCTGCACACCTCGGACACAGAACCCGGAGCGTTCGTGCCAATATAAGGACTGTGCTGAGCTGCAGGTGCTGGGTAGTGGGGCAGGTGGAAGAGAGAGGCTCACTCACTGGATAGATTCGTCTCGGGATCCTAGTCTGTCGCACCACTCGTTTGAACATTGCACCTGGCAATCTCTGGCTCCTCTCTGCTCTGCTTTCATCCAAGACCACGCTGGCCAGACCGAATCACAACTAAGCTAATCTGTAGATGTTGCAGTCACAGCTGTCAAGCCCCGACTAGCCTGATGAGGTCGAAAAGAGATGAGGCTGCTCAACACACTGCGGTAAGGGCAGTATCGCTCGCTCCTGCTCTCAAGCAACACCTGCCTGTTCCAGCGCAGCTTGCGAAAAGGTCAAAACCGTGTCGCTGTAGGACCAGCCGAGGAATCCACTGGCTCCAAGTGCGCAGATGGAGCAGAAGAGCTGCGCAGCCTGAGGTAGGTGGCTGAGCAGACGCAGTCAAGGGGCTGAGCACAAAACCCTCGTGGGGCAGGAGGTCCAGTGACAGGGCGCTGCGCTGCAGGCAGATTTGAAGTTTTAGTAACCCGGAGCTCATGAGGTCATTTAAACAGTTCCTGGGGCATAACAATCCCCGTGCAAGGACTGTTCAGCTGTGCTTGAATAGACAAGTGTTGTGCAGAGCCTATATACCTCTGTCGCTCTGGTTTTGATCAATGTGTTTCTTATGCCAGAAATGTATCTCGCTCTGGCGATAAAAAGATATAGTTCTCTTTGTGAAAGTCGACTTTTACAAATCTGACTTCTCTTCAGCACCCTGGACAGCTCCTCCCCCCTGCTCCCTCACCATGTGCTGTAAGTGTTCGCGGTGTTTTTCCCCGTCATTCTGATGACGACTCAATCCCAGGCTACAGGCGGTTTTAAAGAGCCAGTTACTTTACTTTCTCCGCCCAAACAAACGAGGTGTCTTGTGGAATAAGAATTGGTGTACGAGACGCCAAAGACCTACACATTTGACCCCTGACCCGTAACTGATCAGGGGTTTAAAATTGGAGCTGGAAAGTGATGGATCTCTGATCTGGACAAATAAATAGGCACACACAAGTGACAGGCAGGGACAGATTTCTCCAGGACTGTGTGAAATGAGTTCAGACAAACTGTTCTGGACTGTGGCGGAGAAGCCCAGGTGATCGAATACTGGCTGAAAGATTTGCAGCTAACCAGTTCGTTTCCAGCCAGTGTGTCAGAACCAGCAGGTGATGGAGGAAGAAATAAAACTGATCTCAAGACAAAGAGATCAGGAACTGACAAACTGCAATCACAGTTAAACATTTGTGAGGAAAATAGGATTTCAGTCAGCACACTGCACTGAACCTGTTTGTCTGATGTGTTCAGGAAGATCAGAGAGAGAGACAAATGTTCAGGCACCTTCAGCACAACATCCCACTGAGGCTCATTCGGAGCTTGTGAGAGTGTCACTCTGAGACTCTTGGCCTGGAGCTGGTGTCTGCTGTGTCACTGAGGCTCAGGGTCAGGAGCTGGACTGGATACAGATTACATCACCGTCAGTGGAGCACAGCTGGAAACTGAAAAGGGCTTCATTAGAACAGCCCTTCATAGACACGTGTAGTGATGTCTCCGCCTGGCGGCCACACTGTGAAATGCCCCCTTCTGACATCGCTTTTCACGTTGTTACTGCGACTTTAAATATCAGTTCAGTTTATTTGTCTGTATGTTTCAATACAAAGACACGAAGAAAACTCCAAACCTAAACACAGAACAACAGCAGCAATAACAACAAAAAAAGGGCTTTAAATAGTTAAATAGTCCAGGAGCTGCGTGAACGTGCGTAGGCTTTAAGGGAGCAGGTGAAGGTTTATTCCACGCTGAAAAGAAGAGACGACGTTTCGGCTGCGTCTCTTTTCTTTTTCTTGCAGCGTGGAATACACCTGTACTTGTTCCTTTACAACTTTAAATACGGAAATTCTTAGGCCTTAAATTACAGCAGGAGGTGTCGATTGGGATAAATGTTCAGGTGGGTAGCTGCGTCAGCATGCGTAGGCTGCAAAGGAACAAGTAATAGGTTTATTCCATGCTGAAAAAAAGAAGAAATAGAACACAACGTTTCGGCCGTGGAGTATGGAAGCCCGTTTCCGCCAGGGAGTAAAAAAAAAATGCGCTATGGTATCTCAGAATTCCGACTTAGTCAGAATTCCGACTTAGTATTTCAGAATTGCGACTTAGCAACTCAGAATCCCGACTCAGTATCTCAGAATTCCGACTTTATATCTCACATTTGCGACTTCTAAATAGCCATATTTCATTGTCTGTCCTTTTGTTATTGTAACGAATTCGGGTTCTAGGGCTTGTGCCCTCGCCGCTCCACCCTAGTTCGTGCCTCACTGCATTGGCTCGAACCCAGGTCTTGCCAGCTGAGCTAAAGAACACTTTCTTTAACCCCGGCGGCCAGCATCCCTGTTATGCGCAGGGGAGGGCGGTGCCGTCACCACACTGCAACCAGATCGTACAATCTGTATGTCGGCCGTTCCGTTACACTATTTTCATGAATCGTACAGGATCATAGGATCTATAAGCCTGAAGACTTGTCTTGTACAGTGCCCTGATCAAAATCAAATTAATTGCACTAATTTTTATAGAATCCCAATTCCGCCAGTGAGGCTTCCATAGTACCCGGATGGAATAGTGCACGGTGGGCTTTTTAAAAATAGTTTTTATTTACGGAGACAGAATATGAAATAAGATACAGAAATAGGCACTTCACATCCAGAGGAATTCACAATTATAAAAGCTGAAACATACTTTTTACGTATTTCCATTGTATGTCCTTTTTTACTTAAAAAAGGTCTTCTTTAGCTCAGCTGAGAAGACTCAGGTTCGAGCCCATGCAGCGAGGCACGAACTAGGGTGGGAGCGGCGAGGGCACAAGCCCTAGAACCCGAATCCGTTACAATAACAAAAGGACAGAATGAAATATGGCTATTTCGAAGTCGCAAATGTGAGATATAAAGTCGAAATTCTGAGTTACTAAGTCTCAATTCTGAGATGCTAAGTCGGAATTCTGACTTGCCAAGTCGCAATTCTGAGATACCATAGCGCGTTTTTTTTTTACTCACTGGCGGAAACGGGCTTCCATAGATTAGAGTGGTCGTGGCCGTCAGAGGTGAAATGAGAAACAATGGGCTTGGAGAGATCTTTAATCTTCACAGCCCTGACGTGTTCTCCGAAGCGGTCTCCGAGTCTCCTTCCTGATCAGGTCACTGATCGCTCTGGTCTAGAGTTGTGTGTCCAGGAAGCTCCTGTATCCACTGCCCCTCCCACAAGCTCCTCCATCAGTTCCTCTCTGTCAGGCTGCCCTGAGAGAGGACTGGCCACAGTGTGGCGCCTCTGCAGGCTTCCAGAACACGACCTGCGGACACCGATTGTCTGATGAGCTGTTTAGCCTGGGGGGATCGTCACATGGGATTGAGCTGTATAAAAGGGTGTGTCAGAGCCTCAAGAAGGAGTAGTAGTAGGATTCTGTTTGGCGACTGTTTAGCTCATTAGATTATTCTCTTTGGTTAAAGCCTTTTGGTTTCATGTTTCTTTTGTTAAAGCTTGTAAACTTATCTCTTCCTGTGCTTTTGTTCTCAAGTTTCAGCATTTCCGTGGGCTCAGGCAGCAGCCCCGGGGGGACCTTGTGTTGAGGATGAGAGGGGATGAGGTCTAGAGGGAGAAGAGCCTCCTACAAACCACCACCTCTACCACTGTGCGCCCTTCTCCAGGAGGCTGGGAATGAGCCCGCGGGGATCAGAATGGGAAGGAAGGCTCTGGCAGGACAGGAGGGGAGGTAAGAGCACCTGCGTCGGGGTGGTCAGGGTGACAGCAGTGCAGGAGGGGCTGAGAGCCGGAGAAGATCCCAGTCAGACACAAGAGGAGTTTAATACCAGTAGATGAATAAAATGACTTTCTCAGTAATACAGAATATACAGATCTCCAAACTATACTCAGACACTTCACATTGAGACGGCGGACAAGTTCACTTTCAGACAGAAGAGCTTAACACAAGTGCATAAACAGGCATTCACAATAATCAAGGACAATAGTTCTCAACACTAGAGTACAAATTCAGTCAGCTACCATAAACTGAGAATGAATTTCAAGTCAGACTGAAACACTACTCAAAAATGACAAAGTCAGGATGAGATCTAGAAATCTGTGATCAATACCCTAAAGATCAGAACCTTTGGAAAAACTCACAGCAGAATCGTGATTAATAGAAAACAGGGTTTAATGATGTCTAAGGAAGTTGTGACATCAGTTCCATTCAGTTATACAGACTGAAGTGATTGAACAGCCTCTCTTAGTAACTGAAAGGGAGAATGAAAGCTATTAGTACATAATTCAGAAGTGTTCAGTGAAAACAACCAAAAACAAACTTTCTAGTGAACAAAATTAAGTGAAATCAAAGCTCATTCAAATAACTTCCTTAGATAAAGACTTTACTACTAACTATACAGAAACACTCAAAATGGATCAAGTTGACAATTCTAGCCCAAGAAGCAGCTGTACACAGTTGTATCTAGTTCATACACACAGATAATACCTCAACGCTGCTGGAGAAGGAAGGGGCTCGTAGTGAGGGAATCAGGAGTACATGAAAGGAGAATCTTTATTTTCCACAGCACTCGACATTTTACACAGTGTCTGAGTAAAGTATACAGAGCACCAGGGAGACAGGAAGAAACTAAAACAGATTGAACTCATACACACTTTCTCACAACTCCTGTGGCTGCTGCTAGGGTCAGTTCACTGCGTTGGTGGTCTTGACTGCAAAGGGCTGATGGAAAAGACAGGAGAGGAGAAAATGAATCCATAACATAATAGAAACATGGAGTTCAGGGGTTTCAGTTTGTAGTCACCTGGAAGATCAAGTAGAAACTCACAGGCTGTGTATCTGCAGCCTTCAGCAGTATATCTTTCATCTTCAGGAGGGATTGAAGAAGGACACACAGATAAAGGAAGTGACACTGGATCCAGAACAGTTAAAAAAATTGAAACATTAAACATAAAACATAGAACCTTTAAATATGTAGATGTTGGAGTGGGGAGCTGTATCAGTGTGTGTTGGCTGCAAGGGAACAAGATGAATTACACTGAAAAATAGACAGGATCACCTGAAAAAGCAAAACTGTTTCTCCTTCATCTTTCAGCTTGAAATCCAGATTTACTTGTTTGAACAATGAGGTAGAAGAGTCAGAGTGGGGACTCACCTGGAGTCCTGGGTGATGAGACTCAGGAGGAGGTTTGATCACGTCAATCCACAGCCGAACTGTGTCAGAGGCAGCGCCGACAACAGGTATGGACCCGGGGTCACAGGCAGGGCGATCGGCTGAACAGTGAGAGAGAGAGACGGAGGCAATCGGACAGAGGGAATGAGTGAGATTGATGGAGGAAGGGTCAGGAGACAGAGGGAGCTTCCAAGATGCCCCATCACAATCCTCCACGAGATCAGTGCCCTGAAAGTTACAGAGAGGGGAACAGGTAGAGAGCACAAGCAGTCTTGGGGACTTGGAAATTTAAGATTTCTAGGTCCCTAAAGCTCTCTAATATTTTGTGTTGATTCATTTTCAAACAAGTTTCAAGTATTCTGCCACAACGGGGCTCCATCTCTCTTAATTGCTTGGTTTGCAGCAGTCTGAGCTCTGATTTAGTGATGGACAGCTCTTCCTCTGAGCTGAGATGTTGATCACATGTAGAACAGTGAGGACTGGGGTAGTAGTGGGGTTAGGGAGTGGACATACCATCAACATCTGAACCCAGAGGGAGTGCTTAAGACACACCATACTCCTGTGGTTGTTAGACTTCATGTGAATCTTCAGCTTTTATTTGACGAGATCTGGAACATTAGTGACAGAGGAAGAAGCATAGAAAGATAAAATAATACATTGAGATAGAGGGAGAGAGGCTCTGTGACACAAGACAGTTTGGAAGAGAACGTTTCAGGTTTAAAGTCAATTGTTAAGCAGCAATAAAACACATCCTTCACTATTACTGAGACCACGAGTCCTTGTCGAGCTCCAGAGTGAGAGAGCTGGAGTGAAAATACTGAAACTTCCCTCTCGACTCGTACATGGTTCCCCTAGACTGCCCGAAGATGTGGTTTTGTGCGCGATATTGAGAGAAAGGAGTGAGGTTTGTTAGTCAGAGTTGAAGAGCAGCGTTTGCAGGACATTAGAGGGGCGAATATTCACAGCATTCGCCCGACAGTTTGAAGCACAGCCCGGTGAAATAAGAATAAGAAAAAGAAATATACGGAGACAATTCTCACAAAACATTTCCAAACTATCGCGGGCACAATAATGTCATACAGGTGTCAATGCACAAAGTGGTAAAGCTTAAAACGCGTTTGCACACGATACTTACTGCCCTCTCTGTTATCCGGCCCTCGCGCGTAAGGAGGATAAACGGAAGGGCCAGAATTTATAGGCCGTGGAGCCACAATGACCAATAAACAGGCGAGACGACATCTGTCGTGGCCCCCCCCCACCAAAACCCTTTATTAATATTCAATATATAACGGCGATTTTACTATTAAACAAATTTGTAGTTCGTCCTCCCAACGCATGAGGGCGGTCCAACCCCACCCTCTGTGTCAAGGAGGCGGGACTGGGTAGCGTGACGTCTAGAATTCTGATTGGCTGATGCTGCTCTTATTTAAATTAGCCACGCCCCCGTGACGGCTTTTTCCGGAAGTTCTGGCAAAATTAGGAGCTGAGCGTTTTGAATGGTGTTTTCTCGATTTTTATTGTTTTTTTGGCTTACTCTTTTAGTGAGATCGTTAGAACACCGTGCGGAAGTCCTGCGGCGATATATCGGACCCCCTTGACTTCCAGCTCGTGAGTATAAAGCGATTTTTTTGTTGTTTGCGTTTGATCAGCAAGATGGCGACGGGAGCTAATTTGCATTTATTAAAATTAGAGGACGGTCGTTTGTATGTTAATGAGCTAATTTGCATTTGTGTTGTTAATGTATAATGTGGTTTTCGCTAGAATTGTGAATCGAGAATGTAGTGTTTATACTAAACAAAAACGTTCACTTTGCTTAAGGGACTAAAAAGTGATTTTACTTTTGTTTTATTAGTAAGACGTCGGTGTTGACACCCTCATTTGCATTTAAATCTGCATATTAGATGTATATTATAATCAGGCGTCAGCTGCTTGTATACTAATGAGCTATTAATATGTATGTTGTTAATTTGAACTAAATTTAAAAGCAATTGTATTGGATGGTGTTTTTTCCAGATATATTTCGTGTTTACTTTGTACCAAACAAATACTTGAATGCGTAAAAATGTTATACTGTTCATGTCGGCGTTAAAACTCTTTATTTGCATGTAAATTTTTCACGTTTTTTTCCTATATGAACTGTATGTATTTTTTTATTTTTTGTTTTACTTTTTCAACTGGCAAAAAACGATTTCAAGTTTGATTTTGTAGTTTCTAAAATGCATGTTTACATTATACTGAATAAAAATAAAGTTCAAATTTATTTTAATTCTTGATTATTTGTCTTTCTTGAATAAGTTGTTTTCAAAGAATATGTCATGATGCCTTTTGCATTGCATTAATCTAAAATGTTTAAATGTTTCAGAGATTTGAAATATTGAAAGGGTTGCTGATTAACTTTTTATTCTGTAGTTTACATGTCAAATTATGCTAAGTAATTATAATGAGTACATTGATTATGTATGAGTTAATTAAAGGTCTTTAACATTAAACAAAGCACTCGCAGGGCAGGGCTTGGAGACAGTCATTTGTGATTGGACTCAATGTCTTGTCAATCTTAAAAACACACCCTTTTAGAACAGTGTCATAGTTGGGGGTGTGGTGTTTTGATTGACATGTCTTTCAACCAATTAGAATCGTGGAGTATGACTTTAAAATCATAGTCCTAAGTCCTTTCCAATCAGATTTCTTGTGGGGCGGGACATGGGCGTGGTTGTGGAATTTGACCAATCATGTGAGGGTAAAAATTGTGGGGTGGGCTTTAACCCAAACATTTTGATTGGTCGGTATGACAGTGCATAAGTGACGCCCCTCATTAATAATGCACCACACCCCCTCATTAATAACACCACGCCCTTTGTTGGCCACACCCCTTCATTAATATTCAGTTCATGGTCGTGTTCCTTCTTTTCTTTGGTTTTATGTTTGTGTTAAAATAATGTTACCAAGAAAACAAGACAGAACTTGAAATTCTTTATTGAGTTTTGCAGCATACAAATCAAAGACTGTTGGTTACAATGAGTTACAGAAAATACAGAGCACGTTACAGAATCACAAGTAACCGCGTCTGTGATGGTGACTTCCTTTCCAGCCGCAGCAGTCTGGTCGGTGCGGGATGGGTTCTGTCCGGGCGGCAGGGACAGCAGCCAGGCGAGACCTGAAACACAAGAAAAACAGGTAAGCGACAGCGACAGCAGGCAGATGCAGTGAGGAGAGAGAGGCAGAGGAGCACAGGGAGTCACTCGGCGGTACAGCGCACCTCGCTTTGCGGGACACAGGCTTGTCCTACTGTCGGGAAAAGTGAAACTAAGGCTGAGTGGTTCTGACCTTCAGACGGTCTCCTGCAGGTGACGGGTGATGCTGACGCTATATTTTTGATGCAGGGGTAGAAGCCACACGACTTACGTTTTATTAATTTTAACATTCACTCCTATCTACGGTCAGTGAGTTTTACAGAGACGTGGTTTGTTTGAGACCTGGGTTGAGGTTCTAATGTTATATGATTTAAAATATTTAGTTCTACGTGCACCAGCATTCTGCTGCCTGTTTTCAAGTTGGAAACTTTTGCTCGTTTTAGGTCTGTCTTGGCTTTCTGAAAATAATGTTGCGCCTTAAGCAATCTGTATGACCCGGGGTCCCAAAAAGCAAGGTGTGGCTCCAGTGTACCGACATCACATCTGTCCCGGAACACTGCGGGGCTACTGAGCACCAGATCATACATGGGATCCAGGCTGTTGGAGACGATTGGTTATAGAATAATCGAGCTCTAGTGAACTACAGGTAAGGGGCTGTTCCTACTACTCAACTGCTCCCGCTGATGAGATCGAGGTCTCAGTTTGCTCCAGCGCACAGGGACCTCAGATACACAGCAAATCATGTCAAGCCCCTGCATTTGTAAAATTCAGCAGGACTCAGCCTACATCTAGACACAGTACCCACCACCAATGAACCACAACTTTACAGTCAAGCAATTTTTATTTGTGAGCAGGAGATGAATGAATCCAGTAGAATACAGTTCTGGAATTGAATGCACACACTTGATCATATTCAAGTACAAACAGTTCAGCTCTGCCATTTCAAACAGGAAAGATCGGGGCACGTGGGGTTGTAGATCCCATTGAGTCAATAATTGCCTGCAGTCTGGACCCAATGAGCTCACTGTTCTCTGTGTGATCTGAGACACTTTGCAGCTACAGAGGTGTCTATTCTTGAGGGTTTAGGGCTTTGGTGTTCTTCAGTATGTACACTGCTGCTCAGGTGGGGTGAGATGTGGAGTGTAGCTTGGCCATTACTAGACTGTCCACTTTTCTGCTGCTGCTGCGATCCTGACTGAGGTGTTCCTGCAAAAACTTGGAGGTGCTATAGATCCCCACACTTCAGCTCTCATTTTAAATTATCCAGAACATTAGTCTTGATAGAGGAAAAGGTACATGAAATGGGGGTGTAGTCACAAGCTGTCAGCATTCAGGATTAGTGCCGATCAACTCAGTTTCCTTGGTGTAGTGAAAGAGTACCTGTATATCAGGGTGTGGAGATCTACTTCAGATCACCTTAGAGATCAGTCAGAGTCTGCTCACCTTGGCAATCTATAATCTCAGTCCTCTGAGTGATGAACAGCAGGACTGGTGGGAAATTTAACCTCATCCTATGTTCTAATGTATTGGCACACCTTCACTCTACACATTTCAGAGCACAAGTCAGTAACTGAGCAACTGTACTCCGTGTCTTCCCTGGAGAAGAGGAGTTACCCGTTCTTGAGGTGCTCTTGCTTGAAATGAGTACTTCAGCAAGTAGCATCATGCTGAGCTAGATTGAAATCTGCAGTCAGACATGGAC
This sequence comes from Lepisosteus platostomus, assembly GCF_059453375.1. Taxonomy (NCBI): domain Eukaryota; kingdom Metazoa; phylum Chordata; class Actinopteri; order Semionotiformes; family Lepisosteidae; genus Lepisosteus; species Lepisosteus platostomus. The sequence continues at coordinate 5,988,051 of NC_142635.1, read as the reverse complement.
AGTTTCTGTTTTCTCCTGAAGACCTCATTGGTTGCACTGATCAGCTATTTTGAGTTATTGTCATGCTGCATGGTGAATCACTCTCCAGTAAGTATGGAGGCATCTTCCCCTACATTAGAGACCATGTTTCCGTCGTCTACAGAAAGCATTCTGCTGCTGCCATCATGAGCAGCATTAATACAGATGAGAGAACCAGTTGGAGACACTCATGCATCCCCAGGCCATGACATAACCTCCATCAGGCTTCAGAATGTGCTCAGAGTACAGAGATGAAAGGTTCAAGCGTGCAGACAGAAAGGACCTGCAGATGCTCCACAGAACAGCACCTCACCTGTGAGTCATGGCCTGGCCTGGGGAGATCATGAGGAGATTTCTGCACCTCTACGCCTCCCTCAGCACTAATGTACTGGGTGTTGTGGATTCAGAGCCGAGAACTTCAGCAACACCTCAATGTCTTCTGCACTCCCCCCTGAGCTCAGATGTTGATCACATGTACAGGGTGAGGATTAGGATCAGAGGTGGTGTTAGTCAGACACCATACATGTCATCTACATCTCAACTTGGAGGATGCACATTAAATATTCAGGTGTTGTGGCATTCTGTCACAATTCGTAATGCAACCAAGGAGGTCATCAGGAGGAGAACTGAAAAACCTTACAACAATCAAGTTAGCATTCAGCTTTCAATCCAGTGGAGCAGGACGAACTAACTGAAGTATGATCACCTGAAGACTAAAGTACTCAGTGGCAGCAGGAATTTCTAGGATGATGACTGAGTGAACTCACTGGGTCACAGACCTCATTTACTTAAAATGAATGCGTCCCAATTACTTCAATATACAGGACTGAGGACAAAGGATGTTTTTACTGGAATATGATCAAACATGTGCACAGAATCCAAAAGTAAAATAATCCCTCAAATTACTGTTGTGTTCAGTACATATTGCTTGACTGTAAAGCCTAAGTTGACATTGCAATATTCATGCAGGACACCTTTCAAATGAAACCCAGCATGATCTAGTGTCCCATTGTATCAATACACCTTGACAGGAGGGGTCTGAGTGACAGGGGCAGTGGCATGAATTAATGTGATCTGTTTGCATGTTGTGCTGTTAGAATTAATGCTCTAGCCCATGAGAAAGATAGAACTTTCTTTGGATGTGAGGGCAGCTGAAGCTCTTCGAGAAATGATTGTTCAAGCTGCAGTAAAAGCCTGCTTGCTTCTATGTGCTCAGTGTGGGAGCTGCAGACGAACAAGTATGGGAGAATTCCCCACTGATGGGGACATTTATTCTGGCTGTGGAGTTCTTTCAACTGAAGAAATCGGCTACAATTACTCTCAACACGGTCACTGCAGAGTCCTGGTGTCTGAATAATGTTTACACACTAAACACGGAATTCACTCGGTCCACATCTCCAGAAAACCGCTCCTTCCCCTGCGACAGTCGAGTTCACCCCAACACAAGTGCAGCTGCTGTGTGGTTTGCATGCTGTCAGAAAGCAGGAACCATTATAAACTGAAAATATTGAACCTGGTTTAAGAAGTGTGGTGAATTAGCATCTTTACCTCAACACACCTTGACCTGCTGGTTAATGAGAACTTATTGCTTTCAGTCTCTGAGCCTCTTCAGACTCCTGTTCTGTCTCAAGGTGACTCCACAGCCAGAACCTTTTTCTCGTCTCCTTCCCAGTGTGGGATTGACTCTTGCTTGTTGCTTATTTAGATTTCCTGTGAGCAGCATTGCCTCGAGGTGGATAAAGAGCATGAGTGGGCAGTGTAGTGTCAGTGTGGGAGCCCATCCTGTCTCAGGGTATTGCACTGTGAAAGTGGGACCTTGATCTAGCTCTGGAGTCAGAGCTACTTGCAGCCTCTCCAGTCCACTGCATTCCAGTTACTGTACACAGATCTATTGAATTCCTAATTGGTAGGATGTTGATACAATCAGAATTCAGGAGCTGGTTGTGTCATATTACCGCAGTACAGTGCACTGGAAGGGCTGCAAATTGTGTAGCTCCGACTAAAACCTTTTTACCAAGTAAGGTTTAACCTTGTACTTAACTGAGCTTGTCAGGCGATGTGAACTCAAATCCACAGTTAACAGGATTTCTGCGCTCGGGCTGTTTGAAAACTCGCTGGTTAACAGCCGAGACGAGCAGCTCCGGGATCCGCCGCCTCTATTGGCCGAGTCTAAACGAGAAGGCAGGTGCAGTCAGTCTGCAATTAGACTTCAATCCGCGGCTTTTTGCGGTTCCGACAGCCGGGTCGCTTCTTCGCCTTTAAATAGCGAGTTTGCAAACGAAGAAAGTTTCGAAAATTTACCGTTTTTCTGGGCGGACACTTTCGGGGCGCTTTATCACGACGGTACAAGAACACTGGGCTTTAAATGTGAATTATATTGAAACTTACTTTGATGGAGCTGTTGGACGGTCTGACTTGTGGCTTCAAGTCTGCGGAGGAAAACTGGTGTTAAACTTGAACCTACGGCTTTCATATTGATGTTTTTTTCTTTTTCGTTTTACCTGTCAAATACGCTTTTTTCTCGTTTGTATTCTAGGCTGGTGGAGTATCCGGGCGCGGCTCTGGGCTTTAAGGGGCGGCTGTCGAGTCCTCCTGGCGTGGAGACCTGAGCGCATACCCACCCGTGTACCGAGTGACCGGAGCTCCGCGGCGGATCCACAGGCGAGTCCGAGTCTCTTCTTCCTAGAAGCCGAGAGACCTGGTCAGGAAAGCGCAGCTTCAAGACTCGTTTAGGACTGAAAACCACTTTCACAGGGGCTTCGTCGCTTACCGGTATCGCCCACTCTCGGTCCTGGCGAATCCAACGGTAGCGGGTCCTTGTGGTTCCGGCTGGGTTTTCATCCTCCGGAGCCGGTTTGTATGAAGACGCGCCGACCGCTCTGTATAGCCTTTAACTTGGGGAAACTCGTAGCTTGACTTACCGGTACCTGACCACAGGACCCTGGAGCCCAGACGTGCGAGACCCGGTGTGAAGACTGAACCCCGGTGTGAGAGGAGAGAGAAACCGCTTACCTTGCTCTCGAAACGCCGGCTGCTCCCGTCCTGCTGTAAAGGTTAAAGCGAGAGAGGTAAAACTTGCTATAAACGAATTTCTCCTTGAACAACGTTGCTTGTTCTGGTGAAACCTGCAAAAAAGGTTTAGTGCATGTATGAGAAATTGAAACGCTTTTTGTTTTCGGTTTTCCAGCAGCCGAGCAAAGCGCCTGTACCGGGAGAGCAGCGAGGTACCAGTCGCGGTCTCCCGGCCGGCCGGCTGCCAGACTCCCCCCCCACCGCGGCCTCCACCTCCCCGCCCGTCTCCGCTCACGGACGCGCTCCCCACCCTGGGTCGGGACCCCAACCTGTAGGAGCTGGAGGACAGACCGCCCCTATTTATAACGTGAACCCCCTGATGAGCGCGAAAAGGACGAGAAAGGTAGCTAATTAAGAGACACCTGGGACCGAGATGGGACTGTGGATACCAGTATACTAACACTGCTGTGTATTGTAATTGTTTTATTGCTTTATATCTTTATTTGTTGTAATAAACGGTTGTAATTGTTACTTAGTTTGATTATTCTGACAGGGTGTGGGGGGGCGGGGAACAGGGGTGTAGAAAGCCTGCGGCCTAGACTGCAGCCTCCATCCCCGCCCTCGCGTAGAGAGCCCTGCCGGCCCGAGGACACTCGCAGCCAGGTAGGTGAAGGATGACGCTCCGCTGTGCTGAAGGAACGCGTCCCGTCACCATGGTGATTGGAGTAGGGGGTGTGTCTGTGCTGCAGGGCGGAGTTCAGTGTTAATCGTGTCCAATCAGCGTGTGGAAGAGGTGGGTGTGAGAACAGCCAATCGGAAGAGCGCAAGTTCAAGCTGAGAGAAAAATAACAGCCGAGCCAGGCGGGTCTCGAACCCGGGGCTCCGGGGTGGAGATGTATAAGAGTCGGGGTTTAAGCTGAGTGAGCTATACTTCCTGCCAAATCTGACAGACCTCCGCGGGCATATTTATCTGTTCAAATCTCGCTAAACGAAAAAAAATAATTAAAAAAAATTAAAAAGTATCCCTCCTCTTGCGATTCTAACAGTAATATCTCTGCTCATCTACTTTGTTGCGGGATTTTTCAAAAAATGTTTGTGATGTGCGTAGACCCGAGGATTTGAACCCAGACTCTCACCTCCTGCAGCCCGGCGCCCTACAGGACGAGCCACAGTGCCGGGAGACGATAGAGCCCCCCCCCTTCAAACAGAAAACCTTTAAAACTGCGATTCACTCGTCCCGCTCTCAACAGCCCCCCTTCTGTAATAACGACAGCTCTGCTGGCTGAGAAGTATTTTATATTCATGATGTTCTTGCATATTACAGGTACTTGGAGCTGCCCTGAGTCCTGCTGTGATCCTGCACACTGTTCAGGGTGGGTGTCAGTCCTGCCTACGGCACAGGACTCTGCTTCACTGTGAGCTGTGTTTCAGGGAGTCTCTGTGCTCCCCCTCGCCTGCCTGCAGGTATATCTGACTTTGCTGTGTAGAACACAGTTAGACTTGTATTGCATGCGGATAATTACGCTTTACTCTTCCAGTGTTCCCCATGAGATCCCCGTCCGTCAACAGGCACAGAGCTCATATCAGAAGTTCCCCCGAAACTCTTCGATTTCAGCCACGGACACTGGAAAGAAAGCCTGAGTGTACGACAATAAAAAACAAGAGACTCAATGTTTGATTGGTAGTGTTTTATTACGTGGAACAACAGTACAGTATTTAAATAAAGTATCAGAATGAAGGAGCGAAGGGACAGCCGGCTGATATCGGTGTCCATTCCTGAGGCTGAGTACAGATTCTCCAGAGGCCGGCCCTGAGAAAATACCCACAGCAGTGTAGGAGCAGCTCAGACAGAGGGATCAAAGAGCACAACACAGTTCACTACAACTGAGATCATCTGCTTTCCAGCACAACACCTCCCACCACCATTACATATCGAGTTAGCAAGTGTAAGAATAAACAGAGAAAGAGACCATACAAACATCACATACAGCAAACCGACGAGATCTAGAAGAGACTGAGATCTGTACAGGCATAATATACATAAACACCAAGTCAAAATCTATATTGTTTGTAAGCACATTCTAGGACGAAGAAAATAAACATTAATGGTTTAACAACTAAATAATCAACACACACAAGTCAACATGATATTTCTGTCTGCCTTCTAGATCTCTCATGTACACGGTACAGCATTAGAGAGAGAGACTGGAACAAATCCAGCTGGTTACTGGTTAAAGTAGACCAAACAAACACCTTTTCCCACCTCTTCAGCTGTTGCTGATATAACAACACCTGGATCATCTGCAGACACACTAACCTCTCTATGCCCCGGACTGGACAGCCCTGTCTTGCTCCTTCTTTTAAAGACGAGCTCTTCATCACCATCGTCTTCTGCAAGAAGGGTCACGATCACTGAAGCACAACGTGTCTGAAACAAATAAACTGCCCACGTAGCGCCCTGAACACATTCCGATGAACAAGATACGAGGCAAACACGTTTGCAGCGACGGCAGAAAAGGCCGCCACAGACTTAAATAAAGAAGGGCCGAACCGATTAAACATTTCTCTTTGCTAAAACACAATCCTCGATGATTACACGAGCGGAAGAACAACACGCTTAAAGTCCCCGCCCCCTCATGGATCTTGCAGTTTATTGGTCAAACTGGGCCGAGTCTGCGCTGGACTCTGATTGGCTGTGGATCTCCCACTCATTAACATACGGCTTAGACCCTAGTCACATGATCCGGGTGTTCAGTGCCTCTGCAACCCTCACTCCAACACTGTGAAACCGCCCTCCGTAGACTCGTGTAGCAAAGAAATGGAAATGAAGTAAGAATAAATTGCGCCTTTTGAACTCCTTACAGTACAGGGTGTCACTTCCGATTCATGACCACCTGGCGGCGATGGTGCTAAAAACGATTCTACGGAGGGCGGTTCCACAGTGTTGGAGTGAGGGTTGCAGAGGCACTGAACACCCTGATCGTGTGACTGGGGTCTAAGCCGTATGTTAATGAGTGGGAGATCCACAGCCAATCAGAGTCCAGCGCAGACTCGGCCCAGTTTGACCAATAAACTGCAAGATCCATGAGGGGGCGGGAACTTTAAGCGTGTTGTTCTTCCGCTCGTGTAATCATCGAGGATTGTGTTTTAGCAAAGAGAAATGTTTAATCGGTTCGGCCCTTCTTTATTTAAGTCTGTGGCGGCCTTTTCTGCCGTCGCTGCGAACGTGTTTGCCTCGTATCTTGTTCATCGGAATGTGTTCAGGGCGCTACGTTGCACGAGTTGCTGTGGGCAGTTTATTTGTTTCAGACACGTTGTGCTTCAGTGATCGTGACCCTTCTTGCAGAAGACGATGGTGATGAAGAGCTCGTCTTTAAAAGAAGGAGCAAGACAGGACTGTCCAGTCCGGGGCATAGAGAGGTTAGTGTGTCTGCAGATGATCCAGGTGTTATATCAGCAACAGCTGAAGAGGTGGGAAGAGGTGTTTGTTTGGTCTACTTTAACCAGTAACCAGCTGGATTTGCTCCAGTCTCTCTCTCTAATGCTGTACCGTGTACATGAGAGATCTAGAAGGCAGACAGAAATATCATGTTGACTTGTGTGTTGATTATTTAGTTGTTAAACCATTAATGTTTATTTTCTTAGTCCTAGAATGTGCTTACAAACAATATAGATTTTGACTTGGTGTTTATGTATATTATGCCTGTACAGATCTTACACTCAGTCTCTTCTAGATCTCGTCGGTTTGCTGTATGTGATGTTTGTATGGTCTCTTTCTCTGTTTATTCTTACACTTGCTAACTCGATATGTAATGGTGGTGGGAGGTGTTGTGTTGGACAGCAGATGATCTCAGTTGTAGTGAACTGTGTTGTGCTCTTTGATCCCTCTGTCTGAGCTGCTCCTACACTGCTGTGGGTATTTTCTCAGGGCCGGCCTCTGGAGAATCTGTACTCAGCCTCAGGAATGGACACCGATATCAGCCGGCTGTCCCTTCGCTCCTTCATTCTGATACTTTATTTTAATACTGTACTGTTGTTCCACATAATAAAACACTACCAATCAAACATTGAGTCTCTTGTTTTTTATTGTCGTACACTCAGGCTTTCTTTCCAGTGTCCGTGGCTGAAATCGAAGAGTTTCGGGGGAACTTCTGACATGAGCTCTGTGCCTGTTGACGGACGGGGATCTCATGGAGAACACTGGAAGAGTAAAGCGTAATTATCCGCATGCAATACAAGTCTAACTGTGTTCTACACAGCAAAGTCAGATATACCTGCAGGCAGGCGAGGGGGAGCACAGAGACTCCCTGAAACACAGCTCACAGTGAAGCAGAGTCCTGTGCCGTAGGCAGGACTGACACCCACCCTGAACAGTGTGCAGGATCACAGCAGGACTCAGGGCAGCTCCAAGTACCTGTAATATGCAAGAACATCATGAATATAAAATACTTCTCAGCCAGCAGAGCTGTCGTTATTACAGAAGGGGGGCTGTTGAGAGCGGGACGAGTGAATCGCAGTTTTAAAGGTTTTGTGTTTGAAGGGGGGGGGCTCTATCGTCTCCCGGCACTGTGGCTCGTCCTGTAAGGCGCCGGGCTGCAGGAGGTGAGAGTCTGGGTTCGAATCCCCCGGTCTCCGCACATCCCAAACATTTTTTGAAAAATCCCGCAACAAAGTAGATGAGCAGAGATACTACTGTTAGAATCGCAAGAGGAGGGATACTTTTTAATTTTTTTTAATTATTATTTTTCGTTTAGCGAGATTTGAACAGATAAATATGTCCGCGGAGGTCTGTCAGATTTGGCAGGAAGTATAGCTCACTCAGCTTAAACCCCGACTCATACATCTCCACCCCGGAGCCCCGGGTTCGAGACCCGCCTGGCTCGGCTGTTATTTTTCTCTCAGCTTGAACTTGCGCTCTTCCGATTGGCTGTTCTCACACCCACCTCTTCCACACGCTGATTGGACACTATTAACACTGAACTCCGCCCTGCAGCACAGCCACACCCCCTACACCAATCACCATGGTGACGGGACGCGTTCCTTCAGCACAGCGGGGCGTCATCCTTCACCTACCTGGTTGCGAGTGTCCTCGGGCCGGCAGGGCTCTCTACGCGAGGGCGGGGATGGAGGCTGCAGTCTAGGCCGCAGGCCAGCGCCTCCCGGCTCCCCGACAGCGACAGTGCCCGGAGGCTGTAGCGCTGCGAGCCGCTTGGTGTGGCTGTTGACAGGGGGACCAGATCCACGGCTTTGTACACCCCTGTTCCCCGCCCCCCCACACCCTGTCAGAATAATCAAACTAAGTAACAATTACAACAAATAAAGATATAAAGCAATAAAACAATTACAATACACAGCAGTGTTAGTATACTGGTATCCACAGTCCCATCTCGGTCCCAGGTGTCTCTTAATTAGCTACCTTTCTCGTCCTTTTCGCGCTCATCAGGGGGTTCACGTTATAAATAGGGGCGGTCTGTCCTCCAGCTCCTACAGGTTGGGGTCCCGACCCAGGGTGGGGAGCGCGTCCGTGAGCGGAGACGGGCGGGGAGGTGGGGGCCGCGGCCGCGGTGGGGAGGGAGTCTGGCGGCCGGCCGGCCGGGAGACCGCGACTGGTACCTCGCTGCTCTCCCGGTACAGGCGCTTTGCTCGGCTGCTGGAAAACCGAAAACAAAAAGCGTTTCAATTTCTCATGCATGCACTAAACCTTTTTTGCAGGTTTCACCACAACAAGCAACGTTGTTCAAGGAGAAATTCGTTTATAGCAAGTTTTACCTCTCTCGCTTTAACCTTTACAGCAGGACGGGAGCAGCCGGCGTTTCGAGAGCAAGGTAAGCGGTTTCTCTCTCCTCTCACACCGGGGTTCAGTCTTCACACCGGGTCTCGCACGTCTGGGCTCCAGGGTCCTGCGGTCAGGTACCGGTAAGTCAAGCTACGAGTTTCCCAAGTTAAAGGCTATACAGAGCGGTCGGCGCGTCTTCATGCAAACCGGCTCCGGAGGATGAAAACCCAGCCGGACCCGCAGCTGCACAGAGTCCGGAACCACAAGGACCCGCTACCGTTGGATTCGCCAGGACCGAGAGTGGGCGATACCGATAAGCGACGAAGCCCCTGTGAAAGTGGTTTTCAGTCCTAAACGAGTCTTGAAGCTGCGCTTTCCTGACCAGGTCTCTCGGCTTCTAGGAAGAAGAGACTCGGACTCGCCTGTGGATCCGCCGCGGAGCTCCGGTCACTCGGTACACGGGTGGGTATGCGCTCAGGTCTCCACCCCAGGAGGACTCGACAGCCGCCCCTTAAAGCCCAGAGCCGCGCCCGGATACTCCACCAGCCTAGAATACAAACGAGAAAAAAGCGTATTTGACAGGTAAAACGAAAAAGAAAAAAACATCAATATGAAAGCCGTAGGTTCAAGTTTAACACCAGTTTTCCTCCGCAGACTTGAAGCCACAAGTCAGACCGTCCAACAGCTCCATCAAAGTAAGTTTCAATATAATTCACATTTAAAGCCCAGTGTTCTTGTACCGTCGTGATAAAGCGCCCCGAAAGTGTCCGCCCAGAAAAACGGTAAATTTTCGAAACTTTCTTCGTTTGCAAACTCGCTATTTAAAGGCGAAGAAGCGACCCGGCTGTCGGAACCGCTAAAAAGCCGCGGATTGAAGTCTAATTGCAGACTGACCGCACCTGCCTTCTCGTTCAGACTCGGCCAATAGAGGCGGCGGATCCCGGAGCTGCTCGTCTCGGCTGTTAACCAGCGAGTTCTCACACAGCCCGAGGGCAGAAATCCTGTTAACTGTGGATTTGAGTTCACATCGCCTGACAAGCTCAGTTAAGTATAAGGTTAAACCTTACTTGGTAAAAAGGTTTTAGTCGGAGCTACACAATTTGCAGCCCCTCCAGTGCACTGTACTGCGGTAATATGACACAACCAGCTCCTGAATTCTGATTGTATGAACATACTACCAATTAGGAATTCAATAGATCTGTGTACAGTAACTGGAATGCAGTGGACTGGAGAGGCTGCAAGTAGCTCTGACTCCAGAGCTAGATCAAGGTCCCACCTTCACAGTGCAATACCCTGAGACAGGATGGGCTCCCACACTGACACTACACTGCCCACTCATGCTCTTTATCCACCTCGAGGCAATGCTGCTCACAGGAAATCTAAATAAGCAACAAGCAAGAGTCAATCCCACACTGGGAAGGAGACAAGAAAAAGGTTCTGGCTGTGGAGTCACCTTGAGACAGAACAGGAGTCTGAAGAGGCTCAGAGACTGAAAGCAATAAGTTCTCATTAACCAGCAGGTCAAGGTGTGTTGAGGTAAAGATGCTAATTCGCCGCACTTCTTAAACCAGGTTCAATATTTTCAGTTTAGAATGGTTCCTGCTTTCTGACAGCATGCAAACCACATGGCAGCTCTCCTGCACTTGTGTTGGGGTGAACTCGACTGTCGCAGGGGAAGGAGCTGTTTTCTGGAGATGTGGTTAGTGTGTAAACATTATTCAGACACCAGGACTCTGCAGTGACCGTGTTAAGGATAATTGTAGCCGATTTCTTCAGTTGAGAGAACTCCACAGCCAGAATAAATGTCCCTATCAGTGGGGAATTCTCCCATACTTGTTCGTCTGCAGCTCCCACACTGAGCACATGGAAGCAAGCAGGCTTTTACTGCAGCTTGAACAATCATTTCTCGAAGAGCTTCAGCTGCCCTCACACCTAAAGTCCAATCTTTCTCATGGGCTAGAGCATTAATTCTAACAGCACAACATGCAAACAGATCACATTAATTCATGCCACTGCCCCTTTCACTCAGACCCCTCCTGTCAAGGTGTATTGATACAATGGGACACTAGATCATGCTGGGTTTCATTTGAAAGGTGTCCTGCATGAATATTGCAATGTCAACTTAGGCTTTACAGTCAAGCAATATGTACTGAACACAACAGTAATTTGAGGGATTATTTTACTTTTGGATTCTGTGCACACATTTGATCATATTCCAGTAAAAACATCCTTTGTTCTCAGTCCTGTATATTGAAGTAATTGGGACGCATTCATTTTAAGTAAATGAGGTCTGTGACCCAGTGAGTTCACTCAGTCATCATCCTAGAAATTCCTGCTGCCACTGAGTACTTTAGTCTTCAGGTGATCATACTTCAGTTAGTTCGTCCTGCTCCACTGGATTGAAAGCTGAATGCTAACTTGATCGTTGTAAGGTTTTTCAGTTCTCCTCCTGATGACCTCCTTGGTTGCATTACGAATTGTGACAGAATGCCACAACACCTGAATATTTGATGTGCATCCTCCAAGTTGAGATGTAGATGACATGTATGGTGTCTGACTAACACCACCTCTGATCCTAATCCTCACCCTGTACATGTGATCAACATCTGAGCTCAGGGGGGAGTGCAGAAGACATTGAGGTGTTGCTGAAGTTCTCGGCTCTGAATCCACAACACCCAGTACATTAGTGCTGAGGGAGGCGTAGAGGTGCAGAAATCTCCTCATGATCTCCCCAGGCCAGGCCATGACTCACAGGTGAGGTGCTGTTCTGTGGAGCATCTGCAGCTCCTTTCTGTCTGCACGCTTGAACCTTTCATCTCTGTATGAGCACATTCTGAAGCCTGATGGAGGTTATGTCATGGCCTGGGGATGCATGAGTGTCTCCAACTAGTTCTCTCATCTGTATTAATGCTGCTCATGATGGCAGCAGCAGAATGCTTTCTGTAGTTGACGGTAACATGGTCTCTAATGTAGAAGATGCCTCCATACTTACTGGAGAGTGATTCACCATGCAGCATGACAATAACTCAAAATAGCTGATCAGTGCAACCAATGAGGTCTTCAGGAGAAAACAGAAACTGTCCAAGTCTGGCTGCAGATTTCAATCCAGCTGAGCATGATGCAACTTGCTGAAGTACTCATTTCAAGCAAGAGCACCTCAAGAACGGGTAACTCCTCTTCTCCAGGGAAGACTCGGAGTACAGTTGCTCAGTTACTGACTTGTACTCTGAAATGTGTAGAGTGAAAGTGTGCCAATACATTAGAACATAGGATGAGGTTAAATTTCCCACCAGTCCTGCTGTTCATCACTCACAGAGGACTGAGATTATAGATTGCCAAGGTGAGCAGACTCTGACTGATCTCTAAGGTGAGCTGAAGTAGATATCCACACCCTGATATTATACAGGTACTCTTTCACTACACCAAGGAAACTGAGTTGATTGGCACTAATCCTGAATGCTGACAGCTTGTGACTACACCCCCATTTCATGTACCTTTTCCTCTATCCGGACTAATGTTCTGGATAATTTAAAATGAGAGCTGAAGTGTGGGGATCTATAGCACCTCCATATCTTTAGCAGGAACACCTCAGTCAGGATAGCAGCAGCAGAAAAGTGGACAGTCTAGTAATGGCCAAGCTACACTCCACATCTCACCCCACCTGAGCAGCAGTGTACATACTGAAGAACACCAAAGCCCTAAACCCTCAAGAATAGACACCTCTGTAGCTGCAAAGTGTCTCAGATCACACAGAGAACAGTGAGCTCATTGGGTCCAGACTGCAGGCAATTATTGCCTCTGTGGGCTCTACAACCCCATATGTCCCGATCTTTCCTGTTTGAAATGGCAGAGTTGAACTGTTTGTACTTGAATATGATCAAGTGTGTGCATTCAATTCCAGAACTGTATTCTACTGGATTCATTCATCTCCTGCTCACAAATAAAAATTGCTTGACTGTAAAGTTGTGGTTCATTGGTGGTGGGTACTGTGTCTAGACATAGGCTGAGTCCTGCTGTATTTAACAAATGCAGGGGCTTGACATGATTTGCTGTGAATCTGAGGTCCCTGTGCGCGGGAGCAATCTGAGACCTAGATCTCATCATGGGGAGCACTTGAGTAGTAGGAACAGCCCCTTACCTGTAGTTCACTGGAGCTCGATTATTCTATAACCAATCTTCTCCAACAGCCTGGATCCCATGTATGATCTGGTGCTCAGTAGCCCCGCAGTGTTCCGGGACAGATGTGATGTTGGTACACTGCAGCCACACCTTGCTTTGTGGGACCCCGGGTCATACAGATTGCTTAAAGCGCAACATTATTTTCAGAAAGCCAAGACAGACCTAAAACGAGCAAAAGTTTCCAACTTGAAAACAGGCAGCAGAATGTTGGTGCGCGTAGAACTAAATATTTTAAATCCTACAACATTAGAACCACAACCCAGGTCACACAAACAAACCGCAACTCTGTAAAACTCACTGACCGTAGATAGGAGTGAATGTTAAAATTAATAAAACGTAAGTCGTGTGGCTTCTACCCCTGGATCAAAAATATAGCGTCAGCATCACCCGTCACCTGCAGGAGACCGTCTGAAGGTCAGAACCATTCAGCCTTAGTTTCACTTTTCCCGACAGTAGGACGAGTCCGTGTCCCGCAAAGCGAGGTGCGCTGTACCGCCGAGTGACTCTCTGTGCTCCTCTGCCTCTCTCTCCTCACTGCATCTGCCTGCTGTCGCTTACCTGTTTTTCTTGCGTTTCAGGTCTCGCCTGGCTGCTGTCCCTGCCGCCCGGACAGAACCCATCCCGCACCGACCAGACTGCTGCGGCTGGAAAGGAAGTCACCACCACAGATGCGGTTACTTGTGATTCTGTAATGTGCTCTGTATTTTCTGTAACTCATCGTAACCAACAGTCTTTGATTTGTATGCTGCAACACTAAATAAAGAATTTCGAGTTCTGTCTTGTTTTCTTGGTAACATTATTTTAACACAAACATAAAACAAAAGGAGGAACACAAACACAAACCGAATATTAATGAAGGGGTGTGGCCAACAAAGGGCGTGGTGTTATTAATGAGGGGGGCGTGGTGCATTATTAATGAGGGGCGTCACTTATGCAGTCATACCGACCAATCAAAATGTTTGGGTTAAAGCCCACCCCACAATTTTTACCCTCACATGATTGGTCAAATTCCACAACCACGCCCATGTCCCGCCCCACAAGAAATCTGATTGGAAAGGACTTAGGACTATGATTTTAAAGTCATACTCCATGATTCTAATTGGTTGAAAGACATGTCAATCAAAACACCACACCCCCAACTATGACACTGTTCTAAATGGGTGTGTTTTTAAGATTGACAAGACATTGAGTCCAATCACAAATGACTGTCTCCAAGCCCTGCCCTGGGAGTGCTTTGTTTAATGTTAAAGACCTTTAATTAACTCATACATAATCAATGTACTCATTATAATTACTTAGCATAATTTGACATGTAAACTACAGAATAAAAAGTTAATCAGCAACCCTTTCAATGTTTCAAATCTCTGAAACATTTAAACATTTTAGATTAACACAATGCAAAAGGCATCATGACATATTCTTTGAAAACAACTTATTCAAGAAAGACAAATAATCAAGAATTAAAATAAATTTGAACTTTATTTTTATTCAGTATAATGTAAACATGCATTTTAGATACTTCAAAATCAAACTTGAAATCGTTTTTTGCCAGTTGAAAAAGTTAAACAAAAAATAAAAAAATACATACAGTTCATATAAAAAAAACGTGAAAAATGTACATGCAAATAAAGAGTTTTAACGCCGACATGAACAGTATAGCATTTTTACGCATTCAAGTATTTGTTTGGTACAAAGTAAACACGAAATATATCTGGAAAAAACACCATCCAATACAATTGCTTTTAAATTTAGTTCAATTTAACAACATACATATTAATAGCTCATTAGTATACAAGCAGCTGACGCCTGATTATAATATACATCTAATATGCAGATTTAAATGCAAATGAGGGTGTCAACACCGACGTCTTACTAATAAAACAAAAGTAAAATCACTTTTTAGTCCCTTAAGCAAAGTGAACGTTTTTGCTTAGTATAAACATTACATTCTCGATTCAGAATTCTAGCGAAAACCACATTATACATTAACAACGCAAATGCAAATTAGCTCATTAACATACAAACGACCGTCCTCTAATTTTAATAAATGCAAATTAGCTCCCGTCGCCATCTTGCTGATCAAACGCAAACAACAAAAAAATCGCTTTATACTCACGAGCTGGAAGTCAAGGGGGTCCGATATATCGCCGCAGGACTTCCGCACGGTGTTCTAACGATCTCACTAAAAGAGTAAGCCAAAAAAACAATAAAAATCGAGAAAACACCATTCAAAACGCTCAGCTCCTAATTTTGCCAGAACTTCCGGAAAAAGCCGTCACGGGGGCGTGGCTAATTTAAATAAGAGCAGCCTCGGCCAATCAGAATTCTAGACGTCACGCTGCCCAGTCCCGCCTCCTTGACACAGAGGGTGGGGTTGGACCGCCCTCATGCGTTGGGAGGACGAACTACAAATTTGTTTAATTGTAAAATCGCCGCTATATATTGAATATTAATAAAGGGTTTTGGTGGGCAGGGCCACGACAGATGTCGTCTCGCCTGTTTATTGGTCATTGTGGCTCCACGGCCTATAAATTCTGGCCCGTCCGTTTATCCTCCTTACGCGCGAGGGCCGGATAACAGAGAGGGTAGTAAGTATCGTGTGCAAACGCGTTTTAAGCTTTACTACTTTGTGCATTGACACCTGTATGACATTATTGTGCCCGCGATAGTTTGGAAATGTTTTGTGAGAATTTTCTCTGTGTATTTCTTATTCTTATTCTTATTTCACCGGGCTGTGCTTCAAACTGTCGGGTGAATGCTGTGAATATTCGCCCCTCTAATGTCCTGCAAACCCTGCTCTTCAACTCTGACTAACAAACCTCACTCCTTTCTCTCAATATCGCGCACAAAACCACATATTCGGGCAGTCTAGCGGAACCATGTTTGAGTCGAGAGGGAAGTTTCAGTATTTTCTCTCCAGCTCTCTCACTCTGGAGCTCGACAAGGACTCGTGGTCTCAGTAATAGTGAAGGATGTGTTTTATTGCTGCCTAACAATTGACTTTAAACCTGAAACGTTCTCTTTTAAGCTGTCCTGTGTCACAGAGCCTCTCTCCCTCTATCTCAATGTATTATTTTACCTTTCTATGCTTCTTCCTCTGTCACTAATGTTCCAGATCTCTTCAAATAAAAGCTGAAGATTCACATGAAGTCTGACAACCACAGGAGTATTGTGTGTCTTAAGCGCTCCCTCTGGGTTCAGATGTTGATGGCATGTCCACTCCCTAACCCCACTACTACCCCAGTCCTCACTCTTCTACATGTGATCAACATCTCAGCTCAGAGGAAGAGCTGTCCATCACTAAATCAGAGCTCAGACTGCTGCAAACCAAGCAATTAAGAGAGAGATGGAGCCCCGTTGTGGCAGAATACTTGAAACTTGTTTGAAAATGAATCAACACAAAATATTAGAGAGCTTTAGAGACTTTAGAAATATTCAATTTCCAAGTCCCCAAGACTGCTTGTGCTCTCTACCTGTTCCCCTCGCTGTAACTTTCAGGGCACTGATCTCGTGGAGGATTGTGATGGGGCATCTTGGAAGCTCCCTCTGTCTCCTGACCCTTCCTCCATCAATCTCACTCATTCCCTCTGTCCGATTGCCCCCGTCTCTCTCTCTCACTGTTCAGCTGACCCCGGGTCCATACCTGTTGTCGGCGCTGCCTCTGACACAGTTCGTCTCCTCCTGGTCTGATGAGGCTGTGGATTGACGTGATCAAACCTCCTCCTGAGTCTCATCACCCAGGACTCCAGGTGAGTCCCCACTCTGACTCTTCTACCTCATTGTTCAAACAAGTAAATCTGGATTTCAAGCTGAAAGATGAAGGAGAAACAGTTTTGCTTTTTCAGGTGATCCTGTCTATTTTTCAGTGTAATTCATCTTGTTCCTTTGCAGCCAACACACACTGAAACAGCTCCCCACTCCAACATCTACATATTTAAAGGTTTTATGTTTTATCTTTCCATTGTTTTCACTGTTCTGGATCCAGTGTCATTTCCTTTATCTGTGTGTCCTTCTTCAATCCCTCCTGAAGATGAAAGATATACTGCCGAAGGCTGCAGATACACAGCCTGTGACTTTCTACTTGATCTTCCAGGTGAATACAAACTGAAACCCCTGAACTCCATGTTTCCATTATGTTATGGATTCATTTTCTCCTCGTCTCCTGAGCTCTCACTTATTCACACAGAGTTAATTTCCATCAGCCCTTTGCAGTCAAGACCACCAAAGCAGTGAACTGACCCTAGCAGCAGCCACAGGAGTTGTGAGAAAGTGTGTACGAGTTCAATCTGTTTTAGTTTCTTCCTGTCTCCCTGGTGCTCTGTATACTTTACTCAGACACTGTGTAAAATGTCGAGTGCTGTGCAAAATAAAGATTCAACTTTCATGTACTCCTGATTCCCTCACTATGAGCCCCTTCCTTCTCCAGCAACGTTGAGGTATTATCTGTGTGTATGAACTAGATACAACTGTGTACAGCTGCTTCTTGGGCTAGAATTGTCAACTTGATCCATTTTGAGTGTTTCTGTATAGTTAGTAGTAAAGTCTTTATCTATGGAAGTTAATTGAATGAGCTTTGATTTCACTTAAGTTTGTTCTCTAGAAAGTTTTTTGGTTGTTTTCACTGAACACTTCTGAATTATGTACTATTAGCTTTCATTCTCCCTGTCAGTTACTTATTGAGGCTGTTCAATCACTTCAGTCTGTATAACTGAATGGAACTGATGTCACAACTTCCTTAGACCTCAGTAAAGCCTGTTTTCTATTAATCACCATTCTGCTGTGAGTTTTTCAAAGGTTCTGATCTTTTGGGTATTGGTAACAGATTTCTAGATCTCATCCTGACTTTGTGTCATTTTTGAGACAATTCATTCTCAGTTTATGGTAGCTGACTGAATTTGTACTCTAGTTTTGAGAACTATTGTCCTTGATTATTGTGAATGCCTGTTTATGCACTTGTGTTAAGCTCTTCTGTCTGAAGGTGAACTTGTCCGACGTCTCAATGTGAAGTGTCTGTGTATAGTTTGGAGATCTGTATATTCTGTTTTACTGAGAAAGTCATTTTATTCATCTACTGGTATTAAACTCCTCTTGTGTCTGACTGGGATCTTCTCCGGCTCTCAGCCCCTCCTGCACTGCTGTCACCCTGACCTCCCAGACGCAGGTGCTCTTACCTCCCCTCCTGTCCTGCCAGAGTCTTCTCCTCGAGCAGGGACACAGTCTGCTCCTTCCCTCCCATTCTGATCCCCGCAGGCTCATTCGCAGCCTTCTGGAGAAGGGAGCACAGTGGAGGAGGTGAGGGGACTAGTAGGAGAATCTCCTCCCTCTGGACCGGCACTTCAGCCCTCAGAGCCAGGGCCCCTGTTCTTCCACCAGAGACTCTTAGTGTTTGTGCACAGCGCCAGCAGGAGTAATCACTCCCTTCCAGTGTCCTGCCCCACTCGGTTCCACAGGCTGGGAGAACACTTTCTCAAGGGAATATTTGGAATCAGTATTTGGATGCTCAAGCTGAGCCCTTCCATGTGAACCAGTGATCTGAATCACTTATTTTGAGCTCATTTTAAGCCTCTGCAGAAGAGCACACTGAACCTGTGAAAGACTGCACTGTCACCATACAGCAACACTACTGACTGATTGAAATATAGCAGTACTGGGGCTCCACAGGGGACTGTCCTTGCTCCGTTCCTGTTCACCTTTTACACCTCTGACTTCAGGTACAACTCTGAGACGTCATCTGCAGAAGTTTTCGGATGATTCTGCAATTGTGGGGTGTATTGGAGAGGGGAGGGAGGAGGAATATAGGAGCTTGATTACCAATTTTGTGGAGTGGTGTCATCTTAACCATCTCCAGCTTAACACCAGCAAGACCAAAGAAATTATCTTTGACTTTCGAAGGAATAAGTCTCCGCTGAACCCTGTTTCCATCCAGGGTGAGGACATAGAGGGCATACTTAGGGGTACACCTGGATGATAAGCTGGAGTTGTCTGGTAACACTGACGCCCTGTACAAGAAAGGTCAGAGCCAACTCTATTTTCTTAGGAGACTCAGGTCCTTTGGTGTGTGTGGAACACTGCTACACATTTTTTATGAATCCGTGGTGGCAGCTATCTTCTACGCTGTGGTGTACTGGGGCAGCAGCATCATGACAAAAGATGCAAATAGGCTCAATAAACTCCTCAAGAAGGTTGGCACTGTGCTGGGGATGAGCCTTGACCCCATGGATGTGGTGGCTGAGAGGAGAATGCTGACCAAGCTCACAGCCATCATGAACAACACCTCTCATCCGCTTCATGGGACTGTTACTGGGCAGCGGAGCACTTTTAGCAACAGGCTGCTCCAGCTCCGGTGTCCAAGGGAACGTTTCCGCAGGTCTTTCCTCCCAGCGGCTGTCAGGGTGTGTAACGCTGCCCTAGGCTGGGACTGCTAGCCCTTCATCTGCTCCTCTATGGACAGCATGTTTACTCCATTGTACTTTTTGGACTGTATAAACCTATGCACATTTTGCACATATTTTATTGTTTTTACAGTGACTATGATCAGCACATTGTGCACACACCTATGTATTTATTTATTTTGTTTGTCTTTTGTTTTATAACTAGTCTGTTTTGCTTGTCTTGGGCTGGACTGCTGTAACACATCAATTTCCCTACGGGATTAATAAAGTATTATCTATCTATCTAAATATGGATTGGGGTTCAGCTGCGTTCATGAGGAGTTCTAGGTGTTTTAGTATTAGTGCTCAGGATGAGGCTGGGAGTTACTGCATTTCTCAGTCTGTAGTAATAAGAAAACATTTTTATATTACACCTTTGAAAGCAGCTTCCCAACGTGTTATATAGTAAATAAAAAGCAATTCTTATCCTTTAACCAGGGCAGTTTCTGTGCTGTGTGATTGCCTGAAGCCTCACTGGAAGGGTCTGATTTGGTTATGTGCAATGAGATGGTTATTTAATTCAAAAGCAGCAGCTCGTTCTAAGCTTTTAGCATGAATATAGCAAGAAAACAGCAGGTGATCTTGTCCACTCGCTCATGTGGGAATAACACTGTATCTGCAGTCAGGTCACACACTGTGTGCTTGGAAACTCACAGCTGGTTCTGAAGGTGAGGGACAGCATTGGCATCAGGTACTGCAG
Organism: Lepisosteus platostomus; assembly: GCF_059453375.1. Lineage (NCBI taxonomy): Eukaryota > Metazoa > Chordata > Actinopteri > Semionotiformes > Lepisosteidae > Lepisosteus > Lepisosteus platostomus. The sequence continues at coordinate 5,967,935 of NC_142635.1, read as the reverse complement.
TCAGGTCTCTGAGTAAAATACTGTGCAGAGTCTGGAATGCTTTCACTAGTATTGAAACAAATTTGTTTAGAGTTTTCCTTTACTGAAAAGTACCCTGTTATAGATAATAAAGTGTTTATAGCATAACCATGGACATCTTAAGACTGAACAGGAGCCTGAAGAGGCTGATTGATTATTTGTACAGTGTGATAAATTAGTGCAGATAAAACCAAGAATAATCAATGGCGCTAGCAATCGTTTTAATTACATTTCTGTTTTTCATTTTATTTCTCTTGTATTACTTCAGTCTTGTTTGACCAGCTATGCACAGTAACTGCCACTGATCAGACCCAGTACAGCTCTGTATTTCAGCTGGTCAGTGGAAATTACAGTGAAGTGGACACATATAAAAACATACTCAAGGCGACAGTATTTGTACTTAATACAGAATACAGTATATAGTATGGAATAATTCCTGGAAGATTATACAGCACTGTATTGGGCACAAAACTACCTCAAGGTCTGTTAAAGTATGGTAAGAACTGATTTAGTAAAAACAGCAACTGATCTATCCTAACAAAGATACCAAGAGAAAGTGGGATCAATTTCAAATAACAGGAAGTAAACCTGAGTTTGAAATGAACTGATCTGTCACAAAAGACACATTGGTCAAATTGGTAAAAAAGGAAGATAAGCGTGGATTATACAGAATTCCACAGATAACTACTAAACAAAGTTAACAATTCCAGCGATAATGAGCTCACCTGCTATCTGAGGGCATCTCCACTGCGCAGGTATGGGACTCAGCTCCTGGCGCAGGTGAGACTGGGGGGTGATGACATCATGTAGACCCCACCCTGCAGGAACAGGGAGAGTTTGATTCAGATATCTTTACCACTTCTTGGATAAATGCTGGGGGAATTAGTCATTTGACAACAGCAAAGTTTTTTTTTTATATTGCAAGTCATCAACTTTTTTTAAAAGAGACACATGCACGTTCTTCTGATTTGAACTTCTGGGATAATCGATGGGGAAGTGATGCTCGGTTCTCATCATACTGCAGAGATTGCAATTTTAAGGCTGTATTTCAGCGCTAAAACTATAAGCAGTAAAATTAATCATTTAAGGAAATGGATAATTATGACAGTAGTTCTTCCCAGGCAAATGTTTGTTTCTGCTTCATGGTTAATAAGGGATGGAATAATATGCTTATTAAATGGTTAATAAGGTCTGTACTGAACATTAACTATTGACTTTCAATTAGTAGGAAGGCTGACTCTAAAGTGTTAAAGTTGATTTGGAGGAATAAACCCATTACCTTAGAAAAGATAATGATTTGTCAAACACAGGCAGAAGGAGGCTTTAAGGTTTAAGACTTTAGAACAACTTATACTATTTTGTAGATCTGTGATATATACAGTATGATCTAATTACGTTTCTCAGGAAGTAAGTGATACAGAGTTTTTACTTTGATGTAATTTTGATGCTGGAAAGATCCCCCTGAAACACTGCTGCTTCCATAAACAAATACTCCTCACATGGACTCTTACAGTATATATAATCATTCCCTCTCAGGTATACCATCTGGAATCATAGAGATATAAAGTTTTGAAGTAAAACATTGTGCTTTGAAAACTGGGTTACAAATTGCAATGGGTAAATCAATGGATGTTTATGAGGAAATATTTACACTGAATATGTTTTAAGAAATTGTGATAATAGTCCATCAGAAACTTTGAAATAATTTACAGCCTGTATTAGACTGCAAGGACACGATGTATTGAGGTGTAGTCGCAATAAATATTTAAAATCCCTTTTGCAAGTTGACAATATCTTGTCAATTAAACTAGTTTTAAAAACATCGTTTGGGAAACTAATTGACTGGAATAAAATATGGATGATGCCAAGCAAATGTTGTATAAGGTTAAGGAGGTTTCATAAAGAATTGTATTTCAAATTCACCTTAATGACACGTGTTATGGATAGCTTTAAAATTGATACAGATGATAAAAGCTATGTCTTTTGCAAAAGCAACCCAGGAACTTTACCACATTTGTATTGGTTATGTACAGTTATAGACGCATTCTGGGTGGATGTGCAAAAGTATATAAGGAAGGATTCTAATATTAACATTTCTTTTAGAGACATAATTGTTATGTTACTTTTTCATCCCATTGAAAACCCTTCAAAAAATATAATTTGTCATTGTATTGTCAATCTAAAACATACATACTGTAAGGACAAGCCTCCAGACTATTCCTAAAGGTAAGAACGTGAAAGCTGTACAGTCTTTATTTCCCTTATATAACCCTTTATTGTAAAATGCAACTGTATTATGGACCCCTGATGATGTTATACAGTATGTACTCTTGCATATATATTTATTGTTGTTGCAATCAGCAAAAAGTTTTGTTCAGACAGATCTGAGCTCTGCACTAGCACTAGCTTTCTGATGTCTTTCTCCACACAGCTCAGCGGCTCCCGACTCCCCGACCCCGACAGCGCCGGAGCCCGGAGACTGTAGCGCTGCGAGCCGCTTGGTGTGGCCGTTCACAGGGGGACCCGATTCACGGCTCTCTACAACCCAAACCCCTTTAGGATAATCAAACCAATTAACACTCAAAACAGTTTATTACAGCATATAAGGTTAAAACAATTACAATATACTGCGGTGATATTATACTGGTATCCACAGTCCCAGCTCGGTCCCCGGTGTCACAATTACCTTTTTCGCGCTCATCAGGGTTCAGGTTATAAATAGGGGCAGGTCTGTGCTCCAGACCCGTGCAGCAGGCTTTGTTTGCAAACTCGCTATTTAAAAGCGACCCGGCTGTCAGAACAGCTAAAAAAACGGCGAACTTCAAGTCAAATTGCAGACTGACCGGACCTGCCTTCTCAATCAGACTCGGCCCATAGGGGCGGCGGATCCCGGAGCTGCTCGTCTCTGCTGTTAAAAAGGCGAGTTTGCAGACAACCCGCCTGCAGAAATCCTATGAGAAAATTCAAATCCCCTAACAGGAACAATTAAGTACAAAATCTCATTTGGGGAAAATTTAGTCGAGCAACTCATCTTGCAGCCTTTCCGGTGCACTCCCCTGCAGTAATCCGACACAACAGCTCCTTAATTACTGCTGATCCTGTCAGTAATATCAATCAACCGCACTGGGTGCAGCTACACTGTAATGCAGTGGACTGGAGAGGCCGAAAGTAGCTCCAATTCCAGTATCAAGGTCCCACCTTCACACTACAATACCCTGAGACAGGATGGGCTCCCACACTGACACTACACTGCCCACTCGTGCTCTTTATTCACCTCAAGGCAACGCTGCTCACAGGGAACGCAAATAAAGGAGAAACAGGCGTTGACTCCACACTGGGAAACGGACACCTTGAGACAGAACAAGAGTCTAAAGAGGTTCAGCGACCGAAAGCAATCGGAGACGGTTTTCCTCTCTGCCACAGCTCAGCTCTGGTGAGAGACTGGGATATTATTGACTCTGGCACCGTTTCTCAAAGCAATGGAGCTCTCTGTAGCTCTTTCAGGCTCAGTGTTGGCCTCACGGCTGTGTCCCTGACCAGTTTCGTCCTAAATTGAATATTATTGTGCCTTCCTCCTAATCTGGGTTGTTCTAACATAGCCAGTGATTTAATAAAGGAGTTTGGGCTGTTTTAAATCTACAAACATCACCGAGGTGTTTTGAAATCTCCTTGGTCTCCAGCAGGTGAATATATTGTCTTGAAATTCACTGCCTGTTTGAGGGCATTGATCACACTTCTCAGTAGCTGTGAGGAAGAGTCCTATATCTACTGAGCCTTCCATGATCTTCCTCCATCAGTCCCTCTGACTGCCCTCGGTTTCCCGTCCCTCTCCAACAGGGGCTCATGGTCCAGCTGGGTTCCGTGTCAGAAGTCTGTGGCTCACGGTGTGTCCAGGAAAAGTGATGGTCCGGCTAGATTCTGTTGCAAGGGACCGCGTCTCCAAATAAGATGATAGTTATCTGACACCTATTCTAAATAAATGCAGCAGAAAAGGATCCACAATGTAATGCTTGTTCTGTTTTTTAACCACATTATCAGTCTCCTGAGAGACTGTCAAAAATTGCCAATGCCGACTATATTTCAAGTCGTCACGGCGGGGTATTGGGAAAAGTTTTCAACTAGCAATAATCGCGCCTCGGATAAACCTCATTGGCTACGATACTGCCACTGCGCAAAGCTGACGAGTTAACCCCGTCCGCCAGGACCGGGACTCTTCCCGCTGAGCCCCCTATTATGGTGTTGTTTTCATTCGCACATCAGAAAGTTCTGCAAACGTCTACAAACCAAAAATAACAAGGAGTCCTAATCTGTCAGCTATCTTTATATGCCCTTAGTTAATATAGCTCTTAATTGCTTTAATAAGAATTGCTCAAGAAATACAGTGAGCGCAGAGCATGACGGGTGAAAAGGTTGTATTACGTCGCCATCTTGCGCGTCAGACTGCTGGCAAGAAGCAAAACCGGAAGAAGGGAAACCCTTTGTGGCCGAAGGCGTTTTTTTTCCTCGTTTCATACCCATACAGGCTGTTCATACAGCTATAAATCGATGTAGTATTTCTGCCTAATTGGAAGCTAGTCGATAAAAATTGTATTTCAACCTAAATGTCTTCAAAGCGAAGACGTTTTCCCTCTGTAAACCGAAAACGTAAGGCTGTTAATACAACACTGAAAATAGTTTTCTTATTTCACAGCTGACTGATTGAGACAAAGATCGAGGGCCGATTTCTTTGGTGTTCGCTAGTTTACAGACTTTAGTCTGTACTAGGTCTCTTTAAGAGTATAGATTTAAAAACAGGCAAAACAACAAAGCGACTATAAAAATAAAAATGCCTCGATGCCGGTGTTCACTGACAATTGCTTGATTAACGGAGCTTTACGATTCAGTGAAACATTTAAATATTATTTTGGACAAAACGTAGCGTTTAATTTTACAAAATTATATTATACTAGAATGTAGACTGTTCCGACTATAACAAAAGAAAATAAGCCTGAAAAGACCTCTTTTGTGTGCAGGGCGGGTCCTAGTTTAGCCTCCAGCAAACAGCCCTTCAGATGGTAAAACTTTTCTTTACCTTTTTTAAAGCCGCTTTAAAACTAATGTCTAATAATTCAGTCTATACGGCCGCCCAACCAATTTTCATGAGCTCAATCAAGAACATTTTCGGAACAGATTTATACGCAACAGCGAGATCAATTTGACGTTTTTATTTGAGTTGGACTAAAATATAAGATCGTTAATCATATTTTTTTATAACAAGTCCCCCCTCATCACAAACTGGGGTTGCTTTAACTTCTGTTAGGACGAAAATCTAAATCTAGAAAGAAATGAGAGAGCTCTTCAATGAACTTTAACGTGCATTTATACAAGATACAAGATAAAAAAAAAACATTTTGGGTCAATTCCAACGAACTGAAAGCAGCGTATTTAACTGGAGTTCAACACCTAGTCAGCAGCTCTGTGCTAGCTTAATGCGCCAGTTTAAAACCAATTGCAACGAATTTGGCCGATAAAATGAGTCCGCAGCTCTAAACCTATTTTCGATTACAACGAACCCACAGTAACAACTACCGCCCTCTAGCATGTTACAGAAGCAGAAGACCAGCTTAAACCATCTCTTCATATGGGTTAAACTCTGCAGCGGACTCACCAGAACACTTGTTCCCGAAAATCGTCCCTCAGTGATGAATTTCGTTTGAACATTATTGTAATATTTAACTAACATTGCCTTCCGGACACACCACAACTATTCATAATGAAGTTTATCAATAAACGTGTTGATTATTGATTCATAGTCAGCAGCTGTATTGTAGGTGACGCATGTGGAATCTGTAGTGTGCGAGAGTGAATTTTCAGATATCGCGGGGAGTGAAGAGAACCAAAATGAACGAAAAACCTTTAAATTGGGTGGAAGTGTTCTGCCACAGCTGGGTGTTGATTGAACAGATTAATTGCATTTCCTATTGCGGCGGGACTCTACACTTGGGGTTTCTCGGGGAAAGGCAGGGATACTGGGGTTCTGGGGGTACAGTTGTGTAGGCAAATGTAAGGGCACGTTAAAGATAAACGAACTATCGCCAGTTCCGACGAACCTTCTGGTATCTGCGGCTCTGGTCCAATAATAACAGCGGTGAAAGAGGCGGAAAGTCTCTTCAATAGACTCGGTCAATAGCAAGGCCGGGTCGGACCGGACACGCCCAGTGCCGGTGTGGCTCTTTAACGGACACTCGGACCACGCGAGAGGCAAGCAAACCTCCGTTTTAAACTCCCAAAGGTCAGAGGGACAGCGATGAAACTGAAATAAAAAAAAAAAGATCTATTACAGAAGTTCCCTCATCTTACCTTTTTTAGAGCTACGAATGTTTTTTTTTTAATTGCAGACCACACCCATTCCCACGAGCTAGCACCTTTTATATTAATCTCAATTCAGTTGAAGACCTAAAATTGCTAAAGCTCTTGGTCACGTATCAGCTGGGGGGTTTTGTAACGCGCTGCCAACGCCGCTGTCATGAACAGGCAGTCGTCGCTCAACGCGCCTGTGACTTGTCTTGCTACCTCACACGGAGAAGATCCACAATCATCAATTAAAAAAAACCCTTACTGCAGATGAAGCACTACAAATGTAGCCCCTGAAATGGCGTAGCACTTCCATTTACACTATTGCTGATACAAACGTAGCTCATGCATACAGCCAAAACGGCGATATGCTCGCTCCTTCGTGTGAAGGATCTCCGTGTGAATCTGGATCCGTCCTCAATGACAATACAAGCGGCTAGGACGTGACGCGTTTGTTTCGAGACTAATTGCAGTTGAGTATACTTACTGATTAGATTATTTAAAGTGTTCTTCTGCAGAACGGCAAGGATGCTGCGCCTTCTGCACCGTCCTGAGCACAAGCCCAGCTGGTCTCCCACTGGGTTCTGCAATTATATTTTCGTTCCTTTTGAGCTCAGAGCTGGACACAATCTCCAGATAATCCCGTTTTAACTCGTCCGGAATTTAGTTCGCAAAACTGCGGGCGAAATCGGAGGGTTTGTGGCGATTAGAAATGAACAGAATCCAACCTCCTGCGAAAGCTCGGTTTGTTATCCTGCGTGTCCGAGAGGCAAAGCGACTCGGAACACCTGTTCTAAACTCGCGTCACCAAACCCCAAACCGGCACAGGGTCTGCTCACCCACTGCTTCTGCTTTCTTCTGTTAACCCCCTTTTACGGTTTGTTAAATGTTTATTCCTCAATTTTAATTAACCAGAGTGATTTTCATTTGATCCCCTCTCTCGTAGCCCGCACACAGCTGTGAAGTTTTACATTTCAGGACCACTTTAGTCGTACCAGTAGTCTACAATGTATCCCGACCCAATGACAAAACACGGCTTTTAGCCCTCATTTCTAACACTCAGGCCAGTTATAAGGCGGAAAGGTTCATAAGCATGCAGTTCGATGTATCTAAGGCTTAATAATGCTTAAAGTTACTCACCTCATGGGTGTATCAATCGGAAAGACGCTAACTAGTGACATCACTGCTCTAGGGCAGCAGCACAGGAACTCAGTGACAACCGGCGAGATTGGAATTCACTTTTCACGGTCTTGTAAACGTATTTGATGTATTAGTACATTTTAAGAAATGTATGGAAATAAATCAGAATACATATTTTCTGTGAATTGAAATAATTACGTTTCCGTTATTTTATTTGTATTTCAATCTTTTAGGTTTCTTTCCACAAATCCCTTTCGAAAAATCTTTGTTCTCTTCAGATCTGGCTCCCCGTTCACCCCGTCGCCCTAGATGACTGCCATCAGCGGCCTGCCTGGGTATTGGGACTTGGCAGCTGGTAAGATATGACTCTTACACGTGATCCAGTCGCGTTGGGCGCCCGTCCGCGCTTAGAGATGGGCATCGGCTGTAGTAAGTGGGGTCATTGTGAAAATCTGTCCACAACCCTTAGGCAAGATCAGGATAAGAGGCGTTCAGCACAATACAACTACCCCATCTATTCCAATTCCCATCACCCATCTTGGACAGCCTTCCCGATATTCCTTTTCTTACACAAGCAGCCGAGGCCGTCTGTGGAGGGCGATGTAGTCCTGTTCTAACTGCTGTAAGAAGACTCCAGGTGACCGAGAATGTGTGCTGCAGCAGAAATGATCCGGAGGGACAGTACACTGTGTGTATGAAGCAGCAGGACTCCTCATCCATGGAGCACAGCCCACCCCAACCTCCCCCAAGGAAAGATGTCCGATATGTCTCATGTCTCGCTTGCAGTGTGAGGACATTGTGCTCTCCCAAAGGACTCCTGTACACTTCACACTGCAGGACCTTCACAGCAGATCAGGCAAAGGAGCAAAAGACTATTTCACCAAGTGAACCGAGGGCCGAGTTAGCCCTTTAAACATGCTGATCCCGCGGTTGAAGCAGGACCCCAGGGTTAGCAGCCCTGTTCTGAGCGTTACAAGGTTTTAGGACTTCGTCTCAACCAGAGGACAGCCCCTCCTACGACGCAGTGTCTCTGGTCACCCATCTGAGGAACAGCTCTCGTCCTCCAGAGGGGGGAGGGTCTCCCATCCTAGTGCCAGCCGGGCCTCAAGTACAATTAGTTAAATAAATTAGTTAATAAAGTTACAATTTCAATTACAAAAAATGCTGCCAGATTCCTTCCCCACACCAGCCATCCTCGTGTGGGCAGTGGCATGGGTCTGGATACATTACTGCTACTTACAGTATGCCCAAGGGTGACTGGTCCTTTACCTGATGAAAAATGGGGAGCAAACAATTCTTAGGAATATACTTTTATTTCAAATTCTGTGTTATAAAAATACATTGTGAATTTTACAATGCTATATAGGGAATGTCGAAGATGTAGCTCTCTCTATCTGGTAGGGAGAGGGCGCTGCTGTAACAGTGCAGTGAGACGATCCGATGGTCTGCGCTTATTCCATCGCAGTCTCTCGCTCGCTCGCTCTCCCTCAGTAATGGTAGACCTTTATCTGGTTATTCTCATCCAGGCCCAACTGGACTAAGCCACTCCTGGAAGGGGGGTTCTGCGAGCGTGGGAACAGAGGCCTGCGGACGACAGCTTAAGGAAAAACCACATTGAACACATTTGAAAAAGATCCTAGACTAGACACTGACCGTTTCCCTTAAAATTGCCAATTATTTTTGCTGTAACCACCCAAATTAATATAGCCAATTGTGTTTTATGTCTTGGCTCACAGCTACCAGCCTAGTGACAGCACACTGGGGAGAGTGAGGAAGTGTAGAAGGACTCCTCTGATCTGGCCACCTTCCATCCACTTTATTCCTATTATTTGTTAACACAATACAGGTAGCATAGCCCAGTACTGGAGGATAAGTGACTGAAGGAAAGGCACGTCCCTCACCCACAGCCCCACACTGATTGGAGGAGAGGCATGTCCCTCATCCACAGCCCCACAATGATTGGAGGAAAAGCATGTCCTTCACCCACACAGCCCTGCACCGATTGGAGGAAAGGTTCATCCCTTACCCACATCCCTTACCCACAGCCCCACACCGATTGGAGGAGAGGTGCGTCCCTCACCCACAGCCCCGCACGTGATAGCATCCCACTTCTTGGAAAATAGCTGCTCATTGACCTAAACTCTGTAGTTATCCGTCTGCTAGGTTATAGCTATAATATCAATATTTTGAGATAAACCCTCTTTAGGATACAGCAAATTTTGGTACAGAACCGTGAAATGGTGTGACGTTTGTGTGCGAGTTAATTGAGATAAGTGTGACTGTATGAGGTACATCCATTATTTGTAATCGATGCAGGTATATGCAAGCGTGTCACGTCAGAGTGAGGATACACCTTGGGGTCCTTCCTGCGACTCTCCAGCCATCTTTTGTTGGAGTTGATCAGTCCCTGGAGCCGCTGGCCATCTGGTTCTGTAGTGTTCTGCTGGACCAACCTCAAACTGCGCAACTGATCACTGAGAAACACACACACACACCGTCACTGACATCTGGAGAGACACGCGGTCATGCTGGCACACAATACGACATCACAACGCACTGATACTCTAACACAGAGATAAGCTGTCTAACTGATGCACTGCAGCACCAGCACACTGATACATGACAAACATACATACTGAAAAGTTACTGCAAACCCTAAACAAAATCATGCCTTAGACAAAATCAGTCTTGTAATCATTAATCTTCTGATGACTTTTGACTGTTAGTCGACATTGATCGTCTTCTAATGCGACTATTACAATCTCGGACAAATGTATTAATTCAACATGCCAATATTTTGTGCATTTCACAATTTGTAACATCTATTTCCTATTTATTATATGCTATGTCTTGATATGTTCTTGATGTCTTGTATCTTGCTGGTTGTGTCCTGCCCAGGGACTACACATGTAGGTTAGGTTTCTAGCCAGCTCTGGTGAAGAGCTGTGTGCTGTTTTCAATAAACCCAATTGCTGACCAATAAAAACTAAAATAAAAATGAAACCAATGGGCTAATCCATGTATGACACAATAAAACATCTTTCTTCTTTGTATGGCCATTTGTAAACTAGGCGACAGACTGATGTTGATTGATTCCAGCCAGAAACTGAATTCCAGTGGATTGCTGAAAAACGTCCTTGTAAAGTAGGGTCTGTACCCCTGGTCCTGGAAAGCCCCACTCCAGACACCTTCATAGGCCACCCCACATCACCAGTGTTATGGAAGTCACTGAACCGACACACTAATACACTGGGTAACAGGAACACGGACAGGGTCACACCACAGTGGGAACGGAAGGTACTGTACCTGGCAGAGGTGTATCCTGGGTAGCTCCCAGATGGAGGGGGCTGTCCACTTGTCTCCATGCTGCTCCCTAAGAGACGGACACACCTTACTGCAGGGTCAGTGAAAACGAACTGCTAAATGTAGACTGTGTTAATTCCAGCTGGTCATTTGGCATTACTCTTTATATTGAACAGTTAACTGTTAATTAACAGCAAAGTTAAAACACTGGAAACTATACAAACAACACTTAAACTCTTATATTCAATATTTTAATATAATATTGATTTATCAATATTTTTAAAAAAACCTTCCTTACAGTGACTAGATAAGGATATTAAAACAGTTTAGTGCACAAACTTTTTTTTTAGAACATCAAATACAAAGGGTGTATTAAAACTAAAAATATTTATTGTTTTATATTTTAAAGCAGCTAATTGTCAATTAGTAATTGCTAATTGTCTTTAAATTAATATGTAGTTCCACTGTTAGACTGAAATACTTCACACAGAGCTGTGTAACCCCAACCCCTCACATAGAGCTCTGTATAACCCTAACCCCTCACTCAGAGCTCTGTATTACCCTAACCCCTCACACAGAGCACTGTATAACCCTAACCCCTCACACAGAGCTCTGTATACCTCTAACCCCTCACACAGAGCTCTGTATAACCCTAACCCCTCACACAGAGCACTGTATAACCCTAACCCCTCACATAGAGCTCTGTATTACCCTAACCCCTCACACAGAGCTCTGTATACCTCTAACCCCTCACACAGAGCTCTGTATAACCCTAACCCCTCACACAGAGCTCTGTATTACCCTAACCCCTCACACAGAGCTCTGTATTACCCTAACCCCTCACACAGAGCTCTGTATTACCCTAACCCCTCACACAGAGCTCTGTATACCTCTAACCCCTCACACAGAGCACTGCATAACCCTAACCCCTCACACTGAGCACTGTATAACCCTAACCCCTCACACAGAGCTCTGCATACCCCTAACCCCTCACTCAGAGCTCTGCATAACCCTAACCCCTCACACAGAGCTCTGTATACCTCTAACCCCTCACACAGAGCTCTGCATAGCCCTAACCCCTCACACAGAGCTCTGTATTACCCTAACCCCTCACACAGAGCTCTGTATTACCCTAACCCCTCACACAGAGCTCTGTATTACCCTAACCCCTCACACAGAGCACTGTATTACCCTAACCCCTCACACAGAGCTCTGTATTACCCTAACCCCTCACACAGAGCTCTGTATACCTCTAACACCTCACACAGAGCTCTGTATACCCCTAACCCCTCACACAGAGCTCTGTATAACCCTAACCCCTCACACAGAGCACTGTATAACCCTAACCCCTCACACAGAGCTCTGTATTACCCTAACCCCTCACACAGAGCTCTGTATTACCCTTACCCCTCACATAGAGCTCTGTATTACCCTAACCCCTCACACAGAGCCCTGTATTACCCTAACCCCTCACACAGAGCTCTGTATTACCCTAACCCCTCACACAGAGCTCTGTATACCTCTAACCCCTCACACAGAGCTCTGCATAACCCTAACCCCTCACACAGAGCACTGTATAACCCTAACCCCTCACACAGAGCTCTGTATACCCCTAACCCCTCACACAGAGCTCTGCATAACCCTAACCCCTCACACAGAGCACTGTATAACCCTAACCCCTCACACAGAGCTCTGTATACCCCTAACCCCTCACACAGAGCTCTGCATACCCCTAACCCCTCACACAGAGCTCTGTATTACCCTAACCCCTCACACAGAGCTCTGTATACCTCTAACCCCTCACACAGAGCTCTGCATAGCCCTAACCCCTCACACAGAGCACTGTATTACCCTAACCCCTCACTCAGAGCTCTGTATTACCCTAACCCCTCACTCAGAGCTCTGTATTACCCTAACCCCTCACACAGAGCTCTGTATACCTCTAACCCCTCACACAGAGCTCTGCATAACCCTAACCCCTCACTCAGAGCTCTGTATTACCCTAACCCCTCACACAGAGCACTGTATTACCCTAACCCCTCACACAGAGCTCTGTATAACCCTAACCCCTCACACAGAGCTCTGTATTACCCTAACCCCTCACACAGAGCTCTGTATTACCCTAATCCCTCACACAGAGCTCTGTATTACCCTAACCCCTCACTCAGAGCACTGTATACCCCTAACCCCTCACACAGAGCACTGTATAACCCTAACCCCTCACACAGAGCTCTGTATTACCCTAACCCCTCACACAGAGCTCTGTATTACCCTAACCCCTCACACAGAGCACTGTATACCCCTAACCCCTCACACAGAGCACTGTATAACCCTAACCCCTCACACAGAGCTCTGTATTACCCTAACCCCTCACACAGAGCTCTGTATTACCCTAACCTGCAGGGAAGTTGTGCCAGCGGCCACCCAGGCTGTCCTCCAGGACGCGGGAGCTTGGGGAGGGCGCCCAGGCCCAGGTGGGCAAGGCAGGAGCAGCTGTGGCCCGCGGCAGGGACAGGGGAGAGTAGGTGGCCACTGGGGCCTGTCGCAGTGCCAGGGTCCCCAGAGCCTCCAACACACTGTTGAGCTGGCCAGAAATCTGCTGCAGGGACTCGGTCAGGTGCTGCACCTTCGGAGGGACTGCCGTCAGAGAACCTGGGGCCTGGTTGCCTGGCAAATGACAACAAAAGTCTCAGCACTGTTCAACGTCCATCACTGCATCCGTCTCCCACTCCATCAGTCTCTCTCACCTGAGGCTTCTGGAAGGTCAATGCTACTGATGTCAGAGTCGCTGAGGTCAAAAGTTACTATCTTCTTCTCAGCAACCCCTTTTGTTGTGTCCTCATCCGACAGCTGGGAGACGGAAGAAAGGAGAGCTCTTTTGCTAAGAATTAGTGTAGAAAAGTACTTGTCTCGTATTTTGAGTGTCTTCACATCAGTACTAAATATTCAGTCAGTCTCTGCATGGCAATGCGCACACTGCATAGAATTTCAGTCCATCCGTGCGTGTATCAGTATGCACAGTGTATATACACTCGATCACCCTGTGTGTATATCAGTATGCATAGTATACTGTATATACAAAACTCACAATCAGCCTGTAGTATCAGTATGCACAGTGATTATACTCTGTCAGCCTGTATGTGAATCAGTATGTACAGTGATTATACTCTCAGTCAGCCCACATGTGTATCGATATGCACAGTGATTATACTCTGTCAGCCTGTATGTGAATCAGTATGTACAGTGATTATACTCTGTCAGCCTGTATGTGAATCAGTATGTACAGTGATTATACTCTGTCAGCCTGTATGTGTATCAGTATGCACAGTGATTATACTCTGTCAGCCTGTATGTGAATCAGTATGTACAGTGATTATACTCTCAGTCAGCCCACATGTGTATCGATATGCACAGTGTTGATACTCGCAGTCAGTCTGTGGGTATCAGTGTGTACAATACTCTCAGTCAGTCTGATACTATCTTCAGGTATTGGTATGCTCAGTGAGCCAGCAGGTGTGTAGTGTACCTCCTCTGTGAGAGAGCTCTCCAGCTGGGTCAGTCTTTCTTCCTTCCTGCGCAGGAGAGCCTGGCCTCTCTGAACTGTGGCCTTCAGCTGCTCCAGGTGACAGACCTCCTGCAAAGGATTCATATTTTTGTGCTTCAATGATTAAACACTTGATCCTCTCACGGGGCTAAATGTGTATGCAAAATAATACCCAGAAACCAAAAATCTGAAATTCTATACTCTTGCCACGTATGAATCTTTTAATCTGAAGTACAGATTTCAATAGTACACAACAAAAATGACCAATTTAGTTTCACATTTCCTGATACGCTTTTCATTGAAGTTCTCTTAATGCATTAAAAAATGAATACAACCAAATAAACTAAAAACCTGTTTGAAAATGTTCAATAGCGCAGACCAGCCAGCCCTTGCTGGTGAAGGGTGTGGTCTAGCAGAGAATCTGCACTGCCATGAACAGGCCCAGATCTGAACAGGACCTACAGCTGGAAGTCTCAGAACTGGGCCAGTTCCCCATATCCACTCCTCACTGAAACAAGCTTGGTGCATACTGGGTCCACTGCGGCAGGCCGAGCCACTCCTACAGTAGCCCTGCAGGACCTCTCGGATAGAGTCCGCTCAGCCGGCCTGTGAGCTCCGCAGCCCACCTGGAAAGAAAACTCCTGCTGCACGAATCCCAGAGGCCAAACTATGCCTAGAAAATTAGTCCAAATCCTAATGGAACGTGAAAATTAAAATATGCTCAAATCATGCATATTATCATGCCCTGAAAAGACTTGTTTACCTTGACCCCGGCGGAACATTTAGCCAAATTCAGAAAGCCCAAGCTCAGACAGTCTAACGCAATCTGACAGGTGTCTGGCCAGGTTGGAGTGCTCACCCGCTGGATATTCTTGTGGAGGTCCTGCGCGGGCTCCTGGCTCCAGGTGGTGCGAGCCGCCCGCAGAGCTGCCTGCCTCTGGCTCAGAGAGCCGCTCTGTCTCTCCAGGAAACGACGGGCTTTCTGTAGGGACGCCCCCTCGGAGGAGATATACTGCCGCACCCTGGGAGAGAGACGAGGGGGAGAAGAGGGTTAGGAGATAGAGGGACAGAGAGAATGAAGAGAGGCAGAGTAGCACGGAGGAAGGAAGCAGGAGAAAGAAGGGGACAGGAAGGAGAAGAGAGGCTAGGGCTAGAGAGAAAGGGACACCATGTGGAAGGAAGAGGAGGAAAGGGGAAGAATTATAGTCCAACAGATTGTTGATAAGGGCTGAGGCAAGACTTTCAGGCGAGACACAGATACCCACACCTACGTGGACATCTGGGTACATACTCATCAATGCTAAGCTCCGAGTCTCCCTCTCTTTCGGAGTCGTGATGGTTCGAGCTAGCGGCCGCAGGGGGTAGAGGGGACACCTCTAGGTCCTTCAGTTGCAGAGCTCTTTCACGGCCAGCAGGGGGCTCCACATTGCAATTAGGCTGTAGGCACTTTCCCTCACTTTCAGTAAGGAGGGCTGTATGTCTACTGTCATCACCATGTTTCACATCGCTGCGAAAACATAAAATTACATTAAGGAATAAAATAGAAAACAGTCATAAACTGTTCACAACACATAACAAGAGACCTGAAAACCAGCATGTCTTTGGATAGTGGAAGAAGACCAGGGCATGCAGTAAAAACCCACATAACACAGGGAGAACCTGTAAACTCCACACAAAAAGCTTCTGTGAAGGGACAGTGCTGAATGCCAAGCCACAGCACAAAACTTTTTTGGTACCTGCAGTAAATGCCATCTCGTTTAGAGAACTTACTGCATTTACAGTGCAATTCAATGACACACAGAACAGCACCCTGGGAGAGCAGCGCCAGTGCCGTCACTGGTCCTGCTAGCCAGACAGACTCTGCTGTGCTGACAGACTCGGCCTACCTGGCCAACACGTTCAGCCTGTTGCAGCGCTCCTGCAGCCGCTGGCCCTGCGCCTGGAGCTGGTCTCTTTCCTCTCTTAGTCGCGTCTCCTCTCCCTGGAGCTGGTCTCTCTCCTCCCGCAGCCGCTGGCCCTGTGCCCGGAGCTGGTCTCTCTCCTCCTGCAGCCGGTCTCTCTCCTCCTGCAGCCGGTCTCTCTCCTCCTGCAGCCGGTCTCTCTCCTCCCGCAGCCGGTCTCTCTCCTCCTGCAGCCGGTCTCTCTCCTCCCGCAGCCGCTGGCCCTGTGCCCGGAGCTGGTCTCTCTCCTCCTGCAGCCGGTCTCTCTCCTCCTGCAGCCGGTCTCTCTCCTCCCGCAGCCGCTGCCCCTGTGCCCGGAGCTGGTCTCTCTCCTCCCTCAGCCGCTGCCCCTGCGCCTGGAGCTGGTCTCTCTCCTCCCTCAGCCGCTGCCCCTGCGCCTGGAGCTGGTCTCTCTCCTCCTGCAGCTGGTCTCTCTCCTCCCGCAGCCGCTGGCCCTGTGCCTGGAGCTGGTCTCTCTCCTCCCTCAGCCGCTGCCCCTGCGCCTGGAGCTGGTCTCTCTCCTCCTGCAGCTGGTCTCTCTCCTCCCGCAGCCGCTGCCCCTGTGCCCGGAGCTGGTCTCTCTCCTCCTGCAGCCGCTGGCCCTGCGCCTGGAGCCGGTCTCTCTCCTCCCTCAGCCGGTCTCTCTCCTGCACAGTGACACAGTGGAAGGCTGTGTGTCCAGACAGCGCTGGCCCAGAGGGAGGAGGAGAAGCAGTAGCAGTACAATAATGAGGCCGGTGATGAAGGGTGACCAGACTCACCTGCCTGCCTCTTTCCCTCAGCTCCTCTTCCTCCTCCAGCTGCTCCCTTTTGCTCCTGAAGTCTTCCTCCTGGAGGAGAGAGAGCAGGGGCAGCCCCCGCAGTGTCAGAGCAGGGCTGCAGTGAGTTTCATTTGAAAGGGCCACGTGAGAAGATTATCGTCTCTAGGGAGTATGTGATTTGTAAGGTGCTTCAGAGTGTTTTACAGAGAGAAAACGATCACAGCTGGAACCCCTCCGTCAGTACCTGAGCTTGGAGAGCTGCAGTCCTGGCTTTCAGCTCTTTGGCCCTGAGCTCCAGCTCCTCCCCCTGTCTCTGAAGCTCACTTTCCTGAAGCAGAGAGGACAGTGTTAGCACACAACACAGCACTGTCCATACACTATCACCCACACTGCACACCACTGAACACAGAAGGCACAAGTAATGTGTTGTTAATGCTGTGCACACTGCTGACAATGTACCGTCATCGATACTGCACACACTGATGATATACTAATCAATAGTGAACATGAACACTCAAATGGCCAATGATATAATATATCAATGATAGATTGTTGACAAATAAGTACATGCTGCACCCACACAGCAACAGAACTGAACACAATGTAGCTACAATGTGACATCACTGTAATAATAATAATAATCATAATAAACTTTATTTTATATAGCGCCTTTAAAGGTGGCTTCTCAAAGCGCTTTACAGGATGACAATAACAATAAATAAGAAGACTACAACAATAATTAAGAAGATTTCACAAGATAGGACACAATTATAATTACAACAATACAACAATAACAATAGAGGAGACCGTGGAAGGTGGTATTAAGAAGAGCAGAGGGGTGAAGAATGGAACCAGTTAAGTAAAGGCTTTTCTGAAGAAGAAGGTTTTGAGTCTAGATTTGAAGGAGTTTAGAGAAGGTGACTCTCTATTATCCTTGGGCAAAGAGTTCGAAAGTTTGGGGGCATAGCAGGAGAAGGCCCTGTCGCCCATACAATGTAGACGGGCTTGGGGGACAGTAAGGAGGGCAGAATTTGAAGAGCGGAGGTTGCGAGGTGGGGAGTAGGGCGATAAAAGTTCAGACAGGTATTGAGGTGTCAAGCCATGTAAAGCCTTATAGGTGAGCATGAGGATTTTAAAGTCTACGCGGAATTTGACCGGAAGCCAGTGCAAGGACTCCAGGACAGGAGTAATGTGAACACTTGCACTAGACCTGGTCAGGATTCTGGCTGCTGAATTTTGGACATACTGCAGCTTGTTCAGAGTAGATTTAGATACCCCAGGGAGTGGAGCACTGCAGTAGTCAATTCGAGAGAATACAAATATGTTGATCAGCTTTTCAGCCACAGTTAATGATAGCATACATGCACTTTTACCACTTTAAGAACTAAAGCAAACTATACTACTGTTTGGCCTTGTCTCCTGACCTTGCACCGCCATGGTAAACATCAACCTGACTTCCCCTAAAAAGTAGTTTCCCACATTCCATGGAAATGAAGCCTCACAAAAGCAACCCCTGCCTCCCGACAGGCTTCCCAGCATGCCCGCCTAACGGACCTTGTGCCTGTGTGCCTGACGGGCGTCGTGCAGCTGTGCGTCCAGCTGTGAGCAGAGCTCCTCCAGCTGTTTGCGATGGCTGGACAGCAGCTTCTCTCTTTCCTCCTGCAGGGTTCCCAGCAACCCGTCTCTCTGCCTGCATTCCTGGAGACAGGCAGACAGACACCCGCTGGCTTTACTGTGCTTTAGTATCGTGCCTTTCCTCTGTAATTACACTTTCCTCTGTTCAAACATTCAAAGACAACCAAAGCTGATCCCTGTATCATTATCACTCCCTTAGATTCCACTCTCTTTGTCTATTTTCCCCACTTTTTCTCCTCCCATTTTCTCCCCCTTACCTCACTCCGTGCCTCACCTCCTCCAAGTACTTCTCTCGGATGTCCTGCAGAGTGTGGCGGTGCTCCTCTCTCAGCTGCTCCAACTTCCTGTCATGCTCCTTCTGCACTTCCTCCCTCACCTCCCTCAGCACCTCACTCAGCTAGAGACACACAGACACAGACACGTGACTCAGCTGGGGACAGACACACACATAGACACGTGACTCAGCTGGGGACAGAAAGACACACACACACACAGTTTGTACAATTTGGCGTATGTAGTGTCACAGTGAACGTTCGTACAGAGGAGGGGGTCCAGATCAGTGAGAGCGTACTTCACCAAACCCCTGCCCAGAGCTGAGCTGTAAGTGAACCTTCCCAAACAGCCCCCCCTGTTCCTGCCCTTGACAATGTGCAGGCCCAGCCCTTGACAGAGCTGTAGCTGGAACTGTTGTTGCTGCAGCAGAGTGAGGTGATCAGTGTGTGGTGTGACAAATGTGATATGTGATGATATTTCTACTGATTTTAAGCCAAACACATGAGTCTTCTCTCCTCACAGGCTGTATGGAGTCAATCGGTTCTGCTCTGCATCACACAATGATCCCCCAGAATCCCAGCCATCACTTTTGTTACACAGGACACTATGATCTCCTTGTAGCCTGGGGGACAGTTGGTGGACCTGTCTACCCGACATCATGTCTCGTGCAGTAGTATGATGTCTTTTCCCTTTTCATTCTTAACAAACTAGGGATTCCGGGGTTTTCAGCTCGAAAGCTGAGGTATATACTTACTTATTGAAAGCAATCTCATTCTCAGTGCTTGAACTTTAACAATTATTATTGTTTTCTGGAATGAGAGCAAATCGGTCCAGCATATTAACACCATCGGCAAAACATATTAAAATTTAGAACCACTCTGTTGCTGAATCTGGTGGTAGCTTAACTCAATGTGCAGATAAAGCTCAGGACGTTTCTCACAGTGCATTTGGGAGTGTATCAGTGTGGGTCAGTGTGGACGTGAGTGTATGAAAATGAATATATCAGTGTGTCAGGGTGTGTATCGGATTGAGTGTTGCGTGTCAGTAGCATTAGCTCACCTCCTTCTGGTAGGTAGAGAGGTGCTGTCCACCGTGCTGGGGCTTCAGCAGCTCTTCTTGTTTCTCGTGGCTCAGTTCCTGAGTGATCTTCCCCTGCTACACACCACAGAGTGTTACTGCTGTGCAATTCAGTGTTTCACTTCGATTATGGGGCGGACGCGCAGCGCAGAGCCACATCGACATTCGAGTCGTGAAGGGCTGCCCAGCTCAATTTGTCGAAACCAGTACCTTGGCTTATATCCAGAAATAGCTGGATGGGATCTACAGATCAATAACTTAATAACTTTAATCAATTAGGGCTGGTTGGGCCAATGGCCTCTTTTTGTTTGTGATCTTTCTTATATTCTTGACAGGTCAAAATAAAACCATACATTCCCTTACCCCGGAAAAAACTTTAAGGAAGCCCTTCATTTTAACCACTGAACCTATGCAGAGAACCATATTTTCGGAAAGACGTGCACAAGAAACTTGTGTTTTTCAGAAGACTCGGACCTCAGACAAAAGGAAAGTCCTGGCCTGGGGTGAGGATCGCCCCTCTAAGTGGATGGGCTGTGTGTAGAAAAGCCTTCCTCGGCGCTGCGTTCTCACCTCTTTCTTCACTGCCTCCAGCTGTGCCTCCCTCTCGGCCTCCAGCCTGTGCCTCTCTTGCCTCAGCTCCTCCTCGGCCTCCCGCCGCAGTCTTGCCAGCTCCTGCCGCCGGTGCTCCTCCAGCCTCTTCATCTCGGCGGCCCGGTCTGCCTCCAGGGCTGCCCTCAGCTCCCGCAGAGCCGACTCGCCCTCCTCCCTGACTCGCAGACACAGACGCACAAATAAATGAGACAGGACGACACTTAGAGAGACCCGGGAGGCAGAAAATTGGCTTTAATTAATACTCTCACTATGAAAAGCTTTATTACAAGCTATTAATTTCAATTTAAAACCATTTACTCACCCTGTATAGCCATACAACATAAGACACATTATGTAAATCTAATCTGATATAATATTAGTTTTATTACATATTGGGCGGAGCGGGGGCTCTGTGGCTCAGGATCTGTGCCTGTGGCTGGAAGGTTGCCGGTTCAAATCCCGCGGCTGGCAGAGGAATCCTACTCCGTTGGGCCCCTGAGCAAGGCCCTTAACCCCAACTGCTCCAGGGGCGCCATATATATGGCTGACCCTGCGCTCTGACCCCAAGCTTCTCTCTGTCTGTGTGTCTTATGGAGAGCAAGCTGGGGTATGCGAAAAGAAATTCCTAATGCAAGAAATTGTAAAGGGTTAATAAAGCAACATTATTATTATTATTATATACTTCTATCATAGTGTGCACGTTAAGGTTTCATCAGTGGTAACTGCTGGCGTGTCTCTCATTCGTGATGCATTGGCTGACCTGAGGTGCTGCTCCTGAGCTTCTCTCTGTGTCTGTGTGGAGAGTCTGAGGTCCTGCAGTTTCTCCTCAGACACCAGTCTCAGCCTTCTCTCCTCTTCCTCTCTTTCCCCCTGTAGCCTCTCTCTCAGTGCCCTGTGAAAATATTACCAACCCTCATACAGGGCGTGCACACACCGGACCAGATCTGTAACACACAGTACAAACACACTGGTCCCAGTCAGGACCAGCGTCCGGCTCGGTGTCGGGGAGCGCGAGTGGCGGTGTCACGGTATTGGGGAGCGCGAGTGTGCGTCCGGATCGGTGTCGGGGAGCGCGAGTGTCCGTCCGGCTCGGTGTCGGGGAGCGCGAGTGGGCGTCCGGCTCGGTGTCGGGGAGCGCGAGTGGGCGTCCGGCTCGGTGTCGGGGAGCGCGAGTGGGCGTCCGGCTCGGTGTCGGGGAGCGCGAGTGGGCGTCCGGCTCGGTGTCGGGGAGCGCGAGTGGGCGTCCGGCTCGGTGTCGGGGAGGGCGAGTGGGCGTCCGGCTCGGTGTCGGGGAGGGCGAGTGGGCGTCCGGCTCGGTGTCGGGGAGCGCGAGTGGGCGTCCGGCTCGGTGTCGGGGAGCGCGAGTGGGCGTCCGGCTCGGTGTCGGGGAGCGCGAGTGGGCGTCCGGCTCGGTGTCGGGGAGCGCGAGTGGGCGTCCGGCTCGGTGTCGGGGAGCGCGAGTGGGCGTCCGGCTCGGTGTCGGGCCCAGCGTCAGGGAGCGCGAGCGGGCCTCAGGCCCGGCGTTAGGCCCGGCGCCGGGGAGCGCCAGTGGGACTCAGGCCCAGAGTCAGGGAGTGCGAGTGCACTCCTCTCCGCCAGGCCTGACACTGGGCCTGAGGCCCACTTGCGCTCCCTGTTGCCGGCGTCGGGGAGTGTTCGTCAGGACCAGCGTCCGGCCTGGCGTCGGGGAGCATAAGCGGGCCTCAGGCCCAGCGTTAGGCCCAATGTCGGGGAGCGCGAGCGGGCCTCAGGCCCAGCGTTAGGCCCAGCGTTGGGGAGCGCGAGCGGGCCTCAGGCCCAGCGTTAGGCCCAGTGTCGGGGAGCACGAGCGGGCCTCAGGCCCAGCGGGGGGGGCCTCAGGCCGGGTGTCAGACCCGGTGGCGTGGAGTGCGGGGGGGGCCTCAGACCCAGCATCAGGCCCAGCATCAGGCCCAGCATCAGGGAGTGCGAGCATGCCTCAGGCCCGGCGTCGGGGAGCGCAGGGGGGCCTTAGGTCCGGCGTCAGGCCCGGCAGAGGGGAGTGGGGGGGGCGTCGGGCCCGGCGGCGGGGAGAGTGTGCTTGTGGGTCAGCCCGAGTGTGTGCGCAACCTGATCCGTTCTTGGTTCTCCTGCCGCAGCCTCCGCTCCTCCTCTTCCTCCTCCTTCCTCAGCTCCTCTGCAAGGCGGCTCAGCCTTTCCCGCCTCTCCTGCAGGGCCCTGGCTCGTCGCACCTCGAGCTTCTGCTCCGTCTCCTCCGCGAACTCGGCGAGGCGGACCTCCGACCTCCCCCGCTTCTTCCTCTCCGAGGAGGAGGCAGGGGCCAGCCTCTCCAGCCCCTGATCTTCATCGGAACTGTGGCTGTGCTGACTGCTTGGAGTGACTGGCTTGCCTCTCGCCATCTCTGGCCTCTTCCTCCGGCTCCTGCTGCCTCCCTCCTCCCCAGGACTGCACTCGGACTCAAGGCCACTTGCAGTCTCAGCCACTGGGCTCCGGGCCCTCGTCTCTGGAGCCGTCTCTGTCCTCGCTGTCTCCTTCAGCCGCCTAAGAAGCACAGCACAGGGAGACCAGAACGTCAGGCAGGCAACGTCCTACTGACAACTGTGCGCACTGGTCTGTGTCGAGCTAAGATGCTGTATCTTTAAGTATGTGAAATATCGGGAACATACCCTGAATTTATATTCCTGATATTGCTTTTAAAATACACTGAAATATTTGAATAAGTTTCCACATGCAGTTTAATACCATTCGGGATAAAGTGCCTGATATGTGGTCAGTTATTAATACGCGTAGTATAAAGCTTTGTCCATGATATTTTAAAATACAATTTCCTTCAGTGTTCTGGACTTCCGAAAACATGACAAATAAATGTACTGTCAAGATATGTTTATATTCCTGTTTGTCATGTGCGCTCATATGAGATACGGGAGTGTAAGTCATAGAGAAGACCAGATGTGAGCTCCTGTGCTCAAGATCATATGATATAAAACGTTGGCGTCGGGGCCTGGAAGACTTGTGAGGACGGCAGGCAAAATGAATCCAGGATTCGCAAAGGAATCCTGAAGGAAAACCTGCAGCAGTCTGCAAGAGACCTGGGGCTTAGAACTCATCGTCTGGTAGGACAATGGCCCAAAACATATAGCTAAAGGCACACTGGAGCAACTAAAATCAACAGAGTGTGGATTGATTGGACCACAATCCAATTGAGAATCTGTGGTAGGAGTTGAAAACTGCTGTTCACCAATGTTCTCCATCCAACCTAAGAGAGCTTAAGCTATTTTGGAAAGGAGAATGGACCAAAATTGATGTACAGTGTCCAGATGCACATAACTAGCAGAGACTGATCTAAGATTCATGGTTGTAATTACCGAGAAAGGTGCCTCTACCAAATATTGGCTCAAGGGTGGTGAATCCCTACACAAGCACCTATTTTCTGTGTTATACATAATTTAGGAGGTTCCATAGAACTTTGTCTTCACCTTGATGTTATAGAGTGTTTCGGGTCTATCAATGACAAAACAAACCCAAATACATTATGATTCGATATTGTATCAGTGACCAGAGCTTGCCTGGGTTCCATAACATAAAAAATGTGAAAATGACCATGTGGGGTGACTTTTGATAGTTACTGGATTTGTATTTAGCCGACAGCTTTATCCAAGTCCAATAACATTCAATGAACTATAAAAAAGTTAACAGTAAATTATATATAATACAGAACACTGGTGTCTACAATAACTCAACATACTGTAATAAGACAACCAAAGTAAAAGGGTACCAGGCAAGAGATACAATAAAAAGCACTGTATATATTTAAGACTCGATCACAGTTCATCTGAATCTTTTGAACACTGGGAAATACTGGATTTTGCACCAGTCAGCTGCTGAGTACCTCTCTGCTGCCTCTGCCCTCTTCCTCCTCTCATCTTCCTCTTTCATTTTCATGCTCCCTTCTTCCTGCCTTTCTGTGACGTCCTTGTCCTGGAGAACAGCAGTCAGGAAAGCCAGGTAAGTCACACAGTGTGGCTCCACCTCGACCACAGCACAGCACCATACTGTACGATAATGTTCTGCTGCTGTCCATTGCAATATAGAACTGCAAGATAAAACAGAATGCAGTACTTCTAATAATAATAATAATTGCTTACACTTATATAGCACTTTTCTGGACACTCCACTCAAAGCGCTTTACAGGTAATGGGGATCCCCTCCACCACCACCAGTGTGCAGCCCCACCTGGATGATGCTCCAGTCCTCTCCCCACACACCAGCTCTCAGTGGGGAGGAGAGCAGAGTGATGAAGCCAGTTCAGAGATGGGGATTATTAGGAGGCCATGATTGGTAAGGGCCACTGGGAAATTTGGCCAGGATGCCACCCCTACTAGACAGTTGGAAGTATGGTACGTAGAGCCACAAGTGTGACTGAGTATAATCCAGCATGTGAAGCACAGATATGACAGTGTAGGTTCAGTACAAAGCATGCGGTTAACTTACACTTCAGTGTATTAGATGTACAGTACAGAGATTCACAAGGCAGTGTATTAACAGTATAGACTTGACAGCACAATGCGTGTGCATTGCTGTCAGAGTGCCGCACGGTGTACTGACCAGTGTCCTTGCACCCTCCGGGGCAGGGGAGAGATCTTCCACGTCAAGCACCTGCTCGAACACCCTGGACTGGAACCCAGCCGAGCTCTGCAGAGTCACAACGGCACCAGGTTACCTGCCCAGCTGGACCCAACCAGTCCAACAGGGAGTCCTGCCGAGCTCAGAGTGGAGTGGACTCTGCTCATGCTATGCCAATAAAACACCATGCATGTCTGATGTGCTTCTGTTTGCTCATCTCCTTTTGTTCCAAGTTCTCTGTGCTCAAAAGTACAAACACCCTGCTTAACTTGCAGCATACAGTCCAATATGTCTTTTTGTCACTGTTCAAAAAGAGATAATTATTGCATGACTGAATGACACAATATAAGATAAGATCACTTTATTAGCCCTATACAATTTCTTGCATTAAGAATTTGTCTTTTCGCCGACCCCAGCTTGCTCTCCATGAGACACACAGACAGGGAGAGAAGCTGGGGGTCAGAGCGCAGGGTCAGCCATTGTACAGCACCCCTGGAGCAGTTGGGGTTCAGGGCCTTGCTCAGGGGTCCAACGGAGTAGGATTCCTCTGCCGGCCACAGGATTTGAACCGGCAACCTTCCAGGCACAGGC
Organism: Lepisosteus platostomus; assembly: GCF_059453375.1. NCBI lineage: Eukaryota > Metazoa > Chordata > Actinopteri > Semionotiformes > Lepisosteidae > Lepisosteus > Lepisosteus platostomus. The sequence goes on along the minus strand of NC_142635.1, from coordinate 5,942,127 downwards.
GCAGATCCTGAGCCACAGAGCCATTGCTCCGCCCGATATCTCATCTTTCTTAGTTTTTAGTCAAAACAATGACTTAATCTAGTCATTTAAAGCTCAGAAGTGAGAAGATAATCTGTCCTCCAGTAAATCTTTAGAAGGCCGATGCTAGGATATTCCCACAGACAGGAACAGACCACTGGCTGAATACAGCAGGGGTTGGAACAACGGGTGATCTCAGCCCCTGCTCAGTAGTGATGATGGTAAAGAAAAACGGAGAATTCCAAACTGAGGGCATCACAGAAAATAAAATTGAATGCCTGAGTCTAAGGTGTAACAACAGGCATGTTGATGACACCTGCCCCGTGGCTTAACATTACTGAGGTAACAAGTACAGTATATAGTACTGGATAAGTGGGCAGGACAGCCCTAATATTATGATACAGCTAGGAAAGCACTATTCAAACCCGTTAGTGCCCTACCTGGGTACGATCCTCAGAGTGCAGGGAGGGTCCCTCAATATGATCACTGGCCTCCGAGTCCTGCAGAGAGACAGATTGTCAGCAGGGGAGGGACAAACTGACAGCACGCCCTACAGATAAGGGTAGACACATATCATCCATTGCATTCACTGCACGTGAATATTCCAACACAAATACAATCGGTGAAGCAATTCTCAGCAGTTACTTAAACAGGGTATCCGTCTTATCAGAGGTTAGGCAACAGAATTGAAAAGAAGCGCCGATATACCTCTTATAAGAGTCTGCCGTGGTTGACGCAGAGGAAAACGCAGTAAAACAAAGTGAAATCATTGCAAAAGCATGGTACACTGCAGGGAGGTATGGTATGGGAAAAGTGAAAACACTGTGCACGTTTTTCTGCACCACACACGGCTTACTTACTCAGGGCACGGACACACACACACGGAGATACACACACACATGCGTTACCACAGGAAGAATACTTATTAAGACCGAGAAGAGACCAGTCTGGAACAGGTTCCTCAGCCATACCACTGAAGCTAAAACCCTGGACTCTTTCAAGAAAAGGCTGGATGATACCCTTGGGTCAATAACCAACTAAACAAGAAAACGCAGCCAGTATTAAACAGCAGGGGTACTACAAATAACGTACACTCCTTGCACATTTCTTAGAAGTTCACAGAAAAGTGACCCATCTGGGCCCTGACTAAGTCAACAGCAGACTGCGCCCACGTTTCCCAAGCAGAGGTGCACAAGTGACAGTGTCACCAGGATCCCTCTGCCTTCAGAAGCAGCAGTGAACCTGCGGGCTGGTCGTGACAGCAGCGGCTGACCCGCGGCTTCTCCCCGCGTGAGGCACCCTGGATCCTGTGGTGTGTCGCATGACAAAAGGCCGTGAGAGGCAGGTGTGCTGGAGGAGCCCATCACCAGTCACCGGTCACACTAATAACAGCGAGAGCGATAAGGTGGGGGGTTTTGGTCGTCGATGGATCAGCACAGGGTGAAGGTGAGTGACAGGGTTATTACAGGCAGACCCAAAACCTGTCTCCCAGGGCCTCGGACTTGAAGGGTTTATAGGTCAGCCGCTGCTGGATGCCAGGCAGAGACCCCAGATTATGACCAAATGAGTTCAGGGTGAAATGGAATGTGGCCGGAGCTCACGCCAGCTGACCCACTGGACCGAGAGGGATGGGCGAGGTGGGAGGGCGCGATGGCCGTCTCGCTGGGTGAACACAAACCCTACCTCTGAAGAGGGTGCCCCGGTGACGGGGAGCTTCCATTCATATGGGGGGCTGGCCGAAGGCTGCATCTTCGTCCCCGTGGGAGCCGGAGCTGGGCACCCCCGTTTCCCGGGCGGGGTGCCCGAGGAGAGAGAGGAGGGGTCAAGCCCACCGTCATTCTCGTCTTCCCCAGCTGGCTTTGCCCCCAGAGCTATGATTCCCCCCTTCTCCTGCTCCTCTCTTCTCGCTGCCCGCCCTTCTTCCTCCTCCTCCTCCTCTTCCTGGCTCTCCATGGGGCCCTGCGAGGAAGGAGCTCGCTGGGGTTTCAAGTTCCAGGGCGACTTCCTCTCCTCGTGGGTCTGCTCCTCTGCTCTGTCTCCCTCACCCCCCAGCCGCCTCCTCTCCCCTCCCCGCCCGTCTCCCACCCCGCGCGCGCCTCCACTCTCTCTCGCCTCGGCTCCCTCGTCCTCCGCCCTCCTCTGCCCTCTCTCCTCCTCTCCGCTGCTCCCCAGTCCTCTCTCGCCTGATCCAGGACGCGCCAGGGTCTCGCCGGCGGCCACGCTGCAGTCTGTGCTGCCCCCCAGTGGAGAAGAGAGGCGCTGGCCACAGAGGGAGTCCTTCGCCATCCCCGAGCCAGCAGCGTGCAGCCGAGACAAACGAAAAAAACCGGGGGAATGGTATGGCAAACTCTCACAACAAAGACAACAAGGACACAGTGACACATTGAGAGAGACAAAGATGTTCTTCGGAATGCACAGTGAAACAGGAACACAGGCGGAAACTACATTTAAAACCGACAACAGGAGGCTCTTTTTTTTTTACACAAAGGGATGTGGGAGTATGGAACAAGTTACCCCCAGCCATGTTGTTGAAGTCAATACCCTGGCTTCAACCTTGGAACAATTAGTTCCTATTAATTACTATTGCTAGATGGGCACAATAGCCTTCCCAAACATGTAACCTGATGTGGAGGGTTTGCATGACAAACAAGAATACAGACAAGAACAACAAACATGACATCACTACTGCACACACCAAACACACAATAACCCAACATGTATAACCACCAACACTGGAAAAAGAAAAACATCAACCCAAGCACACCAAACACTGGTAGGGAGATATACAACCACAAGACAGACAGGACACACACACACCATCAAACAGTCAAACAAGAGCAAAGCACACAGCTACAATAACAGACAACAATTAGCGCAGTCGTTCCCCGTCAGCTCAAGTGTCAACCTCATTACTCTTAAAGTGAAAAGAAAGTAGCCATCAGAAGTACACAGGGCAGGTAATGGCTAAAATCTGTGTGTAAAAAACAGAAATGAAGGCAATCTAATCAACTTTAAAAAAGAAGACCATAAACTATAAGGTATAAAATGGCACACAACAAAGACAAACTCAGTGTGCATACTAAACAACAGGCACTACACAGACACACAGACAGCTGGCAGCGCCTACACTGTAGTCAGCTCTATAAGAAAGAAAGCACCAGGTATAAATTATTAGGAGACTGCGTTGGCCAGGAGTCGAACTCCGGCCTCCCGCATGGTGGGGTGAGAACTCAACCACTGAGCCACCAAAGCTGCTGTATGTATATACTGATGGAAAAAAGAAACGCAACACCTCCTCCTCCACACTCTGGCCCTCCCGTCCGCGTGGAACAGGCTGAAGAGGGACTCATCCGTGAAGAGGACCTGATGCCACTGCTGACGGGGCCATCGCAGCCTCTGTGTGGCCCAAGCCAGTCGAGGTGTGACGTCTAGGAGGTGAGAGCAGAGGGCCTCTGAGGCCAGCAGCACGGAGCCTCACTGTCCTGTCACTGAGGTGGGCATTGCGTCTGCGGGCAGCTTCAGCAGCAATACGGGGGGCAGATCTGAAACGATCTCTCAGACGGACCAGTCTGATGTGTCGGTCCTGCTCTGGTGTGGTCATTCGAGGGCGACCGGATCTGTCCTGCCGGTCTGCTGAAACCTTCTCTGCAGTCGGGACACAGTGGAATGACTTACTCCATAGTGTCTGGCAACGCTGGCACATGACATGTCTGCCTGCAGCTTCTGGTGCCATTCGAGGCATTATGGATCAGGCATTCATTGGGTAAAAGTGCACCTAACGAGCTTTCGTGTGATTGGCAAGTTGCAATGTCTCACTGCTCAAACTGTATTGCTGGTCAGAGAGCTTAAAACAAATTGACAACTTTTTGTGAAAGTACATAAGCTACATGTATAACTACAGTATTCTCATTCCAGAAAATGCTGCCTTTCCTTTTTCCATCAGTATATATATACACAAGTATAAAGACAAGCCCTCCTTTCTCACGGCATTCCTGACTTCACAGCCCTCCACATCCATGCCCACACACAATCTCCTCAGCTCATTCCAGCTCACAGGGGATCCTCCTAATCTCATTGACGATACTCCCTCAGCAAGCGTGCCAAAACCAAATTTCTATGACCATCTGTCATTTTTACAAGATGTCTGCACAGCTTACACATGCGATACTCTTGTTTATCTGAAGCTCCTAATTTCATTTCTAATGTGAAAGCAGATCAAATTTAAACATCATGAACTTGTCACTTGCAGCTCATGTCATAGCATACACTGACTGTGTTGCAGTAAAGACATGACATGTACCTGTGTTCAAGTACAACGACGATGAAACAGCCAATTTAAGATACATTTTTTCTGATTTATACTGATGGTTAGAGCTTTTAGTTAAGCCCTAGAATAAGTGACATAAAACTATCATACCAATAATTCTGTTGGACGGAACATTTCAAAGATGTCTGAGATGAACATTTCTGGGCAATCTGCTGCCCTTTAAGGTCACACTATGAAGATATCTGCAGAGAGCAGTGCAGTGTCACCTGTGAGGGGGGGTCTTGGCTGGGCTCCAGGGAAGGCAGCAGGTCCTGCAGCTCGGGCTCAGTGCGCTCCTCTGGCGGGGGGGTCCTGCTGACGTCACTCTCCTGGATTGCACAGGTGGGGGAGACACTGTGTAACACACTTCACTACACTGCTGCAGCACACACAGCACACTGCACACTCACTGGCTGTACAGTCTGCACATACACTAATAGCACTCAACACTACACTGCTGCAGCACACACAGCACACAACACACTGCACACTCACTGGCTGTACAGTCTGCACATACACTAATAGCACACAACACAAAAGCAAAATCATTGCTGAAGGAATAGAGCTTTTATGAGAGGTGTACTTTGTGGTTGTGTGTATTATTCTTGCACAGTACACAGTCCTGTGTAAGCTCTTCTTATTTGAAGTTCACACAGTGAATCAGTGAAGCACAGTGAAGTAATGTTACTTTTGCGTCAGTGCTACGTTGCCTTGTCAGTGTTGTGTTACTGTTGCATGAATGTTGTGTTGTCAGGTCAGTAAGATAAGATAAGATCACTTTATTGGCCCTTTACAATTTCTTGTATTAGGAATGTGTCTTTTCGCAGACCCCAGCTTGCTCTCCATGAGACACACAGACAGGGAGAGAAGCCGGGGGTCAGAGCACAGGGTCAGCCATTTATACAGCACCCCTGGAGCAGCTGGGGTTGAAGGCTTTGCTCAGGGGCCCAACGGAGTAGGATTCCTCTGCCGGCCGCGGGATACGAACCAGCAACCTTCCGGCCACAGGCGCAGATCCTTGGCCACAGAGCCCCCGCACTGCCCCTTTTTAATGTGTTATGATGTGGATACGGTGTGTTACTGTTGTGTTGACGTGTCAGTGTATTACTGTTGTGCAGTGCGTACCTCGTACTGCAGTCCTCCGCCCAGGGAGCCGAGGTCCAGGTGTAGGTTGTGCAGCAGACGGGCTGTCCCTTGTGGGCTCTGACAGGAGAGAGTACAGTCACAGGAGCAAGATGCTACACCTGCTATAGACATTTTGCTTTGTGACAAAAGGGCTGAGCTCATATCCAATCCCTATAAAATCCCTTACTTTAAATCCACACTAAAGCTTAGTAACTCATACGTGAAGTGATTCATTCATATTGGGTTTTCATGTTTCTAAGTGCCCTTGTCAACTCAGCGGAGAACTCAGAAGCCTGGTTAGGCTGCTGTTATATTTCATGACAACGATGTATGGTTGTGTGAAATGGTATTCGGTGACTGTACTGTTCCGCAATCTCTGGGATAATCTGAAGCAAGCTTTTTAAAAAGGAATCACTTGAACTGCAAAATAACCTGTGGTGTGCAATGAGACAGCTCATGAAGAGGCCTACCTCTGCCTCCGAGCCTCTCTCCTCTTCATCCTCCAGCCCCGGCAAAGAGAGAGACACCCTCTCCTCTTGTCTCAGGCCCAGTGCACTTGTGCCCAGTGTGGACAGAGGAGCCTGGGAGAGACACAGAAGAGAGATCAAATGAAATGAGCACTAGACTAACACAGAGTGAGGAGGGGCATACAAAGAGGACGAGAACAGGAGTGTGTGACAGAGAGAGGAGGAGAGGGAAATGAATCAGGACTACACCTGCACCAACAACTGTATCATCAGTGTTAGTGTGAGTACTAGTGTCTGTCTAGAATCAGGACTAGAGCTGCACCAATGACTGTATCGTGTGAGCATTAACGTCAGTCCAGAATCATGACTAGTGCTGGCACCAGTGTCTCCATCGTGTCAGTGCCAGTGCCAGTGTGATCATTAGTGTCTGTCTAGAATCAGCACCAACGACTGTATCATCAGTGTTAGTGTGAGCACTAGTGTCAGTCTAGAATCAGGACTAGAGCTGCACCAACGACTGTATCATCAGTGTTAGTGTGAGCACTAGTGTCAGTCTCGAATCAGGACTGAGACACTGTGTTGACACTGCACCAGTGTTAGTATCCGTGTCAGTGTCAATCCAATGCAGGGGGAAAGTGATACAGTACTCACCCCAAGTGACGTCTTCAGGGGCTCCAGCCCTCCGGAGCTCCCGGCCGAGCCCCTCAGGGAAGAAGACAGGGGATCTGCCAACCCCCGAAGTGGGGCCAAAGACCCCATAGGACCCTGCAGGGGCCCTAGCGCTGAGCTCACCGGCTGGGGTGGGGAAAGAGAGAGATCAGACATATGGCTAGAGCCAAGTGCAGGCTACTACTTAACCTCTAAAACCACAACTATCACAATATGCTTACAACACAATAGGATCTAAAAAAAAAAAATCAATTTCACTTTGTATTAGATCTATCAATCAAACGTAACATTGTCAATGCAACAGAATGAGCGATTGGTTCAAAATATACTGAAGACGGATGGTTTTCTAATAAAGTATGAGGTAAACCGATTGCTAGGCACATAGTAGGTACCTCGGCATGAACAATCCTTGGAAAATAAAAGAATATTGCAAATTTAAGCAATGAAAAGTGCTGATACACTGACTTCGTTAAAAGCCTCCATGATCTGCAACTTTTCATCAGTTAGAGCACTTGTTATGGAAAATGCAAAAAATATGCAGTGCATTCTTTGGAATGAGTGGATATGCAGTGCTCACTGAGTCCAGATGATCTGAAGGGTGCAATACCAAATAAAATGATTGGAAAGTTATTGATTGATCATTCTTGAAGTCAGTATGGAGGCTCTGCTCTCTATTTTGTTCCCATATACCCAGATACATGCTGGTACATGATTCAAAAATCTCTTCCCTACTAAAGCTGGAACAGTGCAAGGAGAGGTAAAAGACAGGAAAAGAACCACAAGCTTCTGCTTATCATTTTACTAAACTTTGAAGAGCTTCATCTGACTGGGAAAGCCTTTCTCATTAGAATCTGAAGAATGAGGACTATATGAAAGATTTTAAGATTTTGTATTACATAAAAGACAGATGGAAGAAGTCTTACTCATTAGAGAGTCAAAATGGCTCTGAATTTTCCACACATGTAAAAATGTTCCAGCTCTCCTGCCTTCACTGTTTGGCCCACCAGAACACAGAGCATTACTGGAGCTGTTTTTTCCCCCCTCTTTAAACTTTTTATTTTATAAATCCTGCACTGGGCTGTATAGCATATTTATCCCTGTTTGATCTTTTACTGACTGTTCACAGGTTTCCTACCCTCATTGTAATCAAGCATTGTAATCGCTGATCGCCATCCGACAGGGAAACACAAGCCTTCCAATGAACCATTCGATTCTCAGTCACTCCGTCTTTCCTTTGCTACCTCTTTTTGGCTCTCTCTCCGTACCTGCTCACTGTCTTTACACTCCTGCGCTCCGGGTCTGATTGTGCCCTGGTGTACTCTGACTGTCCCTGTCCCTTGGCCTCTTGCCTTCCTGACTCCTCTGCCTCCGCGCTCCGGCTCCCTCCTACCTTTCCTGCATGGAGAGAGGCCCTGGGGCCTCAGCTTGGGAAGGAGTGGGGAGCCAGGCGCTGAAGCCGCGCTCTCCTGTGGGATGTGGCTGCTGTTGGAGCAGCCTGTCTTGGGGTTCTGCAACAATGTTCCCAAATCCGGACTCTGAAGAGCAGCCTTACCGATTCTGTCCTCTCTCTCAGGGGCAGGATCCCCGCCTGGGACCTCCATCCCCGTCATCCAGGGTGGCTGGGCCTCCGGTAAGGCGAGCGGACTGGACCCCAAGGGCAGGCTGGCAGCAGTGTGAGAGCCCCTCGCTCTCTGCCCTGCCCTGGAGGACAACCTCTCTCTGGGGCTCCCAATACTATCGCTGCGCCATCTTGTCTCCCTGCCCTGATGAAAGCCCCATCCAGGGCTCTCGTTGGCGAATCTAACCGCGTTTCCAGGAGAGAGGCTTGTGGGGGAATGCGGGAGCTGGGTGTCCCGCGGCCGACGGGCAACGGGGTCCATCAACCCTGAACTCAATTTAGCATCGGAGCTCCCCCTATCCCACCATCCAAGAATCTCCCGGGCGTCCGTTAGGGCTTTGCTGGATCGGGGAAGAGAAGGCAGGGGCTGGAAAGTCCTCGGGGAAAGGGGCAAAAGAGAGCGCGAGAGTGGGGACAGGGAGTGTGCAGCTCTAGAGACAGAGTGTGCAGGAGCTGTCTCGGGGCTCTGCATTAAGGGAGACTGGCTTGCCCTTTGGCTAAGGGGGTGACTTCCATCTCTGCACAGCGCATCTCCGATTCTCTCTGCCCCCCGATCGGGCATCTCTGATCTGAGCCCGGATGGAGAAACAGTGTGAGAGCGAAGGCGAGAATGAACGAAAGAGGGAGCCTCGGCTATATCTGACTGCACTGGGACGAGCCTGCCTGCTGCTTGCCTCACCTAGACACGCAAACACACGCAAACTTACAGACACATAGAAACCATGCATGGAGCGATCTATTATTCTGCTTATTCTTTAAGAATAAAAGACATAATGGACGACATGTCATGTAGTGTTTAAGTGTGTCACTATATCAGTAACTCAATGTGTCCATTTTTCAATGGCAGGAACCTACTGTTTCACTGTATCAGTGGCAGTGATTCCTGTGTCAGGCGCTGGGAGCCTCAGTGTGTCAGCGTCAGTGTCAGGCGCTGGGAGCCTCACAGCGTCGGCGTCAGTGTCAGGTGATCGGAGCCTCAGTGTGTCGGCGTCAGTGTCAGGCGCTGGGAGCCTCACAGCGTCGGCGTCAGTGTCAGGCGCTCGGAGCCTCACAGCGTCGGCGTCAGTGTCAGGCGCTCGGAGCCTCACAGCGTCGGCGTCAGTGTCAGGCGCTCGGAGCCTCACAGCGTCGGCGTCAGTGTCAGGCGCTCGGAGCCTCACAGCGTCGGCGTCAGTGTCAGGCGCTCGGAGCCTCAGTGTGTCGGCGTCAGTGTCAGGCGCTCGGAGCCTCAGTGTGTCGGCGTCAGTGTCAGGCGCTCGGAGCCTCAGTGTGTCGGCGTCAGTGTCAGGCGCTCGGAGCCTCAGTGTGTCGGCGTCAGTGTCAGGCGCTCGGAGCCTCAGTGTGTCGGCGTCAGTGTCAGGCGCTGGGAGCCTCAGTGTGTCGGCGTCAGTGTCAGGCGCTGGGAGCCTCAGTGTGTCGGCGTCAGTGTCAGGCGCTGGGAGCCTCAGTGTGTCGGCGTCAGTGTCAGGCGCTGGGAGCCTCAGTGTGTCGGCGTCAGTGTCAGGCGCTGGGAGCCTCAGTGTGTCGGCGTCAGTGTCAGGCGCTGGGAGCCTCAGTGTGTCGGCGTCAGTGTCAGGCGCTGGGAGCCTCAGTGTGTCGGCGTCAGTGTCAGGCGCTGGGAGCCTCAGTGTGTCGGCGTCAGTGTCAGGCGCTGGGAGCCTCAGTGTGTCGGCGTCAGTGTCAGGCGCTGGGAGCCTCAGTGTGTCGGCGTCAGTGTCAGGCGCTGGGAGCCTCAGTGTGTCGGCGTCAGTGTCAGGCGCTGGGAGCCTCAGTGTGTCGGCGTCAGTGTCAGGCGCTGGGAGCCTCAGTGTGTCGGCGTCAGTGTGTCGGCGTCAGTGTCAGGCGCTCGGAGCCTCAGTGTGTCGGCGTCAGTGTCAGGCGCTCGGAGCCTCAGTGTGTCGGCGTCAGTGTCAGGCGCTCGGAGCCTCAGTGTGTCGGCGTCAGTGTCAGGCGCTCGGAGCCTCAGTGTGTCGGCGTCAGTGTCAGGCGCTCGGAGCCTCAGTGTGTCGGCGTCAGTGTCAGGCGCTCGGAGCCTCAGTGTGTCGGCGTCAGTGTCAGGCGCTCGGAGCCTCAGTGTGTCGGCGTCAGTGTCAGGCGCTCGGAGCCTCAGTGTGTCGGCGTCAGTGTCAGGCGCTCGGAGCCTCAGTGTGTCAGCGTCAGACACTCGGTGCCTCAGTGACAAAGGGTGTCTCGATCCTTTCATACACTCACCACAGGTGGTCTGAGGGGCTCTTTCACCATTTTCTCCTTTTTCTCCTTCTTTTCCTTCTTCTTCTTCTTGTCTTTCTTGGCCTGGGAGCCCCTGGGCTGCGCACGCTCCCTCTCCTGGGCGACAAGAAGGCGGTACTGCTCGTCGCAAGGGTGATCCCAGGTGGACTGGCCCGTGGAGAAGTTGAAATAGTAGACATCACCAGTCACATCCTGACTGAGGAGAGAGGAGGGCAAGCACAGAGTAAGAACAGATTATGTAGGCAAGGAATTAATTAACCCCAACTGCTCCAGGGGCACTGTACAATGGCTGACCCTGCACTCTGACCCCCAGCTTCTCTCCCTGTCTGTGTGTCTGTGTCTCATGGAGAGCAAGCTGGGGTATGCGAATTCCTAATGCAAGAAATTGTATAGGGCTAATAAAGCAACATTAGTAGTAGTAGTAGTAGTAGTAGTAGTAGTAGTAGTAGTAGTAGTAGTAGTAGTAGTAGTAGTAGTAGTATTACTCCAGTATCACTACACACAGTGTGCCAGTATCAGAGTACGCACTAATCCAGCAACACTATGTGCAGTGTGCCAGTGTCAGTGTATGCACTACTCCAGTAACACTATGTGCAGTGTGTCAGTGTCAGTGTATGCACTACTCCAGCAACACTATGTACAGTGTGCCAGTGTCAGTGTATGCACTACGTCAGTAACACTATGTGCGGTGTGCCAGTGTCAGTACTACTCCAGTAACACTATGTGCAGCGTGCCAGTGTCAGTGTACGCACTACGTCAGTAACACTATGTGCAGCGTGCCAGTGTCAGTGTACGCACTACGTCAGTAACACTATGTACAGTGTGCCAGTGTCAGTGTATGCACTACGTCAGTAACACTATGTACAGTGTGCCAGTGTCAGTGTATGCACTACTCCAGTAACACTACGTGCAGCGTGCCAGTGTCAGTGTAGCCCTGTAATCCTAACCAGAGATGAATAAAGTGATGTTATAATCCTAACCAGGGTTTCCATTCTGCAGGCAGTGGGGCCACAATGCCCTCTCTGGCCAGCCACATCAGCTCAGGCTCCTTCTCTGGGTCTATCCCGATCTCTCGTGCATACTCCTGGATCTCTGACAGAAGGGGCGAAAGAGAGAGAGAGGTTTACTCAGCCCCCACACTGACAGCTGCTTTGCTAAGTAGCCATGCAGTTTTTCTGTACGATGGTGGTTTGTTAAAAAACAGATTCATTTATGGTTACGCTTCTGTATAACACTTATACCCTAACAATGGTCCTCCTGTACATACAGTATAACATGAATTAAAACAACAAAATGCTACTTTGCACCAGCAGAGTTTTGTGTCAAATCCTAGCCTTCATTGCGCACCGTGACAGAAGGTTTTGTGCTCAGTAGCTTAACCACAGGAAAGGAATCCATTATAGTAACTGCTCTCCACATGCTTGATCCCATATACTATTTGAGTGTTAAGGCACTTAATTTGACACGTGTGTAACTGATAAATGAATGTATGTAACTTTTAGGACAGTGGGAGGTTCAGACAAGATGGTAGGTCTTGTCTGAATTACATTACCCAGGAGGCAATGGGGAATGATCTGACGTCCCGTCACCTGACCATCTGAAGGGACACAAGTGGTCAGGTGGCAGTTAAAGAGCAGGAAGCAGAGGCTTCCAGTGGTCAGTCTGCATCTGATATTTTGGAAATGACATCAGTTTTCCCATTACATACCGTTATGCGCTACACCAGACAGAAGAAGGAAACAAGTGGATGGCTGAGACTTTAAGGAAATTTAAGTTTTGAGGAAGAGATTTGGTTTTGGCGCCAGTAAGCACCGGTTATATTCCAGTAAAGAGATTTACATGAAGAAGCTGGCACTCAAAGAGAGCCAGGGTTTTATTTTCTCTACGTTTCCCTGCACTGTGAATTAAAAGCAACGATTCTTACTCGACAGCTGCGTCTGCTGTCTGAGACCCACCCCTTTCGAAGCAACCTGTGACAGCACCTAGGCCCCACCAGCGTCCGCCAACTCTAAAATGACTTTCACTGCAAGAGGGTCTCTCCCTCTCTTCTCCCGGTACCTTGCTCAGTGGGGATGTAGTTCTCATCGTAGTCCTCCTCCAGGATGAGCTGGTCCCCAATCCGGAGGGTCGCAGCGCTCATGGTGGCTCTGAGGAAGAGACGGAGACCGATTTCCAAGATTCTAGGTACACCAGAAATAAAACGGACTTTCTCACTTCTATGCAGAAGTCAGAAAAAAGAAAGGTGTGATAAATACATGGAAACAGATGTTTTCATTGTCCCAGTGAAATCCACATACGCATTCCGTGGCTGGAAGGTTGCCGGTTCAAATCCCGCAGCCGGCAGAGGAATCCTACTCCGTTGGGCCCCTGAGCAAGGCCCTGAACCCCAACTGCTCCAGGGGCGCCGTATAAATGGCTGCCCCTGCACTCTGACCCCCAGCTTCTCTCTCCCTGTCTGTGTGTCTCATGGAGAGCAAGCTGGGGTCTGCGAAAAGACAAATTCCTCATGCAAGAAATTGTATAGGGCTAATAAAGTGATCTTATCTTATAAAGGTATCTGGTCTATTCAGAAAGCCGTGAACAGGACACCTCACTTTACAAGGGCCAGTTGTGACAACTGTCAACACTGAGCAATGTACTGTGTCCATCTGTATGATCACCACAGTGCTGTACGTTATCCATCTGTATGAGCACCAGCATCCGGTACTGCGGTGCACATTCAGATGGACAAGGTGCAGCAGAGCTCATACAGAAGGAACCATTTTCTACACAATGAGCACCTGCATGCAAGTCTGCTTCTTGTATTTCCACATACATATACAGGCGTACACTCTGGAGGCCAAACTGAGGGGATTCTCAGGCAGGTCGTGTTTTAGAATAAGCATTCACACCGGATTGATGGAGTACAGTATTCACAGGAAAGTGAACTGAACAGGCCACCAAGCAGGGCTGAAATGGGATTGGGAAGGAAGGTGAATGGTTCTGCATGAAGATAAGAAAAAAAACCACGACTCATCCCACAGGATGCACGGATCCAGGAGGGTCGGTGTAAATGGTGCAGAGTACACATATACAGTCCTGTTTCGAAGCGTCGTGATTGTGCGCTCAGAAGGCACACAAAATGGGGAAACTTTGCAGGGAGGCGCAGGACACAGGGTGATTTCACACGGAGACGAGACTGGCGAGGCTGAGCAGTTCTATTCTGTGCGGGGCCCTGATGCTGCGCTTCAGTCACCCGCTGTCCTGAAACCCCGTCGGGCGCTGAGGGGCTGAATGGCCTTTTCCAGACTATAGCATTTCTGTTCTTATACAGGTGGGGGGAAAACAACAGCTTTAATGGGAAACCAGAAACCAGGGCCACGCCGGGGGGGAGGGGGTTGGGGGACACCAAGTCTTTTCAAAAAGCCCAGGTCCTGCCGCGTCTACACTCTCTCATTACTACACGGCGGAGGCGAACGCGCAAACAAAACTTTTTGAACCGAAATTGAAAGGAAAAGTTCCGTGATCTGCTTACCTGTCAAACGCCTGTTTGTCTTTTCTCCAAGGGGTCACGCAGTCCAGAGGTCTCCTCCAGTTATGTTTGCGTTCTTCATCTTACGGTAATAAATGTCAACCGGACAGCGAGCTGCCTTACTACATCAACGGAATTTGGCAGCGGCTTCCAGGGACGCGCGACATCTTCCGGTTTTCACCCCTCCTTAGCAACCACCAACCGCCCCGCCTCCCATATGAGCGATTGGCCAGAAAGGGCAGCGGGCCGTTTTCATTGGAGAAGAGAGACGTCGGTCAAGGTCACAAAACCGCGCTGTGCCACGGGAAATGTAGTGTTATTATATTCGTCTGGATTTGTCATAATCGGCTTAAAAAATCATGTGATTTTTCTCCTCAAGTAACTTTCTTCTGCTGGTGAGGCCTCAGTTCTTTATCTAGCAAAGCTATCCTGTAATATTTATCGTCTCTGAATCCTATTATATTCTAAACGATTGAAAACAATCCTAATAATTTAAAATTGTTGTAAACTGAAAATTGTGGGGTTGTAAATTTTTAAATTGTTTCGCTATATGGACACATTTTATTGTGTTTTGTTTAATTAAATACATAAATATTTAATTATTATTATTTAACTTGCCAGAAATAGCCTTTTCAAATTTTCATTGCCCTGATAATTTCTCTTGCTCAGTGGGGATGTAGTTCTCATCGTAGTCCTCCTCCAGGATTAAATAATAAAATAATAAAATTATTATTCCAAGAGCAACAAAGTATTTTAAAATAATTCAACACGTGGGATTTGTTGTCTGGCAGTAAAGCTGAGGCTGCTGCTGGAAGAGGTGTTAGTGGGGCCAGTAGGGGGCGCTCACCCTGCGGTCTGTGTGTGTCCTAATGCCCCAGTATAGTGACGGGGACACTACACTGTTAAAATCCTTCGGATGAGACGTAAAACCGAGGTCCTGATGCTCTGTGGGCATTAAAAATCGAAGATCGTTTTTCGAAAAGAGCAGGGGTGTTACCCTGGTGTCCTGGCCAAATTTCCCCCTGGCCTTTCCCAGTCATGGGCTCCTAATAATCCCCATCTCTGAACTGACTCTCCTCCCCACTGAGAGCTGGTGTGTGGGGAGAGTACTGGAGCATCATCCAGGTGGGGGTGGAGGGGATCCCCATGACCTGTAAAGAGCTTTACAGGTGGAGTGTCCAGAAAAGAGCTCTATAAGTGTAAGGAGTTATTATTATTAATAATAATTTCTAGTAGGGAGCTGCGTCAGCATGTGTAGGCTGCAAAGGAACAAGTACAGGTTTATTCCAGGCTGAAAAGAGAAGAAAAGAAACACAACGTTTCGGCTGCAGAGCCTTCTAGTAAAATTTCGGTGTCACCCGAAGAAGGCTCCGCAGCCGAAACGTTGTGTTTCTTTTCTTCTCTTTTCAGCTTGGAATAAACCTGTACTTGTTCCTTTGGAAGAGTACGACGGTAATAACCTTTGCCCTCAACAGGGGGCGCTGCAACGCCAGGAGAAGGCCGCATATGGCGCTGGTGGACGTGACCCGGACAGGGGGGCGAGGAAAGCGGGGCTGAATCGCTGCTTGAAGACCCGTTTCTCGTGTGGGAGGTGGAAGAGTGGTCACGTAGCGGCCCTTATTCGTTTACTGTGTTGACCGGTTCCGGCGAGTTTTGTAGTAAAGAAAACGAGGCGAAAATACCTCTGGCTTTTAATCAATCCGAACTGAAAGCTCACAGCGTCGTTAGTTAGGTTAAGGCGGATAAACCCCCAGAAATCAGGGAAGAGACTGACCGGAGTCCGCACACTCACTCATCCTCACGGACCAAATCATGTTTAGCACAGTTTGGAAACCTAACCATGAAGGTAACCTCTTACACGAGTCGAAGAAAGGATGAGATTTCCACGGAAAAGAGCTTCCTTTGCGGGTTGTGCTGTTTTTAAACACGTGACAATCCCACGTTTAAAGGGCGTTTTCCGTTCATATTTACCACCTGGTTTAAAAATAAAGTCTAATGACATTCAATCTCCTGTTCCCTGATAGTGCCCGAAATAGGAATCAACAGATCTATCTGTATCTCGCTAAAAATCATCGCCTATATGTCTGGTCTATACCGCACTCTGCCTGTACACAGGAGTCCCCTGTGTATATGTACACTGTCCTGTATATGTGTATATATGTGAGACTTTGTGTGGGACAGTGTGGTACACTGTGAGGCAGTGTGTGATAATGTGAGACAGTGTGGGAGAGTGTGAGACAGTGTATGACAGTGTGAGGCAGTGTGGGAGAGTGTGAGACAGTGTGTGACAGTGTGAGGCAGTGTGAGAGACTGTGAGGCAGTGTGGGACAGTGTGAGACAGTGTGAGGCAGTGTGGGAGAGTGTGAGGCAGTGTGTGACACTGTGGGAGAGTGTGAGATAGCTTGGGAAAGTGTGGGACAGTGTGAAACACAGTGCCGCTTGGAGCAGTTACAGGAGGTTGATGAAGAGTGGTTGTAGGTCTTCTGCGCGGGACAGTATGGGACAGTGTAAGGCAGTGTGGGAAACTAGTGCATTAGTGTCTTGAGGTATTCAGCATTTAGCAGAGCAACACTCCCTGTGTGTGTTTGCACTCGTGTGGTGTGTGGAGATATTTTCGTGTCCAGTCCAGTCTGCCGGAATAACCTCCTCTCCTCCCAATCACACCGCAGACGTCAGGCCCCACGGTGAGCAGGCAAGTGGCCCTGGGCTAGCAGCATAATGTCCAGTCAGAGCAGAGTGGGCGTGAGTGTGTGTCCAAGAAAATAAACCCTGTTGTGTGCATAGTGTGTCAGTGTGTGTGTAGAAGTGTGTCCGTGTGTGTGTAGAAGTGTGTCAGTGTGTGTGTGGTAGTGTCAGTGTGTGTGCAACAGTGTGTCAGTATGTGTGTGCAGTGTGTCCGTGTGTGTGAAGCAGTGTGTGTGTGCATTGTATGTCAGTGTGTGTAGCAGTGTCAGTGTGTGTAGTAGTGTGTCAGTGTGGAGCGATGTGTAAGTGTGTGTGCAGCAGTGTGTCAGTGTGTGTGTGCGCAGCAGTGTGATTGATTATCGATCGATCAACACCGCTGAGGGGCAGCGGGGCTACAGGACACTCCCTGCTGCTGCCCCAGAGGCCAGGAGGCCGAAACAGAACGTCCTGTTTCTGTTTCTGACAGCAAATAGTTGCTTTGGCACAACGTGTGTTTGTGACTCCGAACAATGAAGGGTTTGTTGTGATGAGAGGGAGGAGGAGGTGGGGGGGGGGAGCAGGGCAGGAGAGAAGAGGGGAAAGGGGGAAGACCACTTGATCGCGAGAGACTTGGACCCCTGCCCCGCCCCAGTCCGCATGAAGACACAGCGCCTTTTTATGTATGCCTAACCATCCTAAATAATAATAAAAATAATTTTATTACACTTATATAGCGCTTTTCTGGACACTCCACTCAAAGCTCTTTACGGGTCGTGGGGATCCCCTCCACCCCCACCGGTGTGCAGCCCCACCTGGATGATGCTCCAGTCCTCTCCCCACACACCAGCTCTCAGTGGGGAGGAGAGCAGAGTGATGAAGCCAGTTCAGAGATGGGGATTATTAGGAGGCCATGACTGGGAAAGGCCAAGGGAAATATGGCATATATATTATATATATATATCATTAAGAGGAGATTGTTACAGTTTTTAGTCATAGAAATAAAAAAACACGGTCAACATTTTTCCATAGGATCCTTAGTTAGGTCAGTGCCTCAGGAGCCAATTGGACAGTACAGCCCCGCCTCCAGTGCCTATTGGACAGTACAGCCCCGCCTCCTGTGCATATTGGACAGTACAGCCCCGCTTCCTGTGCCTATTGGATAATACGGTCCTGGCGCTGCCATAAACACACGATCATGCAGGAATCGATAGTAGCTTTTACTGCACGTGTGGGATCTTACCATTATATTTATAGCACAGTGTGTTGCAGTGCCACAGCTCTGTGGCTCTAGTAAATCTCACTGGGCCTTAAGCCCGGGAAATTCCACCTTCCAATCAGAGCACAGGACAGCCCCCGCTGGGACAGAGGCCAGCGTCCCCCCTGTCAGCCCAGCGAGTCAATAAACACAGTGTCTTTTCTCAGGACAGCCGAGCCAGGCCTGATTCCACGAAGGGCCCACGCTGCGATGGGCCGCCCACGCGCAGGCTGATGTTGACTACAGAGGGACGGGACGGGACAGGAGGGAGAGGCGTGTGCTCCTTCGTGGGGGGGGGGGGGGGTTAAACTGCAGAAGCACGTGGACAAGACACAGCAGGCGCCCCCACTGCAGCAGCCTGGTACAATGTGGTCAAGTGAATTCCCAAGCAATGGGACCATAGCGATCCCAGCCTGCGGAATTGTACTGGAAGGGCTTCGTTCGATCAGCAATTTCACCGGCCGGTTTTCAGGGTTCAACAGTGCCAGATCAGCCATGGATATTTCCTCCCTGCCTAATCACTAATCAATCGACTCAATCGATCACTCCAGGCTCCTCCAGCTGCATTCCCAGACGTGACCCTTGTGAGTTCTGTTGTCTGGCTGATAAGCTCTGAAAGGGGGGCTCTCAAATTCTCCAGATAAGACTCTGCCCCCGAAAGAGCAGCAGGCTCCTGTGCAGCAGGCTGGTTTATCACCCAGCGAGGTCCTAGTAATCCCACCACTCCCAGAGGCTGTTGAATCACAGCCCTTAGACAAATCAGAAGACTTGGCGTATTGGCTCTCAATATCACCTGGTCTGGCCTGGACCCCCTGGAGGTAGTGGCCGAGAGGAGAATGGTGTCCAAACTAGAGGCCATCATGGACAACGTCTCCCATCCCCTCTATGACAGGCTTGTAGAAATGAAGAGCACGTTCAGCAATAGACTGATTCATCCCCAGTGCGACAGGGAGCGCTACAGGACGTCATTCTTGCTTTCTGCCATAAGACTGTACAACGCATCCACCTTGTGTCTGGGCAGAGGCAACATTGACAGTGACCTGTTTCTGGACTGAACAGTAAACTGATACATCTGTTCTTTTTCTTTTTCCCGTTTAAAACCGTTTTTATATGCCAGGGACCTGTGCAATACATTTATATTTATATTTATATTGTCCAATGCGACTTTTTTTGTGTACTGTTCTGTTCTTTGTGTGTTCTGGACTGTGAGTAACTCTTCGTAGTGCACTTCTCACTGTACTGATTGTATTGTATTATTATTATTGTATCCTTCATTACACTGTGCTGTGTTGTCTGTGTTAAGCTGCTGTTGCACTGCAATTTCCCTCACGGGATCAATAAAGTATCTATCTAACAATTAAATGAAAGCAGTGGAGTAGGGGAGTGCTGACAGCCGCTACCTTGGAAATCAAGAGATGTTAAAACTGTTGTTCGCTTCAGAAGAGACCTCTAAAATAAGAGAGGCGAACAGCGCAGTGGACTGCAAGAGACATGGTGATAGATAGTTACTCTCTGCGCACCCTGCTACAAGGAGATTGTAGTGCCCTTGGCTACAGCTAAATCCCTCAAGCACCCAGGGCAGAGATTCTGGGGGATCACTGTGTGGTACAGAGCGGAGCTGAATGAAGATACGGTAAGCAGCCCTTAGAGGAGAGTAACGTGTTTGGCTTAAGATCAGTAGAAATGTAATCTACACAGGGGTGATCCTATCTGAAGTCTTCATTCCCCCTACAGAATCTCATTACTACAGTGAGGGATTCTCCACAGTCTCCACACAGAGATCAGTCACTTCCTGGGCCAGGGAAATGTGCTGCTCTCCGGAGACCTCAACGTACAAACCGGAATATTGTCAGCAGCACCAGCAGGCAGGCAAACACTCGTATATTTGGACAATCCCTGTAGCACACACTGAGCGCCTCACGCAGATGTAGCCATGACAGTGAAGTCAGCAAGACGCTCAGGAGCTGTTGAGGGCTGGGTCTGCACATCATCAAAGGCAGGACAGGAGGGGACTATCTGGGAAGGTTCACTTATAGCTCGACTCCGGGCAGGAGTGTGGTGGACTATGCTGGCACTGACCTGGACCCCTCCTCTGTCAGCACTTTCACTGTGAGGCTACAAACGCCTCTCAGTGAAAATCAGAACACACTGTACAAGAGAGCACAAGCACGCAGACACACTGACACAGCCCAGCCAGCTGGATGACCTTAACCAGTCATATTAATGAGATACAAACTGCCCAGATGAATACCAGAGAGCACACAATGATCAGCCAATTCAGACATGACTGAACTGGTCAAATTACTGATCCCAAACACGCCGTTTCAACCTGTTATTAATACAAGCTTATATTGGGGTAATTAACTTTAAACTAAAAATGGGAATGAATATGATCCACAACCATTGAAAATCTCAAAACAAAAGATGACTGTTTTGACGCACGCTGCAAAATTATCAGGAAAGCACTGCGAGAGCTATCGAACCCATGCCTTGGACGACAAAGCAGCAGAAAACACTCTCTAGAAGGAGAGAAATGCACACAGAAAGAGAAAACTCTCAGAAACAGAGGGAGCCAATCAACCAAAAATGTTTCTGGGAAAACTGCAATCATTTAAATAAATGCCAAAGGTATCAGCCTGCGAAGCACATTCTGAAAATCTCTATCAAAAGAAGCATCAGAGCAAATTAAAGACAGCTAAAAACCCTTAGACTCCTCGACTACTAGACAAGCTCCGAGCCACCAGACCGCGAAAGGCCTGTGGCCAAGTTGGAGTCGATATCGAGATGCTGAGATACAGCAGCTCGGAGCTGCAGCAAGCCCTGCTAAAGCTCTCCAATCTCGTACTGAGAGCTGAGTGTTTCCTGGGGCCTGGATTCAAGGACTGATCACCCATTTGTGGACTTGATGTCACGGATGTCGGAAGGGCATGCCGTGGAATGACCAGGAGAGCAGTAGAGACCCTATGCGTAGCGGTAAAAGGCGGCAAGAGGGAGGTTAGCCCAGGCTCAGGCGGTCAGACGATGTCGGATAGAAACCTATGCCCTCAGGCCACGGACGTGGGGCAACCTGGTGCTAGGCGGGTCTCAGGACATCCGTACCCTCAGTGCTGAGCCAGGAGCAGAGCAGACACAGGAAGTAAATAGGCAACACAACAAGACACAGCTGAAAGACATGAGTAATCACAGGGAACAAGGAACAGGACAGAAGGAGAGCGCCCTCTGGGTGTACAGGGCGTGACCCTTGACCCTAATAACTACCAGGGTGTCTTTGTGAACAGGAACCTGGGCAAAGTATTCAGCAGTATCATGAAATCCCAAATACTGGCTTTCCATACAGAGCACGGTGTTCTTGGTAAAAGTCAGATGGGCATCCTACCAAACTGCTGTGAGTTCAATTACTTTTACATCCTACGCACACTTCTAAATGGGGCGGAGCGGGGGCTCTGTGGCTCAGGATCTGTGCCTGTGGCTGGAAGGTTGCCAGTTCAAATCCTGTGGCTGGCAGAGGAATCCTACTCCATTGGGCCCCTGAGCAAGGCCCTTAACCCCAACTGCTCCAGGGGCGCCGTATTAATGGCTGACACTGCGCTCTGACCCCAAGCTTCTCTCTCCCTGTCTGTGTGTCTCATGGAGAGCAAGCTGGGGTCTGCAAAAAGACAAAGTCCTAATGCTTAATAAAGTGATGTTAAACAAACATGGCCACAAAAAAATTAAAAGACAATATTTACCTGTGTTATTGATTTGTTTAGTGTTTCACTCACTTTGGCATGAAGAACAGTTTTACAAATGTTTTACAGTGATGTAGGGGGTAAAGTCTACGCTGTAATTAAATCAATGTACTTGGAGAACAGATGAGCTGTGAAAAATGAAAGAAAAAGCCCAGAATTCTTCATTCTCAAAGTTGTGGGGTGAGACAGGGCTACAGCCTGGGTCAAACATAGTTCAATGAGATAACAGAAGTGTGGGAACAGTCTTCAACTCTTGTCCTCACACTACACAACATAGAGTTCCTGCTCTACGCTGATGACCTGGTCCTGCTGTCACCCACAGAACAGGGGCTGCAGCAGAGCCTGGCACTGCTGGAGCAGTACGGTCAGACATGGGCACTGCCAGCCCATCTGGACCCAGAACAGGGGCTGCAGCAGAGCCTGGCACAGCTGGAGCAGTACAGTCAGACCTGGGCACTGCCAGCCTTTCTGGACAAGACCAGAGTCACTGTTTTCCAGAAGGAAGCCAGATCTCAGGGAAACAAGTACTGTACCACTTCACACTGAACAACGAGACATTGGAACACACAACTGGCTATGCATACTGTACTGTGCAATATCAGCCATCCTGTAAACATCTGGCTGTGAATATTTGAAAGTATAATCTAACCCCTTTCCCTATTTGGCAGTGAAGTATAGGTTCCAATTACAGACCAAAATTACAATACATTTGACAAACAACCCACAGAAACCCTGCACACAGAGTTCTGTAAAAACATCCTCTATGTGCAGAGAAAAACACAAACATACAGAGCACACAGAATTGGACCAGTCACTACTGCCGATTAATATACATAAAAGAGCGATAAAGTATTGGTTACATGTCAGTGAATAGAACTCCTTCAACCACAAGGCCCTGCTGAACACAGAGAAGAGCCCCTTGATCAGCTGGTCCTGTAGTTCACTGACATCAGGACAGCACTACAAAAACAACACATCACAGCCTATCAAATCCCAACACAGGCCAAACAATACCACCTTACCCAGTGGGAAACACAAACTGGAATGTGCTAAAAAGTAATTTACTCTAGCTAAGTATTTATCTAACCAGGGGGAGAGACA
Organism: Lepisosteus platostomus; assembly: GCF_059453375.1. NCBI lineage: Eukaryota > Metazoa > Chordata > Actinopteri > Semionotiformes > Lepisosteidae > Lepisosteus > Lepisosteus platostomus. Next base: position 5,919,436 of record NC_142635.1, on the reverse strand, counting down.
GCAAAGAGCAACAGATCCAGACGAAGTACAGGCCCAGTGTCCACAGACTGGCCATAGAAACTGGACACAGGCAGACCTGGCTGTCCAGAGAGGACAGGCTCAGTGACCACACCCTGGACATAGAAACTGGACACAGGCAGAGGGACCTGGCTTCCCAGAGAGGACAGGCTGTGCTCCTACTGCCAGCAGGGAGAAGCAAAGACAGAGATGCACCTTCTGCTGCACTGAAAGAAAGAAGAGATCAGACATTAAACATTCTCCCCTAAAATAACAAGTATAATCCCAGAATTCCCACACCTGCCAGGATCAGAAGAGCTCCCAGTTCTAATGGGGGAAGGAGGAGGAAGCCTCCGTGCAGTATGTGATCTCCCGTCCCAGCCTGAGGCACAGACAGCCTGTTTCATGTGAGATCTGTGATGTCCAATAACACGTTCGTACTGCAAGTGTCTGTAAATGCTGTGTTAATTGTATCAGCTTTGGCCACCCTGTAATCCATCGGTCACCCCAATTAAAAGCTGTTGGAATTGGAATCTGAGAGGCACTGGGACAGAGTGTGACGGAGATGGAGAAGGGACAGAGGCACACAGAATGGCTGAAAGAGACAGGGAACGAGAGAGAAAAGCAGATGCAGAGCGAGGCAGGAGGGAGCTGCTGGTTCAGCAGTCCTGCTATCAGCGTGAGAGAGTCAGCAATCAGCACTCCACTATCAGCCACTGGCTGTGCTAATCATTAATCCTTCCTTAATCAGCCACCTTATTGACCGCCCCTCTGACACAGCCTGTTCTGCGCTCCACAAACCATCTGACGCTGCGCTTTCACCCACAGGCTCCTGTGCCAAATGGGGCAGCGATGAAGGAGGGGGGTGGGGGGCTGTGAGACCAGCCTCTGCGGCTCACCGCAGTAGTGAAAAGGAAAAGCTCATTAGACTGTTAATAGTTTAATTAATCTAGCCAGTTAGGGAAGGATCACAGGGGAATCAGCTTCAGAAACAGGGCTGCTGCCACTTGTTCCAGACACCCACCACCTTTAGTGTAAAGAAGTGCCTCTGTGTTCTCAGTTTTCCCTGGTGCCCCCGCAATAAGACTGTTGGACTAATACTGGCAACACCTCTAATGATTTGGGAATATGCAATTATTCTCTGTTTTACATTTATAATTAGGAGGATCTGTAGAAATTTTATTTTCACTTGGACATTACAGTGTCAATCAACAGCAAAACGTCCCAATTAAATACGTTATGATTCCATGTTCCACAGAGATGCAGTGGGGGAGGATTCCTGCCGCCCAGCCCTGGGGCCCTGGGTTCAGGTCCTGGGGTGCTGTCTGTGTGGAGTTTGCATGTTCTCCCTGTGTTCTGAACTGTTTCCTCCCACGACAGGCTGGTAGGTGAATTGTCTTCTGGGAAAACTGGCCCTGGTGTGTCTGTGTGTGTCCTGTGTCTCCCATATCTTGCTGGGAGAGATTCTGGCTCCCCTGAGACCCTGCACTGGACTAAGCTGTTAGAAAATGGGCGGATGGAACTAAAGAGCTGTGGCTTCTTGGGCTGGACTATGCTGTGAGTCGATGGTGTCTGTCACTGCGCAGTGAATAGAAGGATCTATAGTGCACCTAGAGAAATGGGCAGCTAAGCTACTCAGGGCACCACTGGACACCAGGAGACTGGGGTCTGTCCCACACTATGCACTAAGGTGGTCAGAGCTCCTAATTCATAAGCATTTAGCAAGCAGTGGAGATTCAGTTTTGGATACGAGTGCAGAGTCCCGCAGCCGGACTGGTTTGATTCCTGGGCTGACTGTGACCCAGATTTCCTGGACGCTGGAGGGCCTCATACCCTCAGATCTGAGGGTTCACTGTGAAGCTCAGTGGTCAGAAGGTGAAACAACAGCCAGCAGGTGTAACAGCATCATGAATGGACTCTCTAACTTTTGGACGGGTGTCTGTCAGGCGGCTCCAGCGAGGCTGACCTCTTGTAGACCTGCTGGAAACTGGACTCAGAGGGCAGTGTGAAGACACCGGCACGGCACTCCCTCTGACTGCTGGCAGGGTACGTGCAGCTCAGGGTGATAGATCAATAAAAAATTAACACGCGGAACAGCATAAAGTAAAAGGAGAGCAAAGAGATAATGAAAGCACGGACGTGCAGGTTGACTCATGTTAATTTCAGATCACATGGTCTTCCTTCTGCAACAGATTTAATCCTGAAATTAATCGGCTGTTCTGAGGGACCCACAGTGCCTGTGTGGACAGGTGCCCCTGGACGCTGTGCCTTTAACCAGTCAGTCCACACAATGCTCTGGAGTGAACCTCCTCTATCGAGGGTGAAGGCGTGGGATTAACTGTCTGGGTTTCGCACACATTGCTTGAGAAAGACCAGAAATGAGTGTGCACTGAGTGTGTATAATGTACAGTATTTAGGGGTAGTGTACTGGTGAGTGCAGTGCGTGTACATATGAATGTGTTCAGTGCGTAGTAGTAGTGTGTATAGTGTGTGCAGTGTGTAATGGTGTGTATAGTGGTGTGTACGGTACATAACGGTTTGTATAGTGGTGTGTCAGTGTGTAACGGTAGTGCTGTGCGCGGTGTGTAACAGTGTGTATAGTGCTGTGCGCAGTGTGTAACAGTTTGGATTGTGGTGTGTCAGTGTGTAACGGTGTGTATGGTGGTGTGTCAGTGTGTAACCAGTGTGTATAGTGCTGTGGGCGGTGTGTAACGGTGTGTATAGTGGTGTGTCATTATGCAACGGTGTGTATAGTGGTGTGTGCAGAGTGTAACGGTGTGTATAATGCTCTGCACGGTGTGTAACGGTGTGTATAGTGCTGTGCGCAATGTGTAACGGTGTGTATAGTGGTGTGTACGGTACGTAACAGTTTGTATAGTGGTGTATCAGTGTGTAACGGTAGTGCTGTACAAGTTGTGTCAGTGTGTAACGGTGTGTATAGTGCTGTGGGCGGTGTGTAACGGTGTGTATAGTGGTGTGTGCAGTGTGTAACGGTGTGTATAGTGGTGTGCCTGGTGTGTAACGGTGTGTATAGTGGTGTGTGCAGTGTGTAACGGTGTGTATAATGCTGTGCCTGGTGTGTAACGGTGTGTATAGTGGTGTGTGCAGTGTGTAACGGTGTGTATAGTGGTGTGCCTGGTGTGTAACGGTGTGTATAGTGGTGTGTGCATTGTGTAACGGTGTGTATAGTGGTGTGTGCAGTGTGTAACGGTGTGTATAATGCTGTGCCTGGTGTGTAACGGTGTGTATAGTGGTGTGTGCAGTGTGTAACGGTGTGTATAGTTGTGCACGTGGTGTTGTGGAGCGGAGTGCAGCAGCCTGCGCAGTGTGTGCAGGTACAGAGGACGCTCCTGTCTCCCTGTTTACTGTGCTCCTGACTCACACTAACCCTTGATCCCAGGCTCCAGGCAGTCAGGAGCCGAGGTCAGGGGTCCAGTTCCACGAAAGCAGAGATAGAGGCTGGGAGAGAGAGGATAAAACCCGCCACCACCTCAGCTGGGCCACACACATCGCACACATCCAGGAGAGGTAAGACTGCACTTCCATACGGGAGAGGGACAGGGGAGAGGGGACAGGAGACAGGAGACAAGCGTTCGGTGCTGACTGGAGGAGCTCGTCCAGCCATTCCCTGAAAGGAGCCAGGCTATCGGCTTCAACTCCATGGCGGGCTCTATATGACACGAGATCCCTTCTGATTGCGCTGGGGCTTCAGGGGTGGATCTGCCGTAATCGGTGCCAGAGACGTGCAGTTTCACCCTGATGGAGTACGGGTCAGGCCTAGAATTTCCGGTGGTTGCAGCCGGTTCGTTAGAAATGGCTAGGAAAGATCTTGTTTGCCTGTAGCTCGCCTTAGGTGCCCACTAACGGTCGTGACACCACGTCTGAGTCTTTGTGCAGGAGCTGCTGTGATCAGAGCTTTAAGAGGATTGGCTGCTGTTTCGTTATCCGAGCTTAGAAAAATCGGCCTGCCTCGGAGGAGGCACAGGGCAGAGTGTGTGTAGGGGCTGTGGATTTCGTGGAAGGGTCTTGTCGAGTACAAGCTTGGTCCGTGTCCTATTTCCGCTGGTGCTGCAGCGTGCGGAGCTGTGTCTCGGCTCGTCTGTGACAGAGTCAGCTTGATAGGGTGTCATCGAGGGACTGCGCGGGCAGTGTGTGTGCCTCTGTCAGTGTGGAGCAGTATGTTTTGTGTGTGTATAGTTTGTCTAGTCTTCATATCTGGGTTTTTTTTTCCACATATTGGCTTCAAGAACAGAAAAACCATGGCAACCATACCTAATAAGACTGGATATTTCAGATATCTACAGCTGTATAACATACACACAGTACATATATCATGTATAGTTTAGTTAATGCATTCTTGTACATTAAAAAATCCAAAACTGTAAAAAACACGTAAATTCACCCATGTGTAGATATACGAGCGCTCACTGTCTGTGAACCTCAGTCTGAAATGCTGTAAACACGCATGAATATGATTTTCATGTATTTTTGTGTGTTGCGGGGCACGGACTTTGTATACTGTACTGTGAGCTGAGAACATGCCGATGCCTGTGTGAGCTGTGGGGGACTGTGGGAGGGTGTCAGGAGGGAACACCCTCTCACGAGAGGAAAGGTGCTATTCTAACATTGCTATAGGGCCGCAAACTCCAGAGATCAAATACACTGGGGCTTACCACAGATGACTCCACAGAAATCCTTGGCTATATTTTCAGATTGGTAATAACCAATACACTGCACCCAGAATACAGAGCTTTCACTCACAAACCCCAGACGCTAACAGATAAAGCTGTCTCCTAATAACCACTGGTTTATCTCACTTTATCTGTCCCTCCTTATCCAAACTGGCTGTGCTTTGAAGATAGCATGACCCAAAACCCTGCTTTTGATAGCCCTGGGGGCTCAAAGTCCTTAAGTAGAGACTTGGGACTGAGGAGCTGTTGTGGAGCTGAGGATCGCCCTCCTCCGAGGCCTGTCTTATCAGTGCGATTGCAAACTCCCTGCTGGTAACGAGACCCGGCCAGACCCTTGGACCTGAGATACTGCCGGCTGCTCCTCGTGCTGTGATTTCACAGGTGTGCCAACCGAGGTGTGTGAGTGCGTGCGCGCGTGCGTGCGTGCGTGCGTGCGTGCGTGTGTGTGTGTGTGTGTGTGGCATTCTACATGTAGCATTCTGGTCAAAATGCCAGCATTTCAGCTGAGCAAAAGTTCCCTTTACTATTATGTGTGGCTCTCCATCCTGTATCGCTTGTGCAAATTGCTGTTGTGACAGGATTCACAATCGTGAAAATCGTGGTGCCTTAGAGGTGTGCACAGAAGGTCTGGCTCCGGCCTGTCCTCAAGACACACAGGGTGGGTGGGGGTGGGGGGATTTTGTACTAACGGATGGCCTAACAGTAAGATCTAACAGTAGGGGGTGCCCCACTGGCTCGGGCCGACCGGAATGGACTCGTAATCAGGCCCGTGGTGTGAGACTCGACCCCTTGTGAGCCTAGGTCATTGCTGCTAACAGCACACCGCGCCTCCGGGCTCCGCCGGCGCCGATCGAAAGGCTCTGCTCGCCCAGCATGAGCCTTTGGCCCGACCATTGCTCTAAACTCGGCTTTGATCTGGACGCCGGAGGGCTCCTGTCCCGCATCAGGGGAGAAAGGCAGACGGGACAGACGCGGAGGCCGAGCCCAGGGGAGACAGTGCGTTGTGGAGATCGGTCGGGTAGCTGGGCGGCCGACTCACAGGCCTGCGCGGGTCTGAGGAGGGGTGTGTCATGACCTCACGCCCCCGTGTTGCACAGGCCCAGTCGCACAGCTCCGCCAGGGTGTTGACCTGCCTAGCCCTAACCCTGTCTTTCTCTCCCTTTCAGATCCTCATCATGAAGTTCGTGGCTCTGACACTCGCCCTGCTGTTCGCAGGTCAGTACTGCAGCTCAGCTCCTGTAACAACTCGCTGTAACAAGACTGAGCCTCCTGGTACCAAACCAATCTCGACTGCACTGTGCTGTCTGGTACCGTGTCATGTGTGCCCGGTGCCTGACTGATGCATCCTAACGTACTCTGCTGCACTGCCCACTCCTTACAGAGCCTTCCTCTGTGGGATTAGACAGTAACAGACTGGAACGTGCAGGAAAGCCCAGTATTGGACTGTTCTGTGCAGGACCGTGTGGTGCTGCGCTCTGCTGGGCCCGGCAGGGTGAACCCAGTATTGACCCCGCTCTGCCCCTGCAGGTGCCCAGGCCCGGTTCCTCTGGCAGGCGGATGCCCCCCCCTCTCAGTTGGAGCAGGTGAGGCAGGCCCTGACCCTGTACGCCGCCCAGGTGCACGAGACAGCCAAGAAAGCCATCGAGCAGCTGGAAGGAACCGAGTTCGGTCAGCAGTACAAGTGAGAACCTTTCTTCTCTGGATCTCTCTCTCTCTCTCTCCCTCCCTCTGGATCTCTCTCGGGGTTCGCTTTCATTTTCAAAAGGGCTTCATCGGCCTGGCTGATGAATTTGCAACAGTGTTGCCAAGGCAAAAACAATTTAGTCGAACGTTGAGCACAAAAAAACAGAGTGAGTATTTGAATGAGATTATTTTATAGATCCTTTCAAATGTCTTCTCCTTCTTTAAAAAGCTCCTGTCAGTGAGGCTTCTATGTCCAGGCTGTGGTCATTGAGCCTGACCTCTCTGGACAGCCAGGTCTGCCTGTGTCCAGTTTCTATGTCCAGGCTGTGGTCATTGAGCCTGACCTCTCTGGACAGCCAGGTCTACCTGTGTCCAGTTTCTAACCTCCCTCCCTACGGCTCCGCTCCGCTCCCCAGCCCCTCACTCTCCCTGTCTCCCTCCCTCCTGCAGGCTGCAGCTGTCCCAGAGCCTGGACAGTCTCCAATCCTATTCCAAGCAGGCCTCTGAGACCCTGAGGCCTTACGGGGACGTGGTGAGCAGCACCGTCTTGGAGGCCACCAAGACCTTCCGGGAGAGGCTGATGGCCGACCTGGAGGACCTCCGCAAGCAGGTGGAGCCCCACAGGGAGGAGGTCCGCAAGACCCTGCAGGCCCACCTGGACCAGTACCGCGAGAAGCTGGAGCCCATCTTCCAGGAGGAGCTGAAGAAGGGGCGGGAGAGGATCGAGGAGCTGAAGAAGAAGGTGGAGCCCGTGGCCGAGGAGCTGCGGGAGAAGGTGAAGGCCAACGTGGAGGAGATGAAGACCAAGCTGACGCCCATCGTGGAGGCCGTGCGCGCCAAGCTGACCGAGAGGCTGGAGGAGCTCAGGAAGGTGGCCGCCCCCTACGCCGAGGAGTACCGGAGCAAGCTGGGCGACGCCGTGTCGGAGGTGCGCGAGAAGGTCGGGCCCTACGCCCAGGACCTGCGCGAGAAGCTGGAGCCTTACAAGGAGGACCTGTCCGCCAAGCTGTCCGCCCTCTGGGAAACACTGGCCCAGAGCCTCAAGCAGTAAAGTACACTGAGACACTGGCACACTCTGACACTGGGACACACTGGAACACTGACACACTGGGACACACTGGAACACTGACACACTGGGACACTGAGACACTGGGACACTGGGACACTGGGACACTGGGACACACGGGCACACTGAGACACTGGGACACACGGGCATACTGAGACACTGAGATACTGACACACTGAGACACTGGCGCAGTGACACTCTGACACACTGGCGCAGTGACCCACTGGCACCCTGGCACTCTCACGCACTGAGGCACACTCACTCACAATACAAGACCCACAGTGTCTTTACCTTTTCACACCCCTCCTTAGGTCTTAATCACTTCAGTGAGCTCACGTTTTGATGACAGGACCGGCGGGACCTGTTTTCCCCGGAGGAGCTCAGCTCTAGGAGTATGACAGAGACTGGAGCGAGGAGCCTGTAGGAGAGGCCCGGTGCTCGACACACACGCTCGCCGGCGCTCTGACGAATGCACTGATATATCCTTGAGCTCGAGAGCCCCGGGGAACCGACACCCTGTGCTAGGATCGTCACCTCTCCCTTCTCTGCTGTTGCTCTGCATTGTGAACCCTCAAAGGAAGCCCCCCTGTATTGTACCTCTCTCCCCTCCAGTCTGCTGACCCCTGACCCCCCCCCCCCCCCCACTAATAAAGGACATGTGCTGTTTGCTAGCTGCGTCTCTCTCGTCATTCACTGTGTCATTCACAGCACCACTGGCTCAGAGGCTGCTGGGAGCTGATGTTACTGCCACGAGGCACTGGAGTAAACAGTGACAGAGTGCGCTGAGTACTCTGGGAACATTGCTATCGAGCTGCCCCAGGAGCACTGTTCCCGGCCACTCCACTAGGGGGCGCTCCCGGCACAGGTCAGGCTTGGGTCGTGTTGCCAGTCAGATGTGCCTGGGATTCTCCGAGCTCCAGCCCTGAGCACTGCCAGGGGGCACAGGAGAGAAACACAATTCCTCTTGTGGGGTATTGGGTATAAAACAGAAAATAGGGAGAGTCTTTAGAGAACTGCAACTTATTACGCTTAGTTACTCTTCAAGGAGCACTCAGGCCTCGTTGCCTCATACAGTCTTCATCTGAACTTCATTTGAGCAGGTTCAGGTGATATTGTCATATTTGTCCACATATTTGTAAAAGTATTACACTTCCTCAGGAAAGCCAAGCTTGAGCTCTGATCACAAAAATGGATATATGCCAAAATGGGAAGCTAGGTCTTATATATCCAACAAATTACTGGTGTCCTTAATTTTGGAGCAGTCTGCAGCTCCTGTCCTCCTGCATGACACAGAGATAAAGTTCCTGCTCTACGCTGATGACCTGGTCCTGCTGTCGCCCACAGAACAGGGGGTGCAGCAGAGCCTGGCACTGCTGGAGCAGTACGGTCAGACCTGGGCACTGCCAGCCCATCTGGACCCAGAACAGGGGCTGCAGCAGAGCCTGGCACAGCTGGAGCAGAACTGTCAGACCTGGGCACTGCCAGCCCTTCTGGACAAGACCAGAGTCGCTGTTTTCCAGAAGAAAGCCAGATCTCAGGGAAACAAGTACTGTACCACTTCACACTGAACAACAAGACATTGGAACACATAACGAGCTGCACATACTTTGTACCGACAATCAATTTATTTTGGAGTTTTGGACCTGTCAGTGAAGATACTGAAAAAGGCACTCAGGGCTTTCTACACTATTAGAAAGAGGCTCTAACAATATGAACTCCTCCCCACCACCACCACCAACTCCTGCATAAAAATCTAGCTACAAATATTTGAATATGAAATCCAACCCATTGCCCTATATGGCAGTGAAGTGTGTTTGTGGTCCTCTTACAGAGAAACTATGGAAACTCTGCACACGGAGTTCTGTAAAAACATTCTTCATGTATAGAGAAAAATTTCATTTCAACTACATATACAGGCTTAGATTAGGCCAATACCCACCACTGATCAACATACAGAAAAGAGTAATAAAGTATTGGCTACATCTAAATAGAAGCGACCAAAACTCCTACCACCACAAGGCCCTGCTGAGCCAAGAGCTGAGCCCCACAAAGAGCCTCAGGACAGCACTGCTAGAGCACCACAACTCAGACTGAACCACATCACATAACAGATCAAACAGCAATATCTCACACACCTGGACACACACACAAACTGGGATGCTACAGAACCCCAAACAGACAATACACACTGGCCGAATATTTGACCAATAAACAGCAAAAAGAAACAGACCCTGACAAAGTACAGGTTCAGTGACCACAGCCTGGCCATAGAAACTGGACACAGGCAGACTTGCTGTCCAGAGAGGACAGGCTGTGCTCCCACTGTCAGCAGGGAGAAATACAGAGATGCACTTTCTGCTGCACTGTGAGAAACAAAATTAGACACAGACCTGGAATTAGACACACATTCTCCTCTCAAATAACAAATCTAATCCCAGAATTCCCACACCTGTCAGAATCACAACGGGTCCCAGTTGGAGGGAGGAGGGAACTCAGTTGAACTGGCAGCCCAGTACGTGATCTCCTGTCACAGCCTGAGGAACAGTGAGCCTGTCTTTCAGTACTGCCCCATGTGTTTGTATGTCAATATCTTACTATGTGTCTGTATTGTAAATGTCTGTAGATTTGTTTTATGTTAATTGTATTTGTTTTGCTTTGGCAACACTGATTTTACTCATCGGTCATGCCAACAAAGCATCCTGAAGTGAATTGAATTGAGAGTGAGAGAGTGAGACAGAGGCGTGATGCGGTGGGAGACAGTGAGACAGAGGCGTGACGCAGTGGGAGACAGTGAGACAGAGGCATGACGCAGTGGGAGACAGTGAGACAGAGGCGTGACGCAGTGGGAGACAGTGAGACAGAGGCGTGACGCAGTGGGAGACAGTGAGACAGAGGCGTGACGCAGTGGGAGACAGTGAGACAGAGGCGTGACGCAGTGAGAGACAGTGAGACAGAGGCGTGACGCAGTGGGAGACAGTGAGACAGAGGCGTGATGCGGTGAGAGAGTGAGACAGAGGCGTGACGCAGTGGGAGACAGTGAGACAGAGGCGTGATGTGGTGAGAGAGTGAGACAGAGGCGTGACGCAGTGGGAGACAGTGAGACAGAGGCGTGACGCAGTGGGAGACAGTGAGACAGAGGCGTGACGCGGTGAGAGAGAGACAGGCGTGGCGCAGCGAGAGAGAGCTGTGGCGCTGTGGCAGGGGAGCAGTCTTGATGAGTCTGTGGATACAGGCTGTCCTGTGGCGCAGAGCAATATCATTGCCTGGTGATGTATGGGAGCTGCCAGCAGTTTGTCAGCGCCGCACAATGGCCTATCGATAAGCTGTGCGGGAGGGAGCAGGTTCATTAGACCTGGGAGATGGATGGCCACCCTCTCTCCCCCTAGGCTTGGCCTCTCAGCACCGCGTCATTACTGCTGCTCCCAGTGGACAGCTGACACCCCACCAGCCACACCTGCCTGTCTGTCTAGTGGCGTCTCGTAAGGTGAGGAGCAGGCTGGTCTAACCACAGAGGTCCGACAACAACCCCACCCTTACATCCATCCGAGGTCCCCTGAAGCAGGGGATTTCTAATAACGAGACGGGGTTCCTGGTTCTGGAGGAAAAGCGTCGTCTCAGAGTCACACTCCATATCCCCGTGAGGGGATCTGCACCCACCAGAGACGCTTGTACACGAGCTGGGGAGCTACGCCGTTGAATGGCCTGATCTTCAGTCTGAGAGGGGCTGCCTGCAGAGAGAACTTTAAGCTCAAGGCAGGGAACATTGGTTTGCGTGGTTTCTAACATGTTACAGTACAATCCAACTCTATAATTTCAAACTGAAATCAATAATAATAATAACAATAATAATAATAATAAGGCAAAACCACGTATAACTGTGAAATTAAAAAAGAAAATGAGTCAAGAATGGAAGAGTGCTGGAAACAAGTCAGTCTTGAGATTTGAAACCTGAAGCAGAGGGGGTGTTTCTGATGGGGGGCAGGAAGAGACAAGGTCCTGGAAGCAAGAATAATAATAATAATAATAATAATAATAATAATAATAATAATAATAATAATTACGCAGCCCCCAGCTGGCAGCCCCACTGGAGCTCAGCAGTGTGAGCCTGGCCAGTACCTGGATGGGAGACTCCTGGGAAAGCTGAGGCTGCTGCTGGAAGAGGTGTTAGTGGGGCCAGTAGGGGGCCTAATGCCCCAGTATAGTGACGGGGACACTATATCGTAAACAGGCTCCGTCCTTCAGATGAGACGTAAAACCGAGGTCCTGACTCTCTGTGGTCATTAAAAATCCCAGGATGTTTATCGAAAGGAGTAGGGGTGTTACCCTGGTGTCCTGGCCAAATTTCCCCCTGGCCTTTACCAGTCATGGCCTCCTAATAATCCCCATCTCTGAACTGGCTTCATCACTCTGCTCTCCTGCCCACTGAGAGCTGGTGTGTGTGGAGAGGACTGGAGCATCATCCAGGTGGGGCTGCACACTGGTGGGGGTGGAGGGGATCCCCACAACCCGTAAAGAGCTCTGAGTGGAGCGTCCAGAAAAGAGCTATTGAAGTGTGAGGAGTTATTATTATTATAATAATTATTAATTATTAAGCAACTACAGGAGATAAGATAGGTACTTAAATCGAGAGTGAGATTGCAGAGGGGATGAAAGACTTCCTGAGTTGCATTACTCCTGGGAACAGGCGTCTCCCAGTTGGGAGTGTTGTAAATTCACAGTGGAGGAGGTGAGACATACTGTACTACCCATAATGCTCTTGGCCTTTTTCACTGCCCTTAATGGTAGCGAGGTTGCCAAGGCAACAGGTAAGACAGCATGTTGAAACACTTTCAATAAATGATTTGTAGAAAAGTGTTAAAGTAGTTCTGTCCACCTTAAAAAAGTAGAATTCAGAGAATTCAGTATGTTCTGTCTGATGACAGTTTCTCTCAGAGTTGTTCAGTCTGAAGACAGCTTCTCTCAGTTGTTCAGTCTGATGACTGAGTTTCTCTCAGTGCTGTACAGTCAGTTGATTTAGTTTCTCCCAGTGCAGTACACTGAAGACTGAGCTTCTCCCAGTGCATACAGACTGAAGACTGAGTTTCTCCCAGTGCAGTACAGACTGAAGAGTGAGTTTCTCCCAGTGCTGTACAGTTTGAAGAGTGAGTTTCTCCCAGTGCATACAGACTGAAGACTGAGTTTCTCCCAGTGCTGTACAGTTTGAAGAGTGAGTTTGTCCCAGTGCTGTACGGTGTGGAGCATGTGGATGTGTTGTTGAGTTCGACTCCTACTCTACAGGTCTAGTAGAAGGAGAGTTTGCCCCTCGGGAATCAATGATTTTTATTAGCCAATCTGTCTTGCCTGTCCGTAGTGCCCAGGGGCCCTGTGCTGTCTGAACGTCGGAGAGGTGGGGGGCTCTCGTGAGGAGGGGGTGAGAGAGGTGGTGGGCACTTCTAAACTGCCCCAGGCACAGCGCTGACTAACAGACACAGGGGCACTGCTGCTGTCTGCGAGGTCAAAGGGCACAACCTTGTTAGCCCCTGCACTCTCTCAAACACAGCAGGGCAGCCTGTAGCCTTTTGAGTCTCTTCGGGGCTCAGTGAAGCCATCCTTGGCAGACATACACTGCATGTGCTCTGGCAAGTGCTTAGGATGGAGTTCTGTATCTCTTTGTTGCTAAATATACATTTTATTTCACCTTCCTACAGCATAACCATTGTACTGTAATCTTACTGTAGCCCGTAGCTATTATAATGCACTTCCTACTGTAAAATGGAATATTGAGTAGAATATTGAAACAGAACTATTGAACTATAACTTTAGTTCCCTCCTCTGTCATAATATAACCCTTCTATAGCTCTGTGAACAGAATTATTGTGTTGTGCTTTGTTTGGGAAAGACAGAAAGTGGCAGGAGAATGCATTCCGGATCGCAGAGAGGAGAGGATGAGGGCTTTTGGAAAGATACCGCCTTTACTGTGTTGCATTACACTATCTATCTCAAGCACAGTTCGCCCTGAGCTGTGGGTGCCTATTATATCAACTGCCTTACTGACGACAGTGTAAGAGCACTATTGAAGCAATGCACTATGCACGGGGGGTGTGTGTGTGAGTAGGTGAGGTGATGTGGATGTGGTTTGTGTGTGTCAGGGGTCCCAGGGGTGTCCCAGCCCCTATAAAACAGTGTGGACCTCACGGTCCCGGCACTGAGGGTCAGGGAGGATCTCTCACCACTGTGTGTTATTACTGGGGCTCCCACCAGACACAGACACATCCCTGCGCGCGCACGCGGCCAACACACAGGCAGCAGCTGACGACACAACGCGCGCACACGGGGAGGGAGCGGAGCAGAGAAGGACCGTCGCCGACCGACGCAGGAGAGACGATGAGGATCCTGGACAGGCAGCTGTGAGGACAGACAGACCGGGGGGGGACACCAGCAGCTGCAGGGCACCTACCTGCGATTCTCCCGAACCGTCCACCTGCAGAGCCACAGACGCCCTGGCGCCCAGTCCTCCGCAGACACTGCGACACAGCCCTGCACCGACCCTCCTCCCACAGACAGAGACAGATAGACAGGCCGACAAGACAGGTGGACAGAGAGAGAGATAGACAGACAGGCAGAAAGAGAAGAGAGACAGGCAGACATACAGTTAAGGTGGCAGAGAGACAGATTGACACACAGACAGAAAGGCAGACAGAGAAACAGAGAGACAGACGGACAGCAGGACTCTCAGAGACAGACGGATCCTCACCAGTAGTGCCGCGGCGTTGGACACATGGAGGGTAATGGACACCAATCAGATTCATTGATCAGCTCATTAACTGGTACCTTTTCGTATGTATTCGTCGGCTTGATGCCTTTCTTCTGAGAGCTGTATGAGCACCTGCTGGGGATCTGGCTGTGTCTCATCTGGGCATGGCTCTGTTGCAAGTGTTTGCCATTAGTCTAACTGTTGCTTGTTTCTGTGTCTGGGTATGTAGGTGTCACCTAGTTAGCAAGAGGTCTGGGGGGGCTCTCTAAATAACAGTGTTAATTAAAATGAAGATGACCTTTTTATTAACAGAAATATCATAAGAATGATGGAAGTTTCTGGATTCTCTGCTTCATTGAGCTTGATGGCTCATCTGCTCTAATCACCCGACTGCAAAACGAATGCCGTTGCTTCAAATCCACCTTTATTGGCAGTTAATTACTGCTCAGTATGTAGTGCTATTCTGTACCGTGCTGGGGTTTGCTCTTCTACGGCGTATTGAACTATGCTTTGTGAAGAATTGTCCTGAATTGTGCTATGTCCCTCAGTGAAATGTGTTGTACTGGACTGTGTGTCTCTGTGGTACAGTGTGTTGTACTGGACTGTGTGTCTCTGTGGTACAGTGTGTTGTACTGGACTGTGTGTCTCTGTGGTACAGTGTGTTGTACTGGACTGTCTCTCTCTGTGGTACAGTGTGTTGTACTGGACTGTGTGTCTCTGTGGTACAGTGTGTTGTACTGGACTGTGTGTCTCTGTGGTACAGTGTGTTGTACTGGACTGTGTGTCTCTGTGATACAGTGTGTTGTACTGGACTGTGTGTCTCTGTGATACAGTGTGTTGTACTGGACTGTGTGTCTCTGTGATACAGTGTGTTGTGCTAGATTGTGTCTCTGTGGTACAGTGTGTTGTACTGGACTGTGTCTCTGTGGTACAGTGTGTTGTACTGGACTGTGTCTCTGTGGTACAGTGTGTTGTACTGGACTGTGTCTCTGTGGTATCATGTGTTGTGCTAGATTGTGTCTCTGTGGTACAGTGTGTTGTACTGGACCGTGTGTCTCTGTGGTACAGTGTGTTGTGCTAGATTGTGTCTCTGTGGTACAGTGTGTTGTACTGGACTGTGTCTCTGTGGTATCATGTGTTGTGCTAGATTGTGTCTCTGTGGTACAGTGTGTTGTACTGGACTGTGTCTCTGTGGTACAGTGTGTTGTACTGGACTGTGTCTCTGTGGTACAGTGTGTTGTACTGGACTGTGTCTCTGTGGTATCATGTGTTGTGCTAGATTGTGTCTCTGTGGTACAGTGTGTTGTACTGGACCGTGTGTCTCTGTGGTACAGTGTGTTGTGCTAGATTGTGTCTCTGTGGTACAGTGTGTTGTACTGGACCGTGTGTCTCTGTGGTACAGTGTGTTGTGCTAGATTGTGTCTCTGTGGTACAGTGTGTTGTACTGGACTGTGTCTCTGTGGTATCATGTGTTGTGCTAGATTGTGTCTCTGTGGTACAGTGTGTTGTACTGGACTGTGTGTCTCTGTGGTACAGTGTGTTGTGCTAGATTGTGTCTCTGTGGTACAGTGTGTTGTACTGGACTGTGTCTCTGTGGTAAACAGTGCTGTACTGGACTGTGTGTCTCTGTGGTAAACAGTGCTGTACTGGACTGTGTGTCTCTGTTGGTAAAGCACATTGTACTCCATAGTATTATGTTCTACTGTATTATACTGCTGTATTATTTTGTTATGATCTGGAAATGTCACCTCAGGCTTGTGCTTTTGCAATCCTAATAATTTCCCTATATCTTTTCTGTCAATCCCTCTCTCCCTTCTCTGCCTTCTCGATCACTATCCCTCCCTCCCCTGTGCTCTCTGACAGAAGCCCCCCAGTCCGCACTGTGCTGTGCAGCACTGTCTCCCCCATGCTGTGCAGTGGCAGGGTGTGTCCAGCGGGAGGCGCCCTGTGTGAAGGCAGCCCAGGTCTCGGGAGTGCGGGTGCAGCTGGAGATGGCGGTACTGTGGCAGCAGTTTGATCGCCTGGGCACTGAGATGATAGTGACCAAGGCTGGCCGGTGAGGCACTGACTCACACTCATGATCACACACAGTGAGACAGAGCTCATACTGATCTGAGACAGTAGTGATGCTGTACACTGAGACAGTGGTGATTCCTAACACTGAGACAGGAGTGATGCTGTACACTGAGACAGGAGTGATGCT
This sequence comes from Lepisosteus platostomus, assembly GCF_059453375.1. Lineage (NCBI taxonomy): Eukaryota > Metazoa > Chordata > Actinopteri > Semionotiformes > Lepisosteidae > Lepisosteus > Lepisosteus platostomus. The sequence continues at coordinate 5,903,063 of NC_142635.1, read as the reverse complement.
GTACACTGAGACAGGAGTGATGCTGTACACTGAGACGGTAGTGATGCTGTACACTGAGACGGTAGTGATTCTGTACACTGAGACAGTAGGGTTGACGTACACTGAGACAGAAGTGATGCTGTACACTGAGACAGAAGTGATGCTGTACACTGAGACAGAAGTGATGCTGTACACTGAGACAGTGGTGATGCTGTACACTGAGAGAGTAATGATGACGTACACTGAGACAGTAGTGATTCCTTACACTGAGACAGTAGTGATGCTGTACACTGAGACATTGTGTGTCCACTATTGATGCAGGAGGATGTTTCCAACATTTCAAGTGCAAATCACTGGGATGGACCCTGTGGCTGAATATGTGTTGCTCATGGACTTCATTCCTGTGGACGACAAGAGATACAGGTTTGACACTGGATTAATACTACACATTGATACTATCACCTTGGCCCACTGAGACAATGAGACCCTGCTGTCCTGACACACTGCCATGTTGACTGAAAAACAGCACACTATTGTACAATTACCCTGCCACACTGAGATACTGCACTTTGACTTGGAAGATCCTGAGTGGAACAGTCTGTGTGACTTTGACACAGCATCACAATACCTGTATACTAGCATGCTTACCATGTTGTTGTACTTATACACTGATAATCTCCCACTCCCAGCCAGTCTGACTAACTCCTCTCCCTCCTCTCTATCCTCCCTCACCTCTGTCCTCTCTCTCTCCTCCCCTCCGAGCCTGCCTCAGGTATGCCTTCCACAGCTCGTCCTGGCTGGTGGCAGGGCGCGCAGACCCGGCGGCCCCCGGCAGGGTACACTTTCACCCCGACTCGCCCGCCAGGGGGTCCCAGTGGATGAAACAGACCGTGTCCTTCGACCGGCTGAAACTGACCAACAACCTGCTGGACGACAATGGGCATGTGAGTCACTATAGTGCTGGAACAGGCAGAGACCCCGAGACGCTGACACCCCGAGACACTGACAGCTGGACAGCCTGTTACACTGACACCCCGAGACACTGACACCCTGACAACCTGTTACACTGACACACTGACACCCTGAGACACTGACACACCGAGACACTGACACCCTGACAGCCTGTTACAGTAACACACTGAGACACTGACACCCTGACAGCCTGTTACAGTAACACACTGAGACACTGACACCCTGACAGCCTGTTACAGTAACACACTGAGATACTGACACCCTGACAGCCTGTTACAGTAACACACTGAGACACTGACACCCTGACAGCCTGTTACAGTAACACACTGAGATACTGACACCCTGACAGCCTGTTACAGTAACACACTGAGACACTGACACCCTGACAGCCTGTTACAGTAACACACTGAGACACTGACACCCTGACAGCCTGTTACAGTAACACACTGAGACACTGACACCCTGACAGCCTGTTACAGTAACACACTGAGACACTGACACCCTGACAACCTGTTACACTGACACACTGACACCCTGAGACACTGACACACCGAGATACTGACACCCTGACAGCCTGTTACAGTAACAAACTAAGACACTGACACCCTGACAGCCTGTTACAGTAACACACTGAGACACTGACACCCTGACAGCCTGTTACAGTAACACACTGAGACACTGACACCCTGACAGCCTGTTACAGTAACACACTGAGACACTGACACCCTGACAGCCTGTTACAATAACACACTGACACAATGATACACTGACACACTGGCAGACTGTTACACTCACAGCCTGTTACACTGACACACTGACCCCCTGACAGTCTGTTACACTGGCACGTTGTTACTTGACGCACTGTACAGTGACACACTACCAGCTTGTTACACTGAGACACTGTTTCACTGACAAACGGATGCTGGAGCGCTGAATTGAACAGCCTGATACACTCACTCTAATTAACACTACCAGCCTGAAAGGTGGAGATACCTGCATTTCACACTGAGATACAGGAGGAATGCAGTGCCCCCTGACACAGTGCACCTGTGTGTAGATCATCCTGAACTCCATGCACCGGTACCAGCCCCGCTTCCACGTGGTGTATGTGGACCCGCGCCAGGACAGTCACCGCTATGCACAGCACAATTTCAAGACCTTCCAGTTCCCCGAGACCTGCTTCACAGCTGTCACTGCCTACCAGAACCACAGGGTACCCAGTCTCTGTTATCGTCTCACTGTCACCGTCTCCCTCACTGTGATACTGTCTCACTGTCCCTCTCACTCTGATACTGTCTCACTGTCACTGTCCCACTGTCTCCCTCACTGTGATACTCTCTCACTGCTGCACTGTCTCTCTCACTGTGATGCTGTCTCACTGTCACTGCTTCACTGTCTACACTTGCAAGAGAATGTTTGTGAACCCTTTGGAATTGCGTAGAGTTCTGCATTACTTACCCATAAAAATGTGGTCTGATCTTCAACTAAGTTACAATAATAGACAAACACAATCTGCTTACACTAATAACACTCAAACAATTGTACTTCTTCTTGTCAGTACTGAACACATCTTTTAAACATTCACAGTCCAGGTTGGAAAAAGTATGTGAACGTCTAGGCTAATGACTTCCCCGAAAGCTAATTGGAGGCAGGTGTTCCAATCAATGAGATGAGATTGGAGGTGTGGGCTGGAGGTGGCCTGCCCTATAAAAAAGCCACACAAAGCATGCAAGAAGAAAAACACTGAACAAGAATGGTGTTGATGGAAGGACACCATGGACTAAACCACTAACAGCAACAGCAACAGCAACAGCAACAGCAACAGCAACAGCAACAGCAACAGCAACAGCAACAGCAACAGCAACAGCAACAGCAACAGCATGCAAAAGACCACCTGGATGTTCCACAACGTTTCTGGGACAATGTTTTGTGGACGGATGAGACAAAAGTTGAACTCTTGGGCAGAAACGTGCAACACTTTTTTTTTGGAGAGCGGGGAGGGGAAAGGACTATACAACAACACCAAAACCCCTCCACCATGCTTCACAGTTGGGGTGTGAGCATCATGGTTTGGGGCTGCTTTGCTGCCTCGGGGCCTGGACAGCTTGCTATCATAGAGGGAACAATGGATTCAAAATTGTAGCATGAAATTTGACAGGGGAATGTCACGGTAGCGCTCCATCACCTGAAGCTTAATAGAAGTGTGATGATGCAACAAGACAATGACCTGAAACGCAGGAGTACATCAACAACAGAATGGCTTTAACAGAAGAGAATTTTCCATTCTGGAATGGCCAAGTCAGAATCCAGACCTCAACCCAATTGAGATCCTGTGGCATGACCTGAAGAGAGCTGTTCACGCAAGGGATCCCAGAAATCTCAATGAACTGAAACAGTTTTGTAAGGAGGAATGGTCTAAAATTCCTCCAGACCGTTGTGCAAGTCTCATCAGCAGCTACAGGAAACGTTAGGAGGCTATTGCTGTTAAAGGAGGTTCTACCAGTTACTAAATACAAGGGTTCACATGCTTTTCCCAGCCCGGACTGTGAATATTTAAATGTGTTCAGTATTGACAAGTACAATTGTTTATTAGTTTAAGCAGACTGTATGTCGGTTATTATTGAAGGAATTCTAAAGGGTTCACAAACCTTTTCTTGCAACTGCATGTCAGTGTTTCACTTTGTCTCTCCCGGTCAGATCACTCAGCTGAAGATCGCCAGTAATCCCTTTGCCAAAGGTTTCAGGGAGTCGGACCCAGATGACTGGTGAGAGGGGGAGTGGGTGGTGGAAGGGGAATGCGAGAGCACTGTGTGTGTGTGTGTGTGTGTGTGTGTGTGTGTGTGTGTGTGTGTGTGTGTGTGTGTGTGTGTGTGTGTGTGTGTGTGTGTGTGTGTGTGTGTGATGGTGGTGTGCTCTGTGGTGATATGTATTTGTGTTACAATGCTGTTCTTGTGTGGGCAGGGTGTGCAGTGGCAGGTCTCTCCCTCTGTCTGTGGGCCTCTGTCGGCCCCGAGGAGCCCGACTGGAGCCTGGCAGCACGCAGCAGCAGCAGCAGCAGCAGCAGCGCTCTGGTAAATACGGCAGCCCTCCAAGGCCCACACTCCCCTGTTGCCTGGGCCTCTCTCATTATTCAGGAACTGCTTCCTTCCTCTCCCCATTCCCTCTCTTGTCTCTGCGCCTGTGCACCCCTCGTCACTCCCCCTCTGCTCCTGCTCACCCCTCGTCTCTGTTCCTTTCTGCTGCATCTCAGAAACGGACTCCCGTTTGCGTTGCATGCGCTCTAATTTCAATTTGCAGCTACTGAGGATCCTGGTGCGTTAGTTTAACAAAGCCCACCTCTGCTCGCAGCCTAAGGATCCAAGAATCCCTTCGAGCTGTTTCTTAAGGATGGCCGTGGTTGGGAAGTTCATTCTACAATCCTGTCCCATGAGCAGCGTCTCCTGTTGGGTTCTCTCGCCCTGGGAGCTCCTGTCTCCTCCTGTCACTTGAAGTACCTTGGCCTGAGCATTCAGGATTTTAAAATTCCTGAGTCGACATCCTCTGCTTTTCCGCCTGAAAAAGATTGGCTTCCCTTCCTGTGTCAGAGAACGATGTTCCCTTTGGACTAGAACCCTCTCACTTGCACTGGGGAACAATGCTCTTCCAGCCTGGTGACCGGCACTGAGCACAGCTCTCTCATATGGAGCTCAGGAGGGGCCATCAGTAGGAATTATTGGTTATTGGTTATCTGGGATATACATCCCCCCCCCAGAATTTAGAAAATGACATTTACACCTTTGTAAAGTCTGACCCTCTGCTCTTGTCAAGCTATGATCTGAAATCTTAGGAGGACAACGACATGGGTTCTGATTTTCAGCAAATGTCAACAGCTGATTGCTCATGGAGTGACTCTAGTCCACCTCTCTGTCTCTCTCTCTGCCCACAGACCAGTGTCTCCAGTCCCGGATGGACACAGGCGCCCCTCCGCCCCCCCTGCCACTGCCCCCCACCTACACAGACCGAGCCCCCAGCTGTCTGAGGGGTTACCCCGCTGCAGGCTGCACGCAGTGACGCTGGGCTCGCTCTTGTCCGGGGGCGGCAGGAAGGGGTCCCTCTGCCTCACTCTGCCTCTCTCACGGTCACGCTTCCTGCTTCTGCCCCCTCGGCTCCCTCATCCCCAGCCCTGTGTCAGCCCACCCCCCTGCTGCAGGCACCCATCTCTCTCTGTCTGCTTCAGACCTGCCCAGTTAGCACCCAGGGCCAGTTAGTCCCTATTAAGTACCCAGCCCCAGTTAGCTCCCTCTCTCCGTTACTGGCTTGCGGTGCCAGCAATCCTCAGTGCCCTCCAGGACTGCCATGACCTGCCCAGTTAGCACCCAGTTAGCTCCTAAGCCCAGTAAGCTCCTGGTTAGCATCTAGGCCTAGATAGCTCCTAAGCTAGTTTACTCCTGGTTAGCATCTAGGCCCAGTTAGCTCCTAAGCCCAGTTAGCTCCTGGTTAGCATCTAGGCCCAGTTAGCTCCTAAGCCCAGTTAGCTCCTGGTTAGCATCTAGGCCTAGATAGCAACCAAGACCAGTTAGCTCCTAAGCCCAGTTAACACCCAGGTGCAGTTTGCTACTAGTTAGCCCAGGCCTAGCTAGCAACCAAGCTCAGTTAGCCCCCAGGGCCAGTTGGTCCCCATTTAGCACCAGGCTCAGTTAGTCCCCAGTTCAACTCTCTGGTTCCCAAGCCTGAATAACCTGCTTCCAGACGTGACAGTTCCTTCACCCTCACTGGGGGAGGGCTCTTTGCGTTGCTGGGCATGCACAGGGAGGCGCAGTCTGGGCGAGGAGGAGTGCTGAGCAGCGAAGATCATGGAGGGCGAGACGGAACTCTACATCGACCCCAGGATGGAAGTTGCTCTGTCCAGCTTCCCTTTAGACCCCTGTGCCACGTCGTTTCTCTCTTTTTTTTCTTTTTTCCCCTTGTTTGTGGCTGTGGTGGCTCGTCAGCTGTAATAAATCAGAGTGTGATGTGTGCCGATGGGGGTGACCCCTCCGTGTAAGTGTTGTATTTGTGTGTGTGTAGTCTTGTGGAGTGCGCTGCGGTGTACCGTAAAACTGACGAACAACAACGCTGAGCAAACCAACCCCCTCGTACCTCTGCCATCACACAGACACTGCCGTGCTGGAGATCCCCCTGTCTGCTGTGTGCCCCGTCTGTGGTTTCCTCGGTTCTAGGCTCTTTTCCTTCGGTTTGAAGTGCTCACGTCGCTGTAGACGTCTGGAAAGTGACAGAGATTGTGGCTTTCAGTCAGCTGGAGACTAGGTCCAGTCAACCGGACGCTTTCCCCTGTCTTTGTGCTTTGCTGAAAATAATGATCGAATAAAGTGAGTGGGTGCTGTTCCTGCTGTGGTCTGCCTCTGTCTGTCCAGTCCCGCCTCGGCCTGCTTAGAAATCGAGGGTGTGATTCTTCATCACCACACTGTATTCTCTGAGAGCTGCGAGCATTCCTTAGGCATGTATGGGATTTGTAGTACAATATGGTGTTTAAATGCAGCTACATAACATTACTGGAGGATCCTCGTACATCCATGCATTCTGCAGACCTTTGTGGGTGTGAAAGACAGATGGGTGCACTATTAAACCCTGTCTGTCTTCTGTGCCAAGTGTGTGAACGTTCATCCCAGAAGTGCTCGTGCGGGGTGGAGGAATACAGGCGAAGAACTACAACTCCCGCGATGCTTTGCCCCACCCCTCCCCACGGGCTGAGCTGGGATGCTGCCAGCAGGATGCGAGAAAGAGGTGGGAGGGACGGGGGACCAGCAGAGGGAGAAGGGGGAGGGAGCAGGGAGAGAAGATGCGGATTATGGTGGACGGAGGGCTGAGAGCTGGCTTGTTTATCCCCGGAGCGCCGGGACCATGACAGCAAGGGGAGCCGGTGTCCTGATCGCTGGGTGTCCGAATCGCGGTCTTCGCACCTGCGGGAAATTTTAACCCCCTCTGCTCTCTGCTGGCCTTACAATATTGCGAGAGTGATTTTCCGACACGGAGGAGAATCCGCCGTGTCCCCAGATCTCCATCACCTGCGCCCTGTGATCCGCCTTCCCCATGGCTGTTCTGTAACGCGGCTGCTTCTTGCGGAAAACGGCGGGTCTGGAGGAGCGGCGAGGCGAGCTCTTTCGCTGGTGCTGAGCATGCAGACCCCCGAGTGACAGCGGGGAGAGTCAGGGGCTGTCGGCGAGCCGCCCTCCCTGTCGTTAGCTGGGAGCGGAGCGGAAGCACAAGGTGCTGTTCGGCTGTGCGCCCCGACCGGTGCCGTCCGCTTCTGGGCTGCGGAGACCCGGTCTCCGTTCACAGCTCCCCGCGTCACCGCGCAGGTCGAAACCGTTAAACGCCTTTTCTTGTTTTTCTTTTTTTTAAAAAATGAGTGTGCCGTTTCTCCGCTGCGTGGTGCTCTGGGGCACGTCGGCTCACCTGCTGGCTTCGGTCTCCGGGGACGCCGGGCCCCCCGGGATCCGGGTCCCGCTCTGTAAGGGCCCCCCAGCCGAACCGGCGCTGCAGCCCGATCCGCCGCCGCCGCCGCCGCCGCCGGGCGCCAGGTCCCGCCCGCCCCGAGCCGCGGGGGACTCCCGCGGGACCGGCGCCGTCAGCTTCGTGGACATGATCGATAACCTGCGCGGGAAGTCAGGGCAGGGCTACTACGTGGAGATGACCGTGGGCACTCCGCCGCAGAAGGTCAGTACCTGCGAGACACACTGCGTGTAACAGTCATTTCAGGAAGCAGCCGAAAGGACATGTTCTAACCCCATCTGTAGACACAGATAACACGGAATCAAGCTGGAATATGCAGTGTTTTATTTTCTGTCACTTTGTTATACGGAATGTAAAAAGTACACTGTATTGCACCATGTAACCGAGGGATTGTACTATTCTGTATATCAGTACAGTAATGCTCTAAGTGACACTCGGTATATATTGTAGATAAGTGTACAGGACACAGTACTGTAGTGCTCTGATGACACTCAGTATATAGGTGAGTGTACAGGACACTGTATACACTGACACTATCTGTCTGTGGAGAAGGGCTGTATTATTCTGTGTATCAGTAGAGTACTGTAGTGCTCTGATGACACTCAGTATATAGGTGAGTGTACAGGACACTGTGTAGCACTGACACTATCTGTCTGTGGAGAAGGGCTGTATTATTCTGTGTATCAGTAGAGAACTGTAGTGCTCTGATCAGTATATAGGTGAGTGTACAGGACACTGTATACAGTGACACTACATGTATCTGTCTGTGGAGAAGGGCTGTATTATTCTGTGTATCAGTAGAGTACTGTAGTGCTCTGATGACACTCAGTATATAGGTGAGTGTACGGGACACTGTGTAGCACTGCAGGCTCATCAGAATTAGCCAATTACCAACTCTTTGTTTACAGAGCAGAAAAACTGTTCTGTTTTGTGCTTGCTCTTGCATAAAGCTGCATTTCAGCACTCTTCATTCCAGATCTCAAAGCTCTCTACACCCAGGAGGGCACTGCCTTCTCCCACCCCTGAGAGAGACAGCAGGTCAGAGGGACACTGCCTCACCTGGTTTTCAAAGCCCAGCCCCCGGGTTAACATTCCTGGGGGGTTTAGTCAGGGCCTTGGTGTAATGTGGACAGTGTACAGCATCCAGACCTGAACCAACTCTGCTTAGGTTGTGAGACCAGGCTGCTGCTGTTTCGCTGTGTGAGTGTCTGTATGCCAGGGAATGAGCTCTCTCGCTGTGCAGAACAACAGCCTGCTGTCTCCCTCTGTCCTTCCTCAGTGTCTGGAGAGGGCTCAGGCTGACACCCTGTTCAGCGTGTTCTCTCTCCCTCTCTCTCCTCCTTCTGTCTCTCAGTTCATTGTTATTCAGTTTTACGAATTCATTTTCATTTTCCTGGCATGACCTACTGTATGAATTACAGTGTTGCCAAAGCAGACACAATGAACGCAACATCTACAAACACTTACAATACAAACACATCAATAAGACGTTTATGTACAAGATACAACACACAGAGCAGTACTCACTGGCTCACTGTTCCTCAGGCTGTGACAGGAGATCACGTACTGGGCTGCCAGTTCAACTGAGTTCCCTCCTCCCTCCAATTGGGACCCGTTGAGATTCTGACAGGTGTGGGAATTCTGGGATTAGATTTGTTATTTGAGGGGAGAATGTGTGTCTAATTGCAGGGTGTTTCTCACAGTGCAGCAGAAAGTGCATCTCTGTGTTTCTCCCTGCTGGCAGTGGGAGCACAGCCTTTCCTCTCTGGGCAGCAAGTCTGCCTGTGTCCAGTTTCTATGGCCAGGCTGTGGTCATTGAGCCTGTCCTCTCTGGACAGCCAGGTATGCCTGTGTCCAAGTTCTGTGGCCAGGCTGTGGTCCCTGAACCTGTACTTTGTCAGGGTCTGTTTCTTTTTGATGTTTATTGGTCGAATATTCAGCTAGTGTGTATTGTCTGTTTGGGGTTCTGTAGCATTCCAGTTTATGTTGTGTGTGAGATATTGCTGTTTGATCTGTGCTGTGATGTGGTTCAGTCTGAGTTGTGGTGCTCTAGCAGTGCTGTCCTGAGGCTGGCTGGTGTCGGTGTGACTCAGGCCAGTGAGCCTCAGGACTAGCTGGCTCAGGGGGCTCTTTGTGGGGCTCAGCTCTTGGCTCAACAGGGCCTTGTGGTGGTAGGAGTTTTGGTTGCTGCTTTTTAGGTGTAGCCAATACTTTATTACTCTCTTCTGTATGTTGATTTGCAATGGGTATTGGTCTAATGTGGCCCTGAACGTGTTGTTTGGAGTTTTCTCTGCACATGGAGGAAGTTTTTATAGAACCCTGTGAGTGCAGGGCTTCTCTGGGGTGTTGGTCCCATTTAGCGTAGTCCTGGTCTGAGAGTGGACCCTACTCTTCACTGCCACATAGTGCAACGGGTTGCACATTCAAATATTTGAATTCATATTCTTGTGGAAGGGTGGATGTTGAGAAGAAAAAGAAAAGCCTCTTTCTCCATCTCTCCCCATCTCTCCTCCTCCTCTCTCCCTCCCCCACCCCTCTCTGTCTCTGTGGTGACATTCAGATCCAGAAAGAGCTTTGTCGTGTCTTTTGGCAGACGCTGCTACTAAACAGATCAATGCAGTAGAGCCCGAAATAAGAACTAATAAAAGACATTGAGGTTTCAGACATCGACATCAGCTTCCACTGTATGTGCACTCTACTCATCCTGCCTCTCTTGAAAGAGGAGCTCTTTTCTTCCTACATGTGCAGGAGTTTTATAAGCGGAATTGTGGATCCAAGTAAAAGGAAGAAGAGACATTATCAGAGGGAAGTGTTTCAGCTGCCAGTGTGTAGCGCTGCTGCTGCTTTCTAAGTGATAGAGATGGGAAGTTAGTTGTGCTTCATGAATGCCACCCACAGACCCCAAGCTTGGTCCTTAATTAAGCTTGCTAATTGCCTGATTGACTCAATTACCCCTTAAGCCAGCAGCTGTATCACCCTGCAGCTCCCAGCTGGCAGCCCCCACTGGAGCTCAGCAGTGTGAGTCTGGCCAGTACCTGGATGGGAGACTCCTGGGAAAGCTGAGGCTGCTGCTGGAAGAGGTGTTAGTGGGGCCAGTAGGGGGCGCTCACCCTGCAGTCTGTGTGGGGCCTAATGCCCCAGTATAGTAACAGGGACACTATATTATAAAAAAGGCGCCCTCTTCTGATGAGACGTTAAACCGAGGACTGAGGTCCTGACTCTCTGTGGTCATTAAAAACCCCAGGGTGTTTCTCAAAAAGAGTAGGGGTGTTACCCCGGTGTCCTGGCCAAATTTCCCCCTGGCCTTTCCCAGTCATGGCCTCCTAATAATCCCCATCTCTGAACTGGCTTCATCACTCTGCTCTCCTCCCCACTGAGAGCTGGTGTGTGGGGAGAGGACTGGAGCATCATCCAGGTGGGGCTGCACACTGGTGGGGCTGGAGGGGATCCCCATGACCTGTAAAGAGCTTTGAGTGGAGTGTCCAGAAAAGAGCTCTAGAAGTGTCAGGAGTTATTATTATTACTGAAAGGTGTAAAGAGTGGTGTGTGCTGGGCTCCTGTAACGCACTGGGCTGGGAGGCGTGGCTCTTTGCCGAGAACCAGGCATGTTTTTGGAAGCACAGTAATGACCGTTGAGGAAATGCGCCTCGATCTCAGCCTCCACTCAGCTCAGCTCTTCACGAACTCAGCCTTCACCCAGCAGGCTGTGGGGGGGGGGGGGGGGCTGGGTCTCACTGTCTGTCAGCTGTGGGTTCCGGCTACATCAGCGCCAAGGGGAGCTGCTAATTAAATCTCAAGGCTCGTGTCTGTCGAGCGTCGGGTATTTGCTGGAGACTGTGCTACGTTGTGGCAGTGCTGATTGGCTTTTAGCAGCAGTGAAATGTGATAGATCGATCGCCAGGAGGTTCACATGAGTGGCGGTATGAGAACCCTTTGGATGAAAAGGTCTGTTTTTATTAGAGTGATTTCCGAGTCTCTGGAATATAACTGCTGACGAGGGTCAGACCTGGTTATGAATGTTAGAATTTGGACTTGCCAATTATTTTGGGATTTGACACCCACCTGATCCGCTGTACCCTGATCTGCTGCCTCCAGCTGTTGATGAGACGAGACAGGTGTTCATCGCTGGTCGGACACTTGATAGCAGGAGTTATTGCTTCTTATTGAGCGTCTCTTGTGTTGAAAACTTTGAAAATAATGAAAAAAAAAAGATTTATAGAGTATGGTCACAAAAATACATACAGCAGTGATATGTATGACACTAAGAAGTAGAATAATAATGGACCATGCCACTGTCCATTATGACCAGACAATAAGTATTTGTCCAAGTCTGCACCAAGAGTCTGCTATTGTAATCCTGGCAGCACTTGGCCAAGCGTGCGCTGTCACTGGGTGCATCTGTCATTGCAACCCCAAAAGCAGTTGGCCAAGCGTGCGCTGGCACAGGGTGCATCTGTCACTGCAAACCCAAAAGCAGTTGGCCAAGCGTGCGCCGTCACAGGGTGCATCTGTCACTGCAACCCCAAAAGCAGTTGGCCAAGCGTGCGCCGTCACAGGGTGCATCTGTCACTGCAACCCTAAAAGCAGTTGGCCAAGTGTGCCGTGTCACTGGGTGAATCTGTCAGTTCAACCCTCAGAGCACTTGGCCAAGTGTGTGCTGTTGCTGGGTGAATCTGTCAATTCAACCCTGAGAGCACTTGGCTAAGTGTGCCCTGTTGTTGGATGAATCTGTCCTCGAATCAGTCGAATCATCAATTTCATAAAGGCAACAGCAATTTACTTGCCTTTATTTGACAAGGGGGTGCACTCTGAGTTACATTATGACTGGCCGCTTTGGTGGAGGTTTTTAGCATAGGCTCCCAGTGATCCCAGTGACCACCAGGTCTTGGAAAGAGTTAGAGGTTAATCACGCTGTACTGTTTACAACACACACTGTACGCGGACTTAACGCACTTTCAGCTCGTATAAAACTCAGTCAGTCTCAGTCACTTCAGTGATTTAGAAAGCATGTAGAGTGAACTATTCTACTTGGCTGCCATGACAACACACTGTACAATAAGATGAAATTCTAAAATTGGAAAGAACCATTAATTTCCTTGGGATTTAATATAGGAGAGCCGTGGGTGTCTGACGAAGCTTCCCAGCTGTGTTGCTGGGATCCCTGACGAACACCTGGATGAGATCCCCTGTCCTTTGTGAACTGCTGCACTGGGACTGCAGACTGTGTGCAGCCAGGGAGTAATGAAAGTACTGCTGAAAAAGACTTTCATGGATCTTGTTGCCACAGGCAGTTTATAGCAGTGAGTGGTTTTCTCAGGGTGGAAGTGTGATACTGTAGTATGGACCCTTGATGAGACAAGGCAGATTTGCACTCTCTCTGAACTGCGGGGCTCAGTCTGCGCTCTCTCTGAACTGCGGGGCTCAGTCTGCGCTCTCTCTGAACTGCGGGGTTCAGTCTGCGCTCTCTCTGAACTGCGGGGTTCAGTCTGCGCTCTCCCTGAACTGCGGGGTTCAGTCTGCGCTCTCCCTGAACTGCGGGGTTCAGTCTGCGCTCTCCCTGAACTGCGGGGTTCAGTCTGCGCTCTCCCTGAACTGCGGGGTTCAGTCTGCGCTCTCCCTGAACTGCGGGGTTCAGTCTGCGCTCTCTCTGAACTGTGGGGCTCAGTCTGCGCTCTCTCTGAACTGTGGGGCTCAGTCTGCACTCTCCCCGAACTGTGGGGCTCAGTCTGCGCTCTCTTTGAACTGTGGGGCTCAGTCTGCGCTCTCCCTGAACTGTGGGGCTCAGTCTGCATTCTCCCTGAACTTTGGGGCTCAGTCTGCGCTCTCTCTGAACTTTGGGGCTCAGTCTGCGCTCTCTCTGAACTGTGGGGTTCAGTCTGTGCTCTCTCTGAACTGTGGGGTTCAGTCTGTGCTCTCTCTGAACTGTGGGGCTCAGTCTGCATTCTCCCTGAACTGTGGGGCTCAGTCTGCATTCTCCCTGAACTGTGGGGCTCAGTCTGCGCTCTCTCTGAACTGTGGGGTTCAGTCTGCGCTCTCTCTGAACTGTGGGGTTCAGTCTGTGCTCTCTCTGGACTGTGGAGTTCAGTCTGTGCTCTCTCTGAACTGTGGGGTTCAGTCTGTGCTCTCTATGAGCTGTACAGCCTGCAATTGGGTGACAGTTACAGCCAGCAGCTACAGTAGGTGACAGTTACTGGAACTGTGTCTCTCTTTTAAATACAGGACTGAACTTCACTGAGACCAGTTAAGGTCCTTGGATTCAGGTTTTTTTAGGACGGTACGCAGGAATTATCCTCTGTTGGTTAAGAATGATTTTTCTCCCGGTAGTAGACCAGACGTTTGTAGTTTACATGTCACATGAGGTGAGCTATTTTCAGAGCCATGAAAACTGTGGCAGAAATCCTGAGAGTGAGAGTAATTCCAGTATAGTCAGGGGGAGTATTCCCAGTGTGCCTCAGGTTACGGGGTTAGAGACTGGGAACACTCCCCCTGACTGTTGCTCAGGTTGAGGGGTTAGAGAGTGTGTCCAGTATGGTCAGACTGAGTATTCTCACTGTGAGCGAAGCTGGATGTATTCTAGCAGTGAGCGGTGATGGACAGAGAGCTCTGCTCTCCTTGCCATTCTGATGGACTGATGAAGAGCCTGGGGCTGCGATCGAGAAAGCAGATTACCGTTTCTTTTGAGCCGGGAAAGAGTCAAACCTTGAAGGAACTGATGTTAAAGGGCTCTGGAGTGTAACGTTTAGGGGATACAATCTGTAAAACCCAGTTTCCTTCACAGCCTACTCAAGAAACCAAGCTAAATGCTTTCTAACTTGCCAGTTATGTGTTATCTGTGCATGAAAAAAAGTTGCTGATGGTTGCAACATAACCACAAGATATTTCAGATAAGAGCTTTGTCATTTGTTAACTATTAATCAATGTCACTTTTGTATCTCATACGCTACTAATTGTATACTCAGTAAATGAAGGTATAGTCAGTAAAGAGTATTTTCCATTTAAGTGGACAGAAATAATTGTATGATCCATTGAATTTGAGAAAAGTGAAAAAGGGCACTCTATGTAGAACTTGTTCACTTTTCATTTGGGAAGTTATTTCTGCTGCAGTCTGCGTTTATGCAAGATAATGGTGGCACACCCTGCAATCCCTGCAGATCCCCACTTCCTGCCTGCAGCTGTGTGGAGATCAAGAGGCGTCATCCTGTGGTCACACTGCCGTCCGGCCCTGTTCCTCTGGCGATAAGCTCCCCCCCTCCCTCCATGACAGACCAGGTCCTGACAGAGAGAACACAAACGGATCAGCTTGTCCCGCTACTGTCACACGCCCGGCCCCTGACTTGATGTCCCAAACATTCCTCCAGTTACACCCGCGTGAAAGTGAAAAGTGAATTGTCACCCGCTGTGCCTATTTACAACTAATAGAGTCCTTTACCGCCCTCTAGTGGCAGATGGGTTGTTAAACATCTCTACAAAGCCTGGTCTGCCCCAACCCTTGAGTGTTCATCCAATTGAAAGCTGTGGGGCACGGAGAGGTCAGGAACAAAAGAGCAGGATCTGCAGTACATATTTACAGCATACATCAGTTGAGTGCTTCACACAGCTGGGGAGTCCGATGCACTGGGTTTCAAAAAGCCTCGCTTGCCTCTCTTTGTTAAGAGTACAACAGGAACAGATGTGGCGATACTGCAAGAGACATGGTGTCCGGGAGAAATGTTTACTCACTGTCCCCCAGTCTACAGGGAGATCATAGGGCCCCGTGTTAGAAATCCCTCCATCACCCAGGGGCGAGACTCTGGGCATCACTGAGTGCAGCTTACTGATCCTAAACACTTCGTTTCAAACAGATAGTAGGGGCATAAATTTGGCTTTCAGGCGAATTGGTCTTGAAATCAAAATAAAAAAATAAAATAAAATCTAAAGATAGTCAAGAAACCCGAAGCAGAGGAAGAATGGTTTGACGCAGACTGCAGACACAGCAGAAAAGCCCGGTGAGATCAATCCAAAACCACAGACAACCGCCCAGCACGGATCTGCACCTCGGACGCTCCCCCCTCCTCTCGGGGCGTCTCGGGTTTAAGCAGACCCCCTCTTCCTTCCTGCCATCGTCTCGGTTCTCCCTCTGGAGACCCCCCTCCCTCCTCCCCGGGGCTGGGCTCAGTTCACACGGAGCCTCTCTGCTCTCGTCCTGTTGGCATCACATTGTGCTCCAGCCGTGTGGCCACAGGAAGCTCATCAATAATGGATGGGTCTCTCGGATCCTTTGTCAGCTTCCTGCGGCCCCGCGGTGTCCTTGCCCTCCTTCCCTTCTCCGCCTGCGCGCGTCTCCCGGTCTGCGGCTTACACCGCCTCTTCCTGCTCCCTTGTCGACTGTCGTATCCGAAGGTGCTCCCGGGATCAGCTGTATGTGAGTGTTGCCCCAGAATAACCCCTGTCACCCTCGCTCTTCCTCTCTTCAGTGTGGAGAGTTTTCACACCCACTGTGAGCAGTGGGCTGTGATCCACAGTATCGACAGTGTGTGAGCAGTGGGCTGTGATCCACAGTATCGACAGTGTGTGAGCAGTGGGCTGTGATCCACAGTATCGACAGTGTGTGAGCAGTGGGCTGTGATCCACAGTATCGACAGTGTGTGAGCAGTGGGCTGTGATCCACAGTATCGACAGTGTGTGAGCAGTGGGCTGTGATCCACAGTATCGACAGTGTGCGAGCAGTGGGCTGTGATCCACAGTATCAACAGGGTGTGTGAATAGTGCTGTATTTCAATTTATAAAATCGAACAGCCGTAATCCAGTTCATTAGCAGAATATGTGAACAGTGGGCTGTAATCCCGTTTGTAAAAAGAATGTGTGAACAGTGGGCTGTAATCCAGTTTGGAAATTGCGTGTGTATGGAGAAAGATGTAATCCAGTTAATAAAAAGGTTTATTGCAAGAGTGTGTGAATAGTTGGCTCTAATCCAGTTCATTAACAGTGTGAACAGTGGGCTGTAATTCAGTTTGTAAGAAGAATGTGTGAACAGTGGGCTGTAATCCAGTTTGTAAGAAGAATGTGTGAACAGTGGGCAATAATGCAGTTTGGAAATAGCATGTGTGTGCAGAAAGCTGTAATCCAGTTTGTAGACAGAGTGTACTGACAGTGTGTGTTGTTATGCAGCTCAATATCCTGGTGGACACGGGCAGCAGTAATTTTGCTGTGGGCGCAGCCTCGCACCCCTGCCTCCGGAGATACTACCACCGCTCACTGTAAGTAAATACTGAGCACACTGCACACTGCAGGCTGAGGACACACTCCCTCCTTTATTGGCCTGACCGCTAAATTAGTGTTGCCAAAATCAATACAATGTCTACGTACATCTATAATAAAAACACACCCTCTCTCTCGTGTGCTTCACTGCCCACGTTTTGGGACACAGGCTGCAGAATGAGGCAATTAACTGTACAAGCAAGCCTTGAACGTTTCGGTTTCACCATCAGTACAAGAACATAGAACATTCCTACATGGAAAACTCCCTAACGATCAGTGGATCGATCAGCCGCCCGGGTCACACGAAGCGAGCAGGAAGCAGGAAGCAGCGCTGTAGCAAGTCCGACTCACCGGCCCGACGGATCTCGGAATCTCGGAGTTGCTCCGCCTCGCTTTCTTGATCCCGCTGGCGTGTTGGGGTTCGGCTCTGGGTTTCCCAGGGATTCAACTGAAAAAAAGTTGAGGAGTCTGGCCAGTGGAAAATACCCCCATTTTCCCAAATAATAATAATAACACCTCACACTTCTAGAGCTCTTTTCTGGACACTCCACTCAAAGCTCTTTACAGGTCATGGGGATCCCCTCCACCCCCACCAGTGTGCAGCCCCACCTGGATGATGCTCCAGTCCTCTCCCCACACACCAGCTCTCAGTGGGGAGGAGAGCAGAGTGATGAAGCCAGTTCAGAGAGGGGGATTATTAGGAGGCCATGACTGGTAAAGGCCAGGGGGATATTTGGCCAGGACACCGGGGTAACACCCCTACTCTTTTTGAGAAACACCCTGGGGTTTTTAATGACCACAGAGAGTCAGGACCTCGGTTTTACATCTCATCCGAGGGACGGCGCCTGTTTACAGTGTAGTGTCCCCGTCACTATACTGGGGCATTAGGACCCACACAGACTGCAGGGTGAGCGCCCCCTACTGGCCCCACTAACACCTCTTCCAGCAGCAGCCTTAGCTTTCCCAGGAGTCTCCCATCCAGGTACTGGCCAGGCTCACTCCTGCTGAGCTGCAGGGTGATATGGCTGAAAACAGCCCAGGTCCAAACCAGAGATCAGATCCTTCAAGTCCTGTGCGTCAGCAGCCTGCGGTTCCAGCCTGGGTCCTGGTGCTCTCGCCTCCCCCCCCGCACACTGACGCCGCTCTCCGTCTCCCGCAGCTCCAGCTCGTACCGCGCCCTGGGCCGCGGCGTGTACGTGCCGTACACCCAGGGCCGCTGGGAAGGCGAGCTGGGCACCGACCTGGTCTCCATCCCCCACGGGCCCAACGTCACGCTGCGCGCCAACATCGCCGCCATCACCCAGTCCCACCGCTTCTTCATCAACGGCTCCAACTGGGAGGGCATTCTGGGACTGGCCTACGCCGAGATCGCCCGGGTCAGAGTCAGGGGCGGGGCGGGGCGGGGCGGGCTCCGTTGTCTGTGGTTATTGTTTCATTGGCGATTTCGATGTTTTGTATCGCCAATCGGCCGGTAACCAGCAGGACTTCGTGCTGCGACCTCTGAACCCGCGCGACGCACCCCTGGTCTGGCGGCCGGTGTTGGACAGGCTCAGGCCTCAGCAGCTACCCTCAGCAGGGGCATCTGCCTGTGACGAGCCACAGGGGGGGCGCTGTTGCACGGTGTCGGCCCGGGGTGCCGCTACATCCTGCCCCGCGGTGCTGATGTCTGACTTTGTGCCTTTCTGCCCCCCCCCACACCCACCAGCCTGACGAGACGCTGGAGCCCTTCTTTGACTCCCTGGTGAGACAGACCTCCACCCCCAACCTGTTCTCCCTGCAGCTGTGCGGCGCCGGGTTCGGGCAGAACGACAGCCAGGGCCCAGCCACTGTGGGCGGCAGCATGGTGAGGGGGGGTGAGGGAGTGACGTGGGGGTGAGGGGGGATTAGGGGTGGTGAGGGAGTGAGGGGGGGTGAGGGAGTGACGTGGGGGTGAGGGGGGATTAGGGGTGGTGAGGGAGTGAGGGGGGGTGAGGGAGTGACGTGGGGGTGAGGGGGGATTAGGGGTGGTGAGGGAGTGAGGGGGGGTGAGGGAGTGACGTGGGGGTGAGGGGGGATTAGGGGTGGTGAGGGAGTGAGGGGGGGTGAGGGAGTGAGGTGGGGATGAGGGGGGATTAGGGGTGGTGAGGGAGTGAGGGGGGGTGAGGGAGTGAGGTGGGGATGAGGGGGGATTAGGGGTGGTGAGGGAGTGAGGTGGGGGTGAGGGAGTGAGGTGGGGGTGAGGGAGTGACGTGGAGGTGAGGGGGGATTAGGGGTGGTGAGGGAGTGAGGGGGGGTGAGGGAGTGACTTTGGGGTGAGGGGGGATTAGGGGTGGTGAGGGAGTGAGGGGGGGTGAGGTGAGGGCAGGATGGGGATGTGAGAGGTGAGGAGCGATGAGGGGGTGTGAGGTGAAGAGTGGGTGAGGGCAGGATGAGGGGGTGTGAGATGGGGTGAGAGGAGATGAGGACTGGTGAGGAGAACATTCGTGGGCCGAGTCTGTTTTTGGGCCTCATGCCCTTTGCCCTGTGCAGATCATCGGCGGAGTGGACCCCTCGCTGTACGTGGGGGAGCTGTGGTACACCCCCATCCGGAGGGAGTGGTACTACGAAGTCATCATCGTCCGCATAGAGGTCAACGGCCAGGACCTTCACATGGACTGCAAGGAGGTGGGCTGGAGTGTCTGCCTGCCTGCTCGTGTGTCTGTGTGTGTGCGCGTCTGTTAGTGTGCCTGCCTGCCTGCTTGTGTGTCTGTGTGTGTGCGCGTCTGTTAGTGTGCCTGCCTGCCTGCTTGTGTGTCTGTGTGTGTGCGCGTCTGTTAGTGTGCCTGCCTGCCTGCTTGTGTGTCTGCCTGTGTGTGTGTGCGTGTGGGTGCACATGCGTGTGCTTGTCTGCTTGCCTGCCTGCCTGTGATAATTAGTGTCTCCCCCCCCTCTGTCTCAGTATAACTATGACAAGAGTATCGTGGACAGTGGCACCACTAACCTCCGGCTGCCGAGAAAGGTGTTCCAGGCTGCGGTGAAGGCCATCGAGGCCGCGTCCTCCGTGAGTCTCTCCGTCCCCGTGTCCCCGTGTCCCCGTGTCCCTCACGCCGAGCGCCTTCGTGTGCGCCCGTATTCCTGGCCTGACGGATCCACTGCAGGATTGCCCAAGCATGACAACACGACAGTTCACTACAATTGCACCACACAAGTAACGAGTGCGGCGCGAAGACAAACGATCACACCGTGACAGGGCTTGAACCCCACTGCCGCAAGTGCGTTTATTACGGGATCATGTGAGCCACTCTATCTGCACCCAGATCCAGGCCATCCAGCTCACGGTGTGACTCAAGGTAGGTTTTTGCAAACTAATTACATTTTTAAGTTACTTCATTAGATTAAAAAAACAACAACAATTTTTCTTTGCTGATTTTGATGACCTGTAACTTCTTTCAGTCATGATAGTGTTCAGTTTGAACATTCAAGTTAAATATTTGATTAATCATATTTATTTTAAAAATACAGAAATTATTTGTAATTCAGCACAACAGGACGTCATTGCAAGGGGGCGAGTTACCTCAAACTCCAAGGCACTGTGTATGAGGACAGCGAGTCTGAAGGAACCCCTCTCCAGCCCTTTGTCCCGGTCTTCCTTTGTCCCTCTCAGACAGGACAGTCCATTGACCCTGTGTGTTTCTGTCCCTCTCAGACGGGTCAGTTCTCTGACCCTGTGTGTCTCTGTCCCAGACGGTCAGTCCTCTCACCCTGTGTGTCTCTGTCCCTCTCAGACAGGACAGATCTCTGACCCCGTGTGTCTCTGTCCCTCTCAGACAGGACAGATCTCTGACCCCGTGTGTCTCTGTCCCTCTCAGACAGAACAGTTCCCTGCTGGATTCTGGCTGGGGGAGCAGCTGGTGTGCTGGCAGGCAGGCACCACGCCCTGGCACATCTTCCCAGTGGTCTCACTCTACCTGATGGGCGAGAGCCGCAACCAGTCCTTCCGCATCTCCATCCTGCCGCAGGTCAGGGGGCAGGGGTCGGGGGTCGGGGGGATGGCAGTAGCGCTCCGATTGTCTGGCAAGAGCTCCAGTTCGAGTTTTGCAACAGTCCTTGGAGCCTGGAGTTTTGGGGTCCCGGGCCAGTCCCGTTTTAGAAGTGTACCCCAGAAGACAGGTCCTTTAACCACATGTCAGTCCCAGCTCTAGAGGGCCCAGTGCCTGATGGGTTTTGTTCCATCTGAGCTCTCGGCTGCACAGCTGGTCTAATTATTCAATAACAACCTTATTTGTTAATATAGGCTTGTACTGTAGGTGTTTGTAGAGGTACTGTAACTGTACTTTTACAGAAGGGCATCAGTGAAAGACATTGGGACAAAAATCATTTTATATCTGATCAAGAAAATAAGTTAGTTGCTCTATTGAACATTCAGTTTGGACCAAGAACCTGGAACAAAGACACTAGGAACTGGGTTGGACTCCCCTGCTGTTGGCACTGCCTGCTCAGTCAGCCCCGTGATCATCAGTCATGTCAGCAGAGCTGCCACCTCAGCCCCTGATCCTGTCAAATCTAAGTGACGCAGATCCGAGCCTGGTCTGGACCTGATCTGGGCCTGGTTTGTCTTGGGATGGTAGACCTCCAAGGGAAATCCAGGCTGTTGCTGTAAGCAGCTACCATTGGACCAGAAGCTGGCGCTCTTCCCTTTGTCTGAGAATGTCCAACCCAAAGGCCATTGGTGTAGAGGGCGCTAGAGAGCTCTGCAGCTTAGAGACCGGCAGCTCTGAAGTTGAATTAACTATTAAAGACTTGAAGCTTTGTACTAAAACAGTTTCTCTCCTTCCCTCTTCTCTCCTGCTCTTTGTCGGCCCACTGGCACCACTTTCACCCCTCTCCACTCGCTTGCCTTCTCCTTCCCGCGCCCTCCCCCTCTCTCTTCTCCCATCCTCTCTTTCTCACTCCCCCTTTCATTCTCTTCCCATCTTTCTTGCTTCCTCCTCTCTCGCTCTCCCTCTGCAGCAGTACCTGCGGCCGGTGGAGGACGTGGCCTCCTCCCAGGAGGACTGCTACAAGTTTGCCATCTCCCAGTCCAGCACGGGGACGGTGATGGGTGCCGTCATCATGGAGGGCTTCTACGTGGTGTTCGACCGGGCGCAGCGTCGCATCGGCTTCGCCGTCAGCACCTGTCACGGTGAGCAGGGGTGCGGAGGGCAGAACCGCGCCGTTCGGACACCAGCTGCCGGCGTGCAGGGCTTGTGTTCACTGGCGTAGCTCACTTAGCTCTGCCAATACATCACTGGCTTCTATTTTATATAATCCTACACCACCGCCAAGCATCGGGACTTCCCCATGGCTCAAGTCAGCAGTTTGGGGATGAACCCACACCCTCACCTCTGCCCGGACCCAGAGCACCACTCGCGGGCGTGACCGCGGTCCGGTCCTGGCATTCAGGTCAAGCGATCGGTGTTGACAAGGAGCAAGCCTGTACCTTTTCCTTTCTCTGGTATCACACACTGGTGTGGTCTGGACAGACCTGGTGGACGGCCTACTGCCCCTGAGCCAGAGTCTGTCCACTCTGGCAGGGAGGCGGACATGGTGGCTGGGCTGAGCCCGAGGAAGAGCTGGCCTCTTCTCTGGTGTCGCGCTGATCTCTGACCCCCCCTGCTCTCTCGGCAGTGCATGACGAGTTCCGTGTGGCCTCGGTGGAGGGGCCCTTCCCGGGCGCGGAGCTGGAGGATTGTGGGTACAACGTGCCGCAGACGGACGAGTCCACGCTGATGACCATCGCCTACGTGATGGCGGCCGTCTGCGCCCTCTTCATGCTGCCCCTCTGCCTCATGGTGTTCCAGTGGCGCTGTGCCCGCTGCCTGCAGCCA
Source organism: Lepisosteus platostomus (assembly GCF_059453375.1). Taxonomy (NCBI): domain Eukaryota; kingdom Metazoa; phylum Chordata; class Actinopteri; order Semionotiformes; family Lepisosteidae; genus Lepisosteus; species Lepisosteus platostomus. Next base: position 5,880,558 of record NC_142635.1, on the reverse strand, counting down.
GGAGGGGGCGACTTTGCAGACGATATCTCCCTGCTAAAGTAACCGGGCGGGGGAGGTGGGGTCTCCGGACCAGACCACACCGCACCATAGCGACAGACTGGACCGAAACGGCGCGTCTCAAGAGCAGGACACATACAGCATCACGTTCATCGACAGGTCTGGAGCAGCACATCACTGCTCAGATGGACCAGAGTGATCCACTGCCCGGAGTGATACAGTGTGGCACTCCTCTGCCAGCCTGGAGTGCTGCGCCACTCCTCTGAGAGAGCAGATTGATACACCTTGCTTCCCGCAGACTGAGGGATCATTACCAGTCTTCAATGATACAGTATCACAGTGTTCAGAACGCAGGGTGATAACAATATCACACTCCTCCAGCTCTCTGGGAGGATAGTGCCCTCTGCACACTCCCTGGGTGCTTTAAGGGGCTGGAGTGATGTCCGATTCCTGTCTGCGTCGCTGGTGTATCAGATTGCTCTAACGGGGGAGTGATGCAGTATCTCCCAGCTGGAGCAGGCCGGAGTGATGAGAGTGTCACACTGCTGTAATAGACCAGAGTGATTCAGTATGATCTTGCCATATGTTGCGAGTGATACCTCACACCTGGGCAATTAGGAAGTGTGTTGCATCACTCCACCTAAATGCCCAGGTGCGACTCAACACTCCCGAATGCAGCCTGGACTCCCACAGGACAGGAAGGCCGGATACTGTACCTAACACCACCCTAACATCCGGGGGATGGGGTGACACCTCACTCTTGGGATTGTATCACCCCTGGGGCAGGACTGGGGAGGGCTCACACGACACACAGCCCTGTCTGCCAGAGCAGGCGGAGGGGTGTCTCAGATCATTCACTTCCTTTGAAAGCGGCGCAGCAGGGTGTTGTAACTGAGAGCCGCAGTAGCCTTGCTCCCTGGCCCGGGAGGCCAGCTGACTCCTGCCACAGGAACCACACGATCCCCAGCTGCTCTCCTGACAGAACTCAGCCAGGGGGTCAGCCGCTATCCCAGGTGCCCAGATGTCCATGGCAGGGGGTTCTGGGGAACTAACTCAAGTATGTCTGCAGCTACACTCACACACACACCGTCCACAACCCCCCCCCCACAAACACACAGGCCCTTCCCAGCATCTGCCCCAGCCTGGCTGTGAATATCAGAGCAGTGTGACTGTAGACATTTTACTGTATTTAAGTACACAAGCAGAAAGACAGAATATATATATAAATCCAGTAACTGACCGGAGGAAGTCTGTGGGCTCGTGGCTCGGGTAGTTGTGTATAACAGGCTGTAATTTCTACGGAGGGAGCTCCTCTCTGTGCAGCAGCTGAATAAACTCCTTCCTATCTGTCCTGTTACCTCGCCTCTACTTCCAGCTACAGTAGTGTGCCCGGCTGTCGGAAGCAGTGAGCTCGGTTTCTCTTCCACCATAAAAATGATTAGGCCCTTCTAAACCTGGTCGTCAGTAGCTACTTGATCCAGGGAGCTCACCCAGCTGTTTCGTGAAACGGCATATCTGCTTTGCAATCTTGGCGGGGTAGCTCGTTCCACACTCCCACAACCCTTTGCGTAAAGAAGCACCTGTTGTTCTGATTGGAGGATCTCATCCAGCTGTTTCCTGAAAGAAGCCCGGGGTACGGCCTTTGACAACATGGGGGAAGAGCACAGGGCGACCTGTCTGGCTCAACACAGCTGTGCCCCCAGGTAACTGCAGTGCTCTGTCGGCAAAAGTCTCTTTTCGACTTGTGTAGGAACAGAAATAGGGCCAGGATGGTTGGTTTAAGAGGGGCTGTATAGGGGCTGGGCATTATACCAGCCAATGATTACAGCCTGCCTCTAGGTTTCTGTTGCCACTAACACCTCTTCCAGCAGCAGCCTCAGCTTTCCCGGGAGTCTCCCATCCAGGTACTGGCCAGGCTCACACCTGCTGAGCTCCAGTGGGGCTGCCAGCTGGGAGCTGCAGGGTGATCCAGCCATTCTTGTATTGCTTGGAGGGCAAAAAACAGCACATTCATAATACAAAAAAGACGGTGGTACAAAACCACATCCATGCCATCCGTTTTATAGCCTCTTTATCCAGTACAGGGTCGCAGGCAAGGCGTAGCCAAACCCGGGAAGCCACGGACACGAGACAGGATCCACCCTGGACTGGACAGTCCATGACAGGTCACACACAGACACCCACTCGCACACAGCAGGGCCAGTTAACCCACCAGGAGGGACTGTGGAAACTGCAGCACCTGGCCAAGATACAAACTCCATGCAGGTATTTTTAAGGGAGGCTTGTATGCCAAAAGCAGCTGGGTAAGTGTGTCTGAGAGCTAGCTGTTCCAAGGTTGTGAGGCTGGCCCCCCTGCAGACAGCACAGACACACTGAGACGCGCTCGTTTGAGCCTCTTTGTGAGAACATGCAGTTGCTCGTCAATGTCCGCCCTTTAAGGCTACATCCGCAGCTCTTCTGATTAGGGTGTGATGTTGGTGACAATTTTAATTTCCCTGTTCACACAAACGCACAGAAGATGCTGGTATTAAAAGCAAAATCAACCGCCCCCCCCCCCCCCAGGCGAACAGAGAAACAAAACTGCAGAATTGGTACTCTCGCACCAGTGACAGAGCGCTCTATCTCGGAAACGAAAGCAGCACAAACTCTACTTTCAACGGCACAAACGTACCACTAACAAATGAGGTGGATTTCTTCGTTTGTGCTGTCTGTAGGGGGGCCAGATTCACGGAGGTAGCGGTTCGGCCTGGGAGGTTTTTTTCATCCACTGATCCCGCAGGAATGAGGACACTGACCACGAGCCCCTCTGGGTAACAACACTTTACTGTGAGCGGCAATCTGAGGTCATCGCAACAGCTGACCAGAGACAGGGTCAGCATCTGGGTCAGAACCAGAACCAGGGACAGCACCAGAGCCAGGAACAGCACCTGGGTCAGAACCAGGACCAGGCATGGCACCAGAGACAGGGCAAGGAACAGCACCAGAGTCAGGAACAGCACCTGGGTCAGAACCAGGACCAGGCATGGCACCAGAGACAAGGCAAAGAACAGCACCTGGGTCAGAACCAGGACCAGGCACGGCACCAGAGACAAGGCAAAGAACAGCACCTGGGTCAGAACCAGGACCAGGCACAGCACCAGAGACAAGGCAAAGAACAGCACCAGAGCCAGGAACAGCACCTGGGTCAGAACCAGGACCAGGCACAGCACCAGAGACAAGGCAAGGAACAGCACCTGGGATAGAACCAGGCCCAGGCACAGGGCCAGAGCCTGCAATAGCACATTTGCCAGAACCAGGACCGGAGACGGCCATGAACAGCACCTGGGTCAGAACCAGGACCACAGACAGGGCCAGAGCCTGCACTAGCACATGAGCCAGAACCACAGACAGGGCCAGGAACAGCACCTGGGTCAGAACCAGGACCAGAGTCAGGGCCAGGAACACCACCTGGGTCAGAACCAGAACCAGAGACAGAGACAGGGTGGTAGTAGTAGAATTTCACTGCAGATTTAATTTTGTTAGATTTTCTCAATCCAATAATTTTGACACCTGCATTTTTGAGGGGAAAAAAAGGTATTACTCATTTACAAATATTTGTTTTTAAAATAATTATATTAGAATAAAAGCCTGTAGTTTTCACCCCTTTGGGGGCACAAAATAAACGCCATTATCTGGGCTGGTTTGTTTTTTGTCAGTGGGCAGTCAGTGTGTGGTCAGTAGAGTGTCCGTGGGTAGTCAGTGGTACAAAAGTGTGGTCTGCTGGGTGTGGTCTCTGACGGTCCAGTAGCTCTTCTGTCCCACAGCCCAGCAGGACCCCGCCCACTGACCGTCTACTGACCCCATGCTTCACTTGGCAGAGGGGCAGAAGGGGCAAGTGTTGTTCTTGCTGGTGCGGAGCCACACGCTGATGCACTGTAAGAGCAGAAACACACACACACACCGTCAGGGCCTGCCCCGCCTGCAGCCCCACAAACCCAGCCACCCCAAAAACCCCTCACTCACCTCCTTGTGTACGACATGGGTGCAGCTCAACACCTGCTGGGTCCCGGGTTCCACCTGGTTCTGACACACCAGACACAGCTTCCTGCTGCTGGGCCGGGCCGCCTGTGAGGAGGGAGACAGTCCTGCTGACACGTGTGCGGGACACCAGCACACACTCCTGCACACAATCGGCTACATGAGGGGAGGGGGAAGGTTCAGCGCTGCTCCACTGATGGCCAGCAGGGGGCACATGTGCACTCTTACCACAGGAGGCCTGGTGTTGAAGATGGCCTGGGGTGCGGGTGATCTGTGAGGCAGGTGAGCTGTGACATGGGCCTGGGGCGCTGAGCTGGGAAAGGTCCTGGCTGTGGCAGAGGGAGGCCCGATTGGACCATGAGACTGAAAAAAAAGGAAACAGGATTCATGTCTAAATTAGCTTTAACAAAGCTAAATTAGGAGAAGGCGGCTTTATCTGTCCTACCTGCCCCAAACCTGTGTTTCAGTGTCTCTGCTACCTGTCTGCACACGCTTTTCTGTGCAGGCGTCTGTGAGGGAGCATGAGAGCTATCTTTCTGTGTGCCTCTCAATTTGTGCCAGTCTTTGTGAGAGTTACCCGTCTGGGTGCCAGTCTTTGAGAGTTACACATCTGGGTGCCAGTCTCTGAGAAAGTTACCTGTAGTTACCTGTCTGAGTGCACGTTTCTGTGAGAGTTACCTGTCTGAATGCCAGTCTCTGTGAGTCACGTGTTTCTCTATGCCAGTCTCAGTGAGTTACCTGTAGTTACCTGTCTAGGTGCCAGTCTCTGTGAGAGTTACCTGTCTGGGCGTCTCGCTCTGTGAGAGCCACCTGTTTCTCTATGCCAGTCTCTGTGAGAGTTACCTGTCTGGGCGTCTTGCTCTGTGCCGGTCTCTGTGAGAGTTACCTGTCTGGACGTCTAGCTCTGTGAGAGCCACCTGTTTCTCTATGCCAGTCTCTGTGAGAGTTACCTGTCTGGGCGTCTCGCTCTGTGCCAGTCTCTGTGAGAGTTACCTGTCTGGGTGTCAGTCTCTGTGAGAGCCACCTGTTTCTCTATGCCAATCTCTGTGAGAGTTACCTGTCTGGGTGTCTCGCTCTGTGCCAGTCTCTGTGCCACCTGCTGCGTCAGCTCCTCCATGGAGAGTCCTGCCATGGTGCCTCTGGACATCTTTATCTGCTGAAGCACTGCGGTCAGCTGAGACCTGCAGACAGAGAGAGATAGGGGGCTGATGATCGGAGCTGGGGCGCAGGAGAGGGCACAGCCAGGGAGACCAGGAGGGAAGGAGATTATAGCTGCCTGTCTGTACAGGCACTGCTGTGTTAGACACACACATATTACAGCCTGCAGATCCCAGGGCAAATGTGTTCGACCATCTAATGTTATTCTTGGTTAGAGCCTCTCAGAATCACTGCACCCTGGATATGCACACACATGGGTTTAGACACCAGCTAACCAGGCCAGCAGCTTACAGTGCAAGATTGAAGCTCCTCTTATTCCACAGAAGAGCTGCACTGTACCAACAGCTATAATACTTTATTTCACAAAGGCCTCCAGAGACAGACTCAGTTCTCTCAATAGCACGTGGCTACATGTCGTGAACAGACAAGAGAAAGACTCTCGGCCTCCATCCGCTGTGTCTGATCATGTTCTTTTTGTCTGTTAAAATATCAAGTCTTTGCTTTAGAGAGTTACTACAGAGAATACCGCAGCACGCGTGTAGTTTATAAGTTCCAGTACTGGAGAAAACTCAGTCTAGCAACGTAACCAGGACACACCTGGGCTTGTAAGCAAGATGTCCACTGAGGCCATAGTCATCACCACACAAAATATTCACTTTAACTATTTACTGTCCTTCCCAACAACAAAGACGATCCTTGCTGCTCCACACCAGTATGTTTCTGGAAGGTGGGGAGGAAAGAGAGGCACCTGAAGAGAACCCAAGCAAAATGAGGAGAACATGCATTCCGGGCCAGAACTGAACCCAGGACACAAGAGTGCAGGCAGCCTCACACCCTAAACGTGCAGATTAGTGTTTAAACACTATACTGGTATGCACATTTATGCTCAACTAACAGTGGCACCCGGTGCCTTCTGAATCCCCCAGAAGAGAGGATCAGTCTTTTTATTTGCCTGTGTAGACTGAATCTTAATAATAATAATTCATCACACTTCTAGAGCTCTTTTCTGCACACTCCACTCAAAGCTCTTTACAGGTCATGGGGATCCCCTCCACCCCCACCAGTGTGCAGCCCCACCTGGATGATGCTCCAGTCCTCTCCCCACACACCAGCTCTCAGTGAAGCCAGTTCAGTGATGGGGATTATTAGGAGGCCATGACTGGTAAGGACCAATGGGAAATTTGGCCAGGACACAGGGGTAGCACCCCTACTCTTTTCGAGAAAAGCCCTGGGATTTTTAATGACCACAGAGAGTCAGGATCTCGGTTTTACGTCTCATCTGCAGGACGGTGCCTTTTTACAGTATAGTGTCCCTGTCACTATACTGGGGCATTAGGACCCACATGGACCGCAGGGTGAGGGCCCCCTGCTGGCCCCACTAACACCTCTTCCAGACACAGGGCCCGCTCCCTCATCGCCAGCAGATCGGCCACACGGCATTTCTGCAGCGGAGTGCGCCTACCTGTTGCACTGCGGGAATCGCGCCCTCAGCTTCTCCAGCAGCTGCTCCAGTTTGCCCGCGGGCTGTGACGTGGGGTTCGGGGTGTTGGCGGGGCCGGGGGCCGGCTGGGGGACCCTCTGGGCGCCGGCCAGTGGTTGCTGTGGCACTGCGAAGGGTATCGCCGTGGAAAAGAGAGAGGGGGTGGCAGCGGGGGCCTGCGGCAGGACGTGGGGGGGGGGTTTAACGCCCATGGCAACAGTGGGGTGCTGGGGTTGCATCATCGCATGGATCTTCATCTCAACCTGGATCAGAAATCAGAGACAATCAGAGGTGTGATCTTTTCAGAAATCAGCCCATCACTCATGCCTGACTCACACATGCATACCGGAACATCTGGCAATCAGCTCGTACGATTAATGACTAATTTATCTTATGTTTGTTCAAAGCAACTTGTATTTCCATGTAATAGTGTAACTTGTAAAACACCTGGATATATTACCGAAGGAAGTCAGGGAAAATATGTGCTCGAGGGAACTGCGGCAGTGTCTCATGCTAGACTTGAAGCACAACCTTCCAATTACAAGTCCAGGACTCTAACTGCTGCTCACTGCTGACAGCTGCAAGGTGTTGAGAGTAGACATCGCTCTAAGGACAGGACCAACACCCAGGTGTGAAGCATACTTCTTTCTGAGCCTTTGACCCAGAGTCGCACTGCTGAAATTACTGAGCTCAAAGGAGACTGAAACTCCACAAGACCCGTCCCCTGCTCTCTGGATGAGGGATTTCCCACAAGAGCGTGCGCTTGAAACGGAAACGTCAAGGAAGAGCCATTGCCGAATGCAGATGAGGACCTTATAAATGTGTGATTTGGCTTTCTAGCCAAATGCGTAACTTGGCTATGAAGTGTGGGCCACAGGAAGGCACTGGCCGGATGAAGAGCAGGACGGACTCCCCGACACTCACCGTGGGGACCGGTGGGAGGGCAGGCGGGGTCACTGGGGGCAGACTGTCCAGCTGCTGACCACTTTGCAAGAGCTGCAGCTGCTCGTTGTACTGACGCTGAGAAAGAGGAGGGGGGAGGGAGACAGAGAGGAGCCCAGAGAAGCAGGGATGTGAGGTCACAAGTTGGAAGATGAGAGAGAGAGTAAGATGCAGAAACAGGGAGAGGAGAATTGGGAGAAAATTGTGGGAAAGATGGAGAGGAAGAAAATGAGAGAAGGTGGGGAGACAAGATCAATGCAAGACAGAGATCAAAACATCAGCTTCAAATGGATGCACAAACATACAAAACGTCTTCACAGCAGTGTAGCTGGTCATGTACTCCGAGAGAACAGGTGTGCAGTGAAAATTGTAAACAAAAGACCAGAATACTTCACTCGGACTCGTGGGGTGAGAAAGGGCTGCAGTCTGAGCCCAACACTGTTCAGTATCTAGAACAATGAGCTAACTGAGGTGCTGTCCCAGTACAGCCCCCTGCTCTCTCTCCCCTGTCCCAGTACAGCCCCCTCCTCTCTCTCTCCTGTCCCAGTACAGCCCCCTCCTCTCTCTCTCCTGTCCCAGTACAGCCCCCTCCTCTCTCTCTCCTGTCCCAGTACAGCCCCCTCCTCTCTCTCACCTGCAGTGTGCCCAGAGAGGTCCGAATGGCTGCGATCTTTTTCTCCCACTCAATCCTTAACTGCATGTGCTGAAGGGCATTGAATGAGGGCAGCTCCATTCTGCAGAATGTGAGAGAGACAGTGAGAGAGACGTGCACATAGAGAGGGAGGCAGATGGGCACACACACAGAGGGGAGGAGAGGACAGGCAGACGGGCACACACACAGCTTGCTTTACTTCAGGTAGTTGAGATATTTCTCTGCTTCTGCCAGCCAGTCTTCCACCTCGGACACCATCAGGTCTCTCTGGAACTCCAGTGCAGTGAGCTGTGGACAGGAAGACAGAGTGCATACAGTACATACAGACTCACTCCGAGAGCACATATAGTACATACAGACACGCAGACTCACTGAGTGCATATACAGTTTATACAGACACGCAGACTCACTCTGAGAGCACATATAATACATACAGACACGCAGACTCACTCTGAGAGCACATATAATACATACAGACACGCAGACTCACTGAGTGCACATACAGTTTATACAGACACGCAGACTCACTCTGAGAGCACATACAGTTTATACAGACATGCAGAAACAGATTCACGTGCACATAGAGTATAGTATACACAGTAACACAGATTCATCTACATAAACATACAGCATACAGAGACACACAGACAGATTCACTGAGTGTAAACACAGGAATTACAGAAATGTATACAGTACAGTATATATAGACAGGTTCACTTTCAGAGCACATACAGAGTTTTCATGACAGTCACAAATGGTCACAATGGAAAAAGCTCTCCTAACCTCGTCCCTCAGTGCCGCCTGGCAGGCCTCCTCTGCCTCCTTGCGCTGGTCTGCGTTCAGCTTGTGCAGTGCAGAGAGCTCAGCTTCCCAAGAGTCCCTGTTCCGCAGAGGAAAACATCACACACTACAATCACTCCCCCACAGTCCCAGAGCACGACTAAAACTATACAATAACTCTCACACAGTCCCGGAGCACGACTGAAACTATACAATCACTCCCGCACAGTCCCAGAGCACGACTGAAACTATACAATCACTCCCGCACAGTCCCGGAGCACGACTGAAACTATACAATCACTCTCGCACAGTCCCGGAGCACGACTGAAACTATACAATCACTCCCACACAGTCCCGGAGCACGACTGAAACTATACAATCACTCCCGCACAGTCCCGGAGCACGACTGAAACTATACAATCACTCTCGCACAGTCCCGGAGCACGACTGAAACTATACAATCACTCCCGCACAGTCCCGGAGCACGACTGAAACTATACAATCACTCTCGCACAGTCCCGGAGCACGACTGAAACTATACAATCACTCCCGCACAGTCCCGGAGCACGACTGAAACTATACAATCACTCCCGCACAGTCCCGGAGCACGACTGAAACTATACAATCACTCCCGCACAGTCCTGGAGCACAACTGAAACTATACAATCACTCTCGCACAGCACGACTGAAACTATACAATCACTCCCACACAGTCCCGGAGCACAACTGAAACTATACAATCACTCTCGCACAGTCCCGGAGCACGACTGAAACTATACAATCACTCCCGCACAGTCCCGGAGCACGACTGAAACTATACAATCACTCCCGCACAGTCCCGGAGCACGACTGAAACTATACAATCACTCCCGCACAGTCCCGGAGCAGGACTGAAACTATACAATCACTCCCGCACAGTCCCGGAGCACGACTGAAACTATACAATCACTCCCGCACAGTCCCGGAGCACGACTGAAACTATACAATCCCTCTCGCACAGTCATGGAGCACGACAGAAACGACAGAAACTGTACAATCCCTCTCGCACAGTCCCGGAGCACGACAGAAACTATACATTCCCTCTCGCACAGTCCCAAAGCACTATACAATCACTACCGGAGCACAACACACAGCACACAATCACTCCTGCACAGTCCCGAGGCACAATACACAGCACACAATCACTCCCGCACAGTACCAAAGCACAACATACAATCACTTCTGCACAGTCCCGAAGTATGATACACAGCACACAATCAGTCCCGCACAGTATCTAAGCACAATGCATACTGCACAATCACTCCTCCATAATATCGAAGTAAGGAGCTCAAAGTTGCTATTTACATGACAGAGAGAGACAGCAAGACAGATGTGCATCGACAGAGCGAGACATTTATAGCTTCAACCTGCAGACTTTCTTTCTATAGGAGTGGCAGAGTTTTGATGTACAGGCGTGATTGTTCACTGTCCACTGCAGGGCTCTGTGGTGTGTGTGACTGTAACTGACTGAGGTCAGGAGTGACAGGTTAAAGATTAGGGGGTAGAAAGTAGAGAGTAAAGAGAGTTTTTAATATCCCCAGGGGGAAATCAGTTTTGCATGAGCAGACAAGAAGAAAAACACACAAATAAACAATACACATACAGTATGCATGCACAAGAGAATCACCTGTTGGGCAGGTTACAGCCACAGGCATTACTGAGAAGTTAAACCTGTTTGATTTTATATCCACAGAGGGATCCTCACCTCTCCTGTCCCTGTTCCTCTATCAGCGAGGCCAACCTCTTCTCTGCCTCCTGCAGCTCTTGCGTCAGCCTGTCTCAGGATCACACAGAGCATTAGGAATGAAGAAAAGAAACACCTGCCTGACTGGCACGCAGGCTGAACGCCCGGTACAGCGCCCATATCAACAGACACGCGCACGCAGGCTGAACGCCCGGTACAGCGCCCATATCAACAGACACGCGCACGCAGGCTGAACGCCCGGTACAGCGCCCATATCAACAGACACGCGCACGCAGGCTGAACGCCCGGTACAGCGCCCATATCAACAGACACGCGCACGCAGGCTGAACGCCTGGAGCAGCGCCCATATCAACAGACACGCGCACGCAGGCTGAACGCCTGGAGCAGCGCCCATATCAACAGACACGCGCACGCAGGCTGAACGCCCGGTACAGGGCCCATATCAACAGACACGCGCACGCAGGCTGAACGCCCGGTACAGCGCCCATATCAACAGACACGCGCACGCAGGCTGAACGCCTGGAGCAGCGCCCATATCAACAGACACGCGCACGCAGGCTGAACGCCCGGTACAGGGCCCATATCAACAGACACGCGCACGCAGGCTGAACGCCTGGAGCAGCGCCCATATCAACAGACACGCGCACGCAGGCTGAACGCCTGGAGCAGCGCCCATATCAACAGACACGCGCACGCAGGCTGAACGCCTGGAGCAGCGCCCATATCAACAGACACGCGCACGCAGGCTGAACGCCCGGTACAGGGCCCATATCAACAGACACGCGCACGCAGGCTGAACGCCCGGTACAGCGCCCATATCAACAGACACGCGCACGCAGGCTGAACGCCTGGAGCAGCGCCCATATCAACAGACACGCGCACGCAGGCTGAACGCCTGGAGCAGCGCCCATATCAACAGACACGCGCACGCAGGCTGAACGCCTGGAGCAGCGCCCATATCAACAGACACGCGCACGCAGGCTGAACGTCTGGAGCAGCGCCCATATCAACAGACACGCGCACGCAGGCTGAACGCCTGGAGCAGCGCCCATATCAACAGACACGCGCACGCAGGCTGAACGCCTGGAACAGCGCCCATATCAACAGACACGCGCACGCAGGCTGAACGCCCGGTACAGGGCCCAGATCAACAGACACGCGCACGCAGGCTGAACGCCCGGAGCAGCGCCCATATCAACAGACACGCGCACGCAGGCTGAACGCCTGGAGCAGCGCCCATATCAACAGACACGCGCACGCAGGCTGAACGTCTGGAGCAGCGCCCATATCAACAGACACGCGCACGCAGGCTGAACGCCTGGAGCAGCGCCCATATCAACAGACACGCGCACGCAGGCTGAACGCCTGGAGCAGCGCCCATATCAACAGACACGCGCACGCAGGCTGAACGCCTGGAGCAGCGCCCATATCAACAGACACGCGCTCACAGGCTGAACGCCTGGAGCAGCGCCCATATCAACAGACACGCGCACACAGGCTGAACGCCTGGAGCAGCGCCCATATCAACAGACACGCGCACGCAGGCTGAACGCCTGGAGCAGCGCCCATATCAACAGACACGCGCACGCAGGCTGGGCGCCTAGTAAAGCGTCCAATTTGAAAAACACGGAACACTGCACGAAACACTGTCCAACTGACCGATACTCACAGGCTGAGCCCCTGATACGGTGTCTGATTGACCTACAGGTTGACTTTAACTTTCACTCCGCCGTCAGGCCCTGCACCTCATCCACCCTTCTCTCGCTCTGCCGGACTGTACCTGTTCTGCTCCTCCTCTAGTTTCTCCTTCTCTCCAGTGAGCTCCAGTTTCTTCACAGTGAAGTTCTTCCTCGTGGTCTTATAACAGTTTAACTTCAACTTCACCCTCAGAGCGTCCATTTTGTCAATCAGCACCTACAAAAAACACCTGTTACCCTGTAAACACAGCACAGCAATCTGAGAACAGCACACGGTAAACACTGAACACTTAACACTGAACACATCCTGACGACTACGGCGTCCTTTGCATTTGGTTGCGTGCGTGCGTAAAAAACTACCAGCGCAGTTTCGTTTTTTCATCAATTTTCCTACAGGATTAATAAAGTATTATGTTAACATCTGCAAACATCTGTGTACATTAATATTACGCACTGTGTAACTACACCCCCGCACACTAAACACAGGAACACCCAGTGTACACTACACCCCCGCACACTAAACACAGGAACACCCAGTGTACACTACACCCCCACACACTAAACACAGGAACACCCAGTGTACACTACACCCCCTGCACACTAAACACAGGAACACCCAGTGTACACTACACCCCCTGCACACTAAACACAGGAACACCCAGTGTACACTACACCACTCGCACACTAAACACAGGAACACCCAGTGTACACTACACCCCCTCCACACTAAACACAGGAACACCCAGTGTACACTACACCACTCGCACACTAAACACAGGAACACCCCCACACACTAAACACAGGAACACCCAGTGTACACTACACCCCCTGCACACTAAACACAGGAACACCCCGTGTACACTACACCCCCACACACTAAACACAGGAACACCCAGTGTACACTACACCCCCGCACACTAAACACAGGAACACCCCGTGTACACTACACCCCCTGCACACTAAACACAGGAACACCCAGTGTACACTACACCCCCACACACTAAACACAGGAACACCCAGTGTACACTACACCCCCTGCACACTAAACACAGGAACACCCCGTGTACGTGACGGCATACAGAGAGGTCAGCATTACATGGCTGTCAGGAAGAACACACCCACAGCACCCCCACTGTCTGACCTGCTGCTGCCGGATGCCCTCCTCCTTCTGGAGCTGCAGGAGCTTCACCTGGCTCTGGAGCTGGATCTCCTCCTGTTCTTTCTGCCGGAGCAGAGAATCACACTGCTGCAGCAGCTGCTGATGGCACTGCTCCACTGCCTGCTGCACAGAGCACAGGCACCCATAGTGAATATAGCACACTCCCATCACACTGTGAATACAGCTCACACACTCACAGTGAATACAGCACACACCCATCATACAGCGAATACAGCTCACATAATACAGTACACACACTCACAGTGAATATAGCACACCCATCATACAGTGAATACAGCTCACACACTCACAGTGAATACAGCACACACCCATCATACAGTGAATACAGCTCATATAATACAGTACACACACTCACAGTGAATATAGCACACCCATCATACAGTGAATACAGCTCACAAATTCACAGCTCACACACTCACAGTGAATATAGCACACCCATCATACAGTGAATACAGCTCACAAATTCACAGCTCACACACCCATAGTGAATATAGCAAACTCCCATCATACTGTGAACACAGCTCACACACTCACAGTGAATATAGCACACTCCCATCATACTGTGAATACAGCTCACACACTCACAGTGAATATAGCACACTCCCATCATACTGTGAATACAGCTCACACACTCACAGTGAATATAGCACACCCATCATACAGTGAATACAGCTCACATAATACAGCTCACACACTCACAGTGAATACAGCACACACCCATCATACAGCGAATACAGCTCACAAATTCACAGCTCACACACTCACAGTGAATATAGCACACCCATCATACAGTGAATACAGCTCACAAATTCACAGCTCATACAGCTCACACACTCACAGTGAATACAGCACACACATTAACACACTTAGAGCTTCACTGAAACATACAATTTGAGCACACACGCCTAAACATTTGCACAAAACTGTAGTACAGTATATACACTCATAGTTAATGCATTATACTCATAATGCATTACATAGTCTCAGTTAACACAGTATGCACAATACTGTATACACAATTACAGTTAATACAGTAAACATATAAGACAGAACTCACAGTTAATACAGTAAATGCATAAAAGAGTATACACATAATACAGCGCACACACATCATATAGCACACCCACAACACACACTCAGTTAATACTGAGCACACACACAAGACAGCACAAAGCCACGGTTAAAACAGTGCACGCTCACAGTTACAGGATCAGCAACGTGTGAACCCCAGAGATCAATATGGACGTTTCTGCTTTACCATGACAGCCTTTTTGAATCAAAACCAGTCTTTACGTAGATACCTAGTGGGGTTTTACGTGACGTGATTTACCGTATCCTACACCAAAACGAAGCAGAAGTTCAACTATAAGCAGAGCGCAGCTGTCATGATCATCCCCACCGGAGCAGGGCGAGCTAGCACGAACACTGCAGGCGGCCACGCCTCTCCTCACCCGCCAGGCAGAGCCGGTTGCCGTGATTACACGATCCGACAGGAAGCCTACCCCACCTGCGCTTCATTTATGACCGCTTATACTTACTTTATTTCTGCCTTGGCAGGTCTTTGGGCTGTGTTGTAAAAGAGCTTGGGTGGAGCATCCTCGAGCTCTCTACTCTCCAGCCTCGGATTCTCCTTTGACGCGACCTCGTCTCCTGAAATTTCCCTTGTACCCCTGAGCTGGGAATTATTCAGCTACGAACCTGGCTTGCTTGCCCCCACGCTGCTTTTGGGTTGACCTTTTGTGCTTTTACTCAATGTCACCCATCTTTTAACCCTGCTTGCTACGACTACAGATTGGGATGGTGATAGCCTACAGCTTGCCAGGTACCACACTCATCTGCGCCTGCTCACAGACCAGGGTTACTCACACGAACCACTGCCAACTGCTTACTTCTTCATGCAGTGGTGTTACACAGGGGACGTGAAAAAGAAAGTGGATCCCTACTATCATTAGCTCAATCAAGGGAAAAATGAGAATCAGGTGTTCGCACAATGACGTAGATCTTAGGGGCTGAGTTTCAGAGGCCCCACCCTATGCAAAGATCAGAAATGTGGTGAAGAGCCAACTCACCACATGGACCACATGGTGTGCGGCAACAGGTCATAACAAAATCTAAGGTCACTTCCAATGATCTCGGAAGAGGAATTATTGATGCTCATCAGTCAGGAAAGGGTTACAAATCCTGACGGATGAAAAGCTGATGAAAGATCAAGACTGATGAAAGTTCAAGACCAGAGCCACTCTACCCTGGGGTAGTCATCCAACCCAATTCTCCAAACCAAAGAATCATCACAATGTTTGATAACACCCATAATGTTGGGGTGTCTTTCACCCCCGACTTACCACTGCTGTTTTCAAGTCCTGGTCCGTGTTCACTGCCTTGTCGTCTGTCCAGGGCTCTGTCTGCACATAAAAACACTGTCAGCGGACTGTTGCTCTCTTTTTTCCCAAGACCCGCCTGCATCCACCTGTTCCTTTCCATAGCCTCCACTGTCTCCAAGCCCTGTCCAATGTTTGCTGGCAACTCCCATGTACAAGAGGTGACCTGACAGGGATCAGTGATAGACACTGTCTCCAACACAGCTGTGAACATTTATCAGTACTGCAGTCGCACAGTCCTCCGGACAGAGAATAGTTTTATGTACCTGTCTCTCTCTCACCTGAACACCAGCCTCACACGTCTCTGTCACCTGAGTACACCTCTCTCAGCTGTGCACACCTGTGCCTCTCTCTCACCTGTGTAGATCTCTCTCAGCTGTGCCTCTCTCTAACCTGTGTACATCTGTCTCTGTGTCACTTAAGCACACCTCCATTACCTGCGTATACCGGTGTCTCTCTCACCTGGGCACACTTCTCTCACCTGTGTGCACCTGTCACTGTCTATCATCTCCACTTCCATCTCTCTCATGTAGCTGGACACACATTAGTACTACTGATTTACCTGCGTACAGCTATCTGTCTCTCTCATCTGTGTGTCTTGCTCTGGCTGCGTCTCTGGCTCCGAGTTCATCGAGGGGATGTTTGTGTCATAGATGTCCCCTCCATTGCCATACGCAATGGTATCTTCCGTTAGGCCCTGCTGGAAAGTAGTGCTGCCTTCCCATGGATTGGCTGATAGGTCTAAGGTCCAGTGGTGTGATTGGTCTGTTGTTGTGCAGGAGGTGTTCTCCCTAAAAGAGAAGTTTCCAGTTTGGGTGGAGAGAGGTGGGGATTAAGAGAATGAGTCCTTGGTTTATACAAAATGCCCAAAATGCCAGTTGATCGGTTTTTACTTTCTGTGATGAAATGTTGTTAGCATAGCTGTGTCCAGACCTAAGAAAACATGATAATCAGAGGTCCGTTGTAGAGCAGTATGAGCCAGCCCTGAGGGACAGGCCTATAGACTGAGTCACACACTGACTTGTGCACATCCCAGTCAGTATGTGTTACCCAACGTTCAGGTGAGTGTGTTCTTGTGTCAGAAGAACTCACATCTGTTGTAAGAGGGATGCAAGAGATGTCTCATTTTGTACTTTTTAATCCAAGACAAAAGATGCCTATTGCTGAAATAAGCCTTGTTACACTGAACTACTTTTCTTATGAAAGGAACCATGTGAATAAAGTGTTACAACTTTATGTTAAGGCTTGATTGCTATTATCAATAATACTGTTACATTGACGTTCAGGTGAATGTGACAATAGCATCTGAGACCCAGGTGAGTGTGTGTGTGTGTATCAGTGGCAGCCCTACCTGAGGTCCAGGTGTGTGTCAGTGGCCTGATATCTTACCTGATATCTAAATCAGAGAGCTCCTCTTCCAGTGCTGAAATCCAGTTCAAGTCTCCCTCCAAGCCCATGTCTGACAGACTGTAAGAGAGACATACAGACCTGAACAGTCAATCGCAGAGGCTAGAAGCCCAGGGCTTGTTACCAAGGTAGGTCTTGTTCCTAGTTGTATTCTCAACCCTGTCTACATGATCAGCATTCTCTAATAAGTGTTTCCTCAATCATCAGTGTGGAATTATCCTTTATTTTCCTCTGATCATGTCTGACAAGCTAACGGACTCCGGGCCGTGTGTTTACGCATTGGATTTTCAACCATTCATCGTCTCTCGTGTTTTTTTGTGGATCGTATCTACTTATTAAGTGTTTAAGCATTTTGTATAGATTTCCGTTTGTTCTGGTAAAGTCTAAGTCTTTTTCAAAAAAGCTATATGAAATTAAACTTGATCTTAAGGATGAGTGGTAAAACATCTGCCCGAAATGACAACTTCCTACAAACGTGTATAATTTCCAGAGCGGTAAAAGTCAAGAATAAACAAAATCCCATCGTGGTAAACACACGTTGAAAGTGCATTTTAGAATTTGAAGAGGGTGCATTCCTATGATAATTACGAAACAGAAACACTTTTGTGAAAAACACAATCGCGTAGACACACTGACGGGTGACGGCAGACGGCAGACGGGTACAATCCGAAATGTTTGGATCAGAATTCATCAACGAAACGGTGAAAAAGATAACGGAAGCGAAAACTACTTGCCCTAAAGCCTTTGCTGATCTCAGCAGCTCCCTGAGGCAGAGTTACGGTTTGTTCGCTCCGCGTTCTTGCCAGGAATCGCAAATCAAGCAGAAAAGACAGTAAACGCAAACTCAAGCCCCCCATTAACTCCACACGCACAAGACGTTGTATCCTCGCAGGTACTTCCGTGTTTACAAAGAGGACGGAAGTTCGTCACAGCGCCCTCTGCCGGGCGGAGCGCCGCCATCTCCATCACCACTTTGCATGTGGGTTCGGACTTAATATTCAAGACCGTGCTTTTTCTCACCGCACTGCAAACTTTGGCCTGTTGTGTTAGCGATTATTGTAAAAGTTATATTTAAAAAAAGCGGAAACGGACAGCACTGTATTATAGCCGCAGTACTGGACAAGAGAACTGTGTACAGTGCAGGATACGTCACCACAAGGATAGGAACAGTGCTGATCATAGTTTTACAATAAAGAAAGGAGGTTATAAACCTGACGGTTACCTTGATTTTTA